>NW_026870642.1:0-300000 GCF_963576545.1 Limanda limanda | reverse complement strand
ATCGATGCGCATTACCCCATTTAGTGGGGGTAGAGCCTACTTGCAAGTCTCTCCGACCTTCACAAAAAAAGTTATTCAAGAATATCTCCTCAGATTTGGGGGAATTCTGTCGGTCGACCTCTTCCGAAGGTCGTACAAGCTCGGGGATGGTACCAATCGATCTGCAGGACCCAAATTAGTCCAGATGCAACCACTTTCCAAGTCTCTCCGACCTTCACAAAAAAAGTTATTCAAGAATATCTCTTTCTCCTATGTGCTTTCATCCCTAACCCTTCCGAAAGTCGGAGAAGCTCAAGGATGGTACCGATCGATGCGCATTACCCCATTTAGTGGGGGTAGAGCCTACTTGCAAGTCTCTCCGACCTTCACAAAAAAAGTTATTCAAGAATATCTCCTCAGATTTGGGGGAATTCTGTCGGTCGACCTCTTCCGAAGGTCGTACAAGCTCGGAGATGGTACCAATCGATCCGCAGGACCCAAATTAGTCCAGATGCAACCACTTTTCAAGTCTCTCCGACCTTCACAAAAAAAGTTATTCAAGAATATCTCTTTCTCCTATGTGCTTTCATCCCTAACCCTAACCCTAACCCTTCCGAAAGTCGGAGAAGCTCAAGGATGGTACCGATCGATGCGCATTACCCCATTTAGTGGGGGTAGAGCCTACTTGCAAGTCTCTCCGACCTTCACAAAAAAAGTTATTCAAGAATATCTCCTCAGATTTGGGGGAATTTCGTCGGTCGACCTCTTCCGAAGGTCGTACAAGCTCGGGGATGGTACCAATCGATCCGCAGGACCCAAATTAGTCCAGATGCAACCACTTTCCAAGTCTCTCCGACCTTCACAAAAAAAGTTATTCAAGAATATCTCTTTCTCCTATGTGCTTTCATCCCTAACCCTTCCGAAAGTCGGAGAAGCTCAAGGATGGTACCCATGCGCATTACCCCATTTAGTGGGGGTAGAGCCTACTTGCAAGTCTCTCCGACCTTCACAAAAAAAGTTATTCAAGAATATCTCCTCAGATTTGGGGGAATTCTGTCGGTCGACCTCTTCCGAAGGTCGTACAAGCTCGCGGATGGTACCAATCGATCCGCAGGACCCAAATTAGTCCAGATGCAACCACTTTTCAAGTCTCTCCGACCTTCACAAAAAAAGTTATTCAAGAATATCTCTTTCTCCTATGTGCTTTCATCCCTAACCCTTCCGAAAGTCGGAGAAGCTCAAGGATGGTACCGATCGATGCGCATTACCCCATTTAGTGGGGGTAGAGCCTACTTGCAAGTCTCTCCGACCTTCACAAAAAAAGTTATTCAAGAATATCTCCTCAGATTTGGGGGAATTCTGTCGGTCGACCTCTTCCGAAGGTCGTACAAGCTCTAGGATGGTACCAATCGATCCGCAGGACCCAAATTAGTCCAGATGCAACCACTTTTCAAGTCTCTCCGACCTTCACAAAAAAAGTTATTCAAGAATATCTCTTTCTCCTATGTGCTTTCATCCCTAACCCTAACCCTAACCCTTCCGAAAGTCGGAGAAGCTCAAGGATGGTACTGATCGATGCGCATTACCCCATTTAGTGGGGGTAGAGCCTACTTGCAAGTCTCTCCGACCTTCACAAAAAACGTTATTCAAGAATATCTCCTCAGATTTGGGGGAATTTCGTCGGTCGACCTCTTCCGAAGGTCGTACAAGCTCGGGGATGGTACCAATCGATCCGCAGGACCCAAATTAGTCCAGATGCAACCACTTTTCAAGTCTCTCCGACCTTCACAAAAAAAGTTATTCAAGAATATCTCTTTCTCCTATGTGCTTTCATCCCTAACCCTAACCCTAACCCTTCCGAAAGTCGGAGAAGCTCAAAGATGGTACCGATCGATGCGCATTACCCCATTTAGTGGGGGTAGAGCCTACTTGCAAGTCTCTCCGACCTTCACAAAAAAAGTTATTCAAGAATATCTCCTCAGATTTGGGGGAATTTCGTCGGTCGACCTCTTCCGAAGGTCGTACAAGCTCGGGGATGGTACCAATCGATCCGCAGGACCCAAATTAGTCCAGATGCAACCACTTTTCAAGTCTCTCCGACCTTCACAAAAAAAGTTATTCAAGAATATCTCTTTCTCCTATGTGCTTTCATCCCTAACCCTTCCGAAAGTCGGAGAAGCTCAAGGATGGTACTGATCGATGCGCATTACCCCATTTAGTGGGGGTAGAGCCTACTTGCAAGTCTCTCCGACCTTCACAAAAAAAGTTATTCAAGAATATCTCCTCAGATTTGGGGGAATTCTGTCGGTCGACCTCTTCCGAAGGTCGTACAAGCTCGGGGATGGTACCAATCGATCTGCAGGACCCAAATTAGTCCAGATGCAACCACTTTCCAAGTCTCTCCGACCTTCACAAAAAAAGTTATTCAAGAATATCTCTTTCTCCTATGTGCTTTCATCCCTAACCCTTCTGAAAGTCGGAGAAGCTCAAGGATGGTACCGATCGATGCGCATTACCCCATTTAGTGGGGGTAGAGCCTACTTGCAAGTCTCTCCGACCTTCACAAAAAAAGTTATTCAAGAATATCTCCTCAGATTTGGGGGAATTCTGTCGGTCGACCTCTTACGAAGGTCGTACAAGCTCGGGGATGGTACCAATCGATCTGCAGGACCCAAATTAGTCCAGATGCAACCACTTTTCAAGTCTCTCCGACCTTCACAAAAAAAGTTATTCAAGAATATCTCTTTCTCCTATGTGCTTTCATCCCTAACCCTAACCCTAACCCTTCCGAAAGTCGGAGAAGCTCAAGGATGGTACTGATCGATGCGCATTACCCCATTTAGTGGGGGTAGAGCCTACTTGCAAGTCTCTCCGACCTTCACAAAAAAAGTTATTCAAGAATATCTCCTCAGATTTGGGGGAATTCTGTCGGTCGACCTCTTCCGAAGGTCGTACAATCTCAGGGATGGTACCAATCGATCCGCAGGACCCAAATTAGTCCAGATGCAACCACTTTTCAAGTCTCTCCGACCTTCACAAAAAAAGTTATTCAAGAATATCTCTTTCTCCTATGTGCTTTCATCCCTAACCCTAACCCTAACCCTTCCGAAAGTCGGAGAAGCTCAAGGATGGTACCGATCGATGCGCATTACCCCATTTAGTAGGGGTAAAGCCTACTTGCAAGTCTCTCCGACCTTCACAAAAAAAGTTATTCAAGAATATCTCCTCAGATTTGGGGGAATTTCGTCGGTCGACCTCTTTCGAAGGTCGTACAAGCTCGGGGATGGTACCAATCGATCTGCAGGACCCAAATTAGTCCAGATGCAACCACTTTCCAAGTCTCTCTGACCTTCACAAAAAAGTTATTCAAGAATATCTCTTTCTCCTATGTGCTTTCATCCCTAACCCTTCCGAAAGTCGGAGAAGCTCAAGGATGGTACCGATCGATGCGCATTACCCCATTTAGTGGGGGTAGAGCCTACTTGCAAGTCTCTCCGACCTTCACAAAAAAAGTTATTCAAGAATATCTCCTCAGATTTGGGGGAATTCTGTCGGTCGACCTCTTCCGAAGGTCGTACAAGCTCGGGGATGGTACCAATCGATCTGCAGGACCCAAATTAGTCCAGATGCAACCACTTTCCAAGTCTCTCCGACCTTCACAAAAAAAGTTATTCAAGAATATCTCTTTCTCCTATGTGCTTTCATCCCTAACCCTTCCGAAAGTCGGAGAAGCTCAAGGATGGTACCGATCGATGCGCATTACCCCATTTAGTGGGGGTAGAGCCTACTTGCAAGTCTCTCCGACCTTCACAAAAAAAGTTATTCAAGAATATCTCCTCAGATTTGGGGGAATTCTGTCGGTCGACCTCTTCCGAAGGTCGTACAAGCTCGGAGATGGTACCAATCGATCCGCAGGACCCAAATTAGTCCAGATGCAACCACTTTTCAAGTCTCTCCGACCTTCACAAAAAAAGTTATTCAAGAATATCTCTTTCTCCTATGTGCTTTCATCCCTAACCCTAACCCTAACCCTTCCGAAAGTCGGAGAAGCTCAAGGATGGTACCGATCGATGCGCATTACCCCATTTAGTGGGGGTAGAGCCTACTTGCAAGTCTCTCCGACCTTCACAAAAAAAGTTATTCAAGAATATCTCCTCAGATTTGGGGGAATTTCGTCGGTCGACCTCTTCCGAAGGTCGTACAAGCTCGGGGATGGTACCAATCGATCCGCAGGACCCAAATTAGTCCAGATGCAACCACTTTCCAAGTCTCTCCGACCTTCACAAAAAAAGTTATTCAAGAATATCTCTTTCTCCTATGTGCTTTCATCCCTAACCCTTCCGAAAGTCGGAGAAGCTCAAGGATGGTACCCATGCGCATTACCCCATTTAGTGGGGGTAGAGCCTACTTGCAAGTCTCTCCGACCTTCACAAAAAAAGTTATTCAAGAATATCTCCTCAGATTTGGGGGAATTCTGTCGGTCGACCTCTTCCGAAGGTCGTACAAGCTCGCGGATGGTACCAATCGATCCGCAGGACCCAAATTAGTCCAGATGCAACCACTTTTCAAGTCTCTCCGACCTTCACAAAAAAAGTTATTCAAGAATATCTCTTTCTCCTATGTGCTTTCATCCCTAACCCTAACCCTAACCCTTCCGAAAGTCGGAGAAGCTCAAGGATGGTACTGATCGATGCGCATTACCCCATTTAGTGGGGGTAGAGCCTACTTGCAAGTCTCTCCGACCTTCACAAAAAACGTTATTCAAGAATATCTCCTCAGATTTGGGGGAATTTCGTCGGTCGACCTCTTCCGAAGGTCGTACAAGCTCGGGGATGGTACCAATCGATCCGCAGGACCCAAATTAGTCCAGATGCAACCACTTTCCAAGTCTCTCCGACCTTCACAAAAAAAGTTATTCAAGAATATCTCTTTCTCCTATGTGCTTTCATCCCTAACCCTTCCGAAAGTCGGAGAAGCTCAAGGATGGTACTGATCGATGCGCATTACCCCATTTAGTGGGGGTAGAGCCTACTTGCAAGTCTCTCCGACCTTCACAAAAAAAGTTATTCAAGAATATCTCCTCAGATTTGGGGGAATTCTGTCGGTCGACCTCTTCCGAAGGTCGTACAAGCTCGGGGATGGTACCAATCGATCTGCAGGACCCAAATTAGTCCAGATGCAACCACTTTCCAAGTCTCTCCGACCTTCACAAAAAAAGTTATTCAAGAATATCTCTTTCTCCTATGTGCTTTCATCCCTAACCCTTCTGAAAGTCGGAGAAGCTCAAGGATGGTACCGATCGATGCGCATTACCCCATTTAGTGGGGGTAGAGCCTACTTGCAAGTCTCTCCGACCTTCACAAAAAAAGTTATTCAAGAATATCTCCTCAGATTTGGGGGAATTCTGTCGGTCGACCTCTTACGAAGGTCGTACAAGCTCGGGGATGGTACCAATCGATCCGCAGGACCCAAATTAGTCCAGATGCAACCACTTTTCAAGTCTCTCCGACCTTCACAAAAAAAGTTATTCAAGAATATCTCTTTCTCCTATGTGCTTTCATCCCTAACCCTAACCCTAACCCTTCCGAAAGTCGGAGAAGCTCAAGGATGGTACTGATCGATGCGCATTACCCCATTTAGTGGGGGTAGAGCCTACTTGCAAGTCTCTCCGACCTTCACAAAAAAAGTTATTCAAGAATATCTCCTCAGATTTGGGGGAATTCTGTCGGTCGACCTCTTCCGAAGGTCGTACAAGCTCAGGGATGGTACCAATCGATCCGCAGGACCCAAATTAGTCCAGATGCAACCACTTTTCAAGTCTCTCCGACCTTCACAAAAAAAGTTATTCAAGAATATCTCTTTCTCCTATGTGCTTTCATCCCTAACACTAACCCTAACCCTTCCGAAAGTCGGAGAAGCTCAAGGATGGTACCGATCGATGCGCATTACCCCATTTAGTGGGGGTAAAGCCTACTTGCAAGTCTCTCCGACCTTCACAAAAAAAGTTATTCAAGAATATCTCCTCAGATTTGGGGGAATTTCGTCGGTCGACCTCTTTCGAAGGTCGTACAAGCTCGGGGATGGTACCAATCGATCCGCAGGACCCAAATTAGTCCAGATGCAACCACTTTCCAAGTCTCTCTGACCTTCACAAAAAAAGTTATTCAAGAATATCTCTTTCTCCTATGTGCTTTCATCCCTAACCCTTCCGAAAGTCGGAGAAGCTCAAGGATGGTACCGATCGATGCGCATTACCCCATTTAGTGGGGGTAGAGCCTACTTGCAAGTCTCTCCGACCTTCACAAAAAAAGTTATTCAAGAATATCTCCTCAGATTTGGGGGAATTCTGTCGGTCGACCTCTTCCGAAGGTCGTACAAGCTCGGGGATGGTACCAATCGATCTGCAGGACCCAAATTAGTCCAGATGCAACCACTTTCCAAGTCTCTCCGACCTTCACAAAAAAAGTTATTCAAGAATATCTCTTTCTCCTATGTGCTTTCATCCCTAACCCTTCCGAAAGTCGGAGAAGCTCAAGGATGGTACCGATCGATGCGCATTACCCCATTTAGTGGGGGTAGAGCCTACTTGCAAGTCTCTCCGACCTTCACAAAAAAAGTTATTCAAGAATATCTCCTCAGATTTGGGGGAATTCTGTCGGTCGACCTCTTCCGAAGGTCGTACAAGCTCGGAGATGGTACCAATCGATCCGCAGGACCCAAATTAGTCCAGATGCAACCACTTTTCAAGTCTCTCCGACCTTCACAAAAAAAGTTATTCAAGAATATCTCTTTCTCCTATGTGCTTTCATCCCTAACCCTAACCCTAACCCTTCCGAAAGTCGGAGAAGCTCAAGGATGGTACCGATCGATGCGCATTACCCCATTTAGTGGGGGTAGAGCCTACTTGCAAGTCTCTCCGACCTTCACAAAAAAAGTTATTCAAGAATATCTCCTCAGATTTGGGGGAATTTCGTCGGTCGACCTCTTCCGAAGGTCGTACAAGCTCGGGGATGGTACCAATCGATCCGCAGGACCCAAATTAGTCCAGATGCAACCACTTTCCAAGTCTCTCCGACCTTCACAAAAAAAGTTATTCAAGAATATCTCTTTCTCCTATGTGCTTTCATCCCTAACCCTTCCGAAAGTCGGAGAAGCTCAAGGATGGTACCCATGCGCATTACCCCATTTAGTGGGGGTAGAGCCTACTTGCAAGTCTCTCCGACCTTCACAAAAAAAGTTATTCAAGAATATCTCCTCAGATTTGGGGGAATTCTGTCGGTCGACCTCTTCCGAAGGTCGTACAAGCTCGCGGATGGTACCAATCGATCCGCAGGACCCAAATTAGTCCAGATGCAACCACTTTTCAAGTCTCTCCGACCTTCACAAAAAAAGTTATTCAAGAATATCTCTTTCTCCTATGTGCTTTCATCCCTAACCCTAACCCTAACCCTTCCGAAAGTCGGAGAAGCTCAAGGATGGTACTGATCGATGCGCATTACCCCATTTAGTGGGGGTAGAGCCTACTTGCAAGTCTCTCCGACCTTCACAAAAAACGTTATTCAAGAATATCTCCTCAGATTTGGGGGAATTTCGTCGGTCGACCTCTTCCGAAGGTCGTACAAGCTCGGGGATGGTACCAATCGATCCGCAGGACCCAAATTAGTCCAGATGCAACCACTTTCCAAGTCTCTCCGACCTTCACAAAAAAAGTTATTCAAGAATATCTCTTTCTCCTATGTGCTTTCATCCCTAACCCTTCCGAAAGTCGGAGAAGCTCAAGGATGGTACTGATCGATGCGCATTACCCCATTTAGTGGGGGTAAAGCCTACTTGCAAGTCTCTCCGACCTTCACAAAAAAAGTTATTCAAGAATATCTCCTCAGATTTGGGGGAATTCTGTCGGTCGACCTCTTCCGAAGGTCGTACAAGCTCGGGGATGGTACCAATCGATCTGCAGGACCCAAATTAGTCCAGATGCAACCACTTTCCAAGTCTCTCCGACCTTCACAAAAAAAGTTATTCAAGAATATCTCTTTCTCCTATGTGCTTTCATCCCTAACCCTTCTGAAAGTCGGAGAAGCTCAAGGATGGTACCGATCGATGCGCATTACCCCATTTAGTGGGGGTAGAGCCTACTTGCAAGTCTCTCCGACCTTCACAAAAAAAGTTATTCAAGAATATCTCCTCAGATTTGGGGGAATTCTGTCGGTCGACCTCTTACGAAGGTCGTACAAGCTCGGGGATGGTACCAATCGATCCGCAGGACCCAAATTAGTCCAGATGCAACCACTTTTCAAGTCTCTCCGACCTTCACAAAAAAAGTTATTCAAGAATATCTCTTTCTCCTATGTGCTTTCATCCCTAACCCTAACCCTAACCTTTCCGAAAGTCGGAGAAGCTCAAGGATGGTACTGATCGATGCGCATTACCCCATTTAGTGGGGGTAGAGCCTACTTGCAAGTCTCTCCGACCTTCACAAAAAAAGTTATTCAAGAATATCTCCTCAGATTTGGGGGAATTCTGTCGGTCGACCTCTTCCGAAGGTCGTACAAGCTCAGGGATGGTACCAATCGATCCGCAGGACCCAAATTAGTCCAGATGCAACCACTTTTCAAGTCTCTCCGACCTTCACAAAAAAAGTTATTCAAGAATATCTCTTTCTCCTATGTGCTTTCATCCCTAACACTAACCCTAACCCTTCCGAAAGTCGGAGAAGCTCAAGGATGGTACCGATCGATGCGCATTACCCCATTTAGTGGGGGTAAAGCCTACTTGCAAGTCTCTCCGACCTTCACAAAAAAAGTTATTCAAGAATATCTCCTCAGATTTGGGGGAATTCTGTCGGTCGACCTCTTCCGAAGGTCGTACAAGCTCGGGGATGGTACCAATCGATCTGCAGGACCCAAATTAGTCCAGATGCAACCACTTTCCAAGTCTCTCCGACCTTCACAAAAAAAGTTATTCAAGAATATCTCTTTCTCCTATGTGCTTTCATCCCTAACCCTTCCGAAAGTCGGAGAAGCTCAAGGATGGTACCGATCGATGCGCATTACCCCATTTAGTGGGGGTAGAGCCTACTTGCAAGTCTCTCCGACCTTCACAAAAAAAGTTATTCAAGAATATCTCCTCAGATTTGGGGGAATTCTGTCGGTCGACCTCTTCCGAAGGTCGTACAAGCTCGGAGATGGTACCAATCGATCCGCAGGACCCAAATTAGTCCAGATGCAACCACTTTTCAAGTCTCTCCGACCTTCACAAAAAAAGTTATTCAAGAATATCTCTTTCTCCTATGTGCTTTCATCCCTAACCCTAACCCTAACCCTTCCGAAAGTCGGAGAAGCTCAAAGACGGTACCGATCGATGCGCATTACCCCATTTAGTGGGGGTAGAGCCTACTTGCAAGTCTCTCCGACCTTCACAAAAAAAGTTATTCAAGAATATCTCCTCAGATTTGGGGGAATTTCGTCGGTCGACCTCTTCCGAAGGTCGTACAAGCTCGGGGATGGTACCAATCGATCCGCAGGACCCAAATTAGTCCAGATGCAACCACTTTTCAAGTCTCTCCGACCTTCACAAAAAAGGTTATTCAAGAATATCTCTTTCTCCTATGTGCTTTCATCCCTAACCCTAACCCTAACCCTTCCGAAAGTCGGAGAAGCTCAAGAATGGTACTGATCGATGTGCATTACCCCGTTTAGTGGGGGTAGAGCCTACTTGCAAGTCTCTCCGACCTTCACAAAAAAAGTTATTCAAGAATATCTCCTCAGATTTGGGGGAATTCTGTCGGTCGACCTCTTCCGAAGGTCGTACAAGCTCGGGGATAGTACCAATCGATCCGCAGGACCCAAATTAGTCCAGATGCAACCACTTTCCAAGTCTCTCCGACCTTCACAAAAAAAGTTATTCAAGAATATCTCTTTCTCCTATGTGCTTTCATCCCTAACCCTTCCGAAAGTCGGAGAAGCTCAAGGATGGTACCGATCGATGCGCATTACCCCATTTAGTGGGGGTAGAGCCTACTTGCAAGTCTCTCCGACCTTCACAAAAAAAGTTATTCAAGAATATCTCCTCAGATTTGGGGGAATTCTGTCGGTCGACCTCTTCCGAAGGTCGTACAAGCTCGGAGATGGTACCAATCGATCC
The DNA here is from genome assembly GCF_963576545.1 of Limanda limanda. Taxonomy (NCBI): domain Eukaryota; kingdom Metazoa; phylum Chordata; class Actinopteri; order Pleuronectiformes; family Pleuronectidae; genus Limanda; species Limanda limanda. Next base: position 289,878 of record NW_026870642.1, on the reverse strand, counting down.
GCAGGACCCAAATTAGTCCAGATGCAACCACTTTTCAAGTCTCTCCGACCTTCACAAAAAAAGTTATTCAAGAATATCTCTTTCTCCTATGTGCTTTCATCCCTAACCCTAACCCTAACCCTTCCGAAAGTCGGAGAAGCTCAAGGATGGTACCGATCGATGCGCATTACCCCATTTAGTGGGGGTAGAGCCTACTTGCAAGTCTCTCCGACCTTCACAAAAAAAGTTATTCAAGAATATCTCCTCAGATTTGGGGGAATTTCGTCGGTCGACCTCTTCCGAAGGTCGTACAAGCTCGGGGATGGTACCAATCGATCCGCAGGACCCAAATTAGTCCAGATGCAACCACTTTCCAAGTCTCTCCGACCTTCACAAAAAAAGTTATTCAAGAATATCTCTTTCTCCTATGTGCTTTCATCCCTAACCCTTCCGAAAGTCGGAGAAGCTCAAGGATGGTACCCATGCGCATTACCCCATTTAGTGGGGGTAGAGCCTACTTGCAAGTCTCTCCGACCTTCACAAAAAAAGTTATTCAAGAATATCTCCTCAGATTTGGGGGAATTCTGTCGGTCGACCTCTTCCGAAGGTCGTACAAGCTCGCGGATGGTACCAATCGATCCGCAGGACCCAAATTAGTCCAGATGCAACCACTTTTCAAGTCTCTCCGACCTTCACAAAAAAAGTTATTCAAGAATATCTCTTTCTCCTATGTGCTTTCATCCCTAACCCTAACCCTAACCCTTCCGAAAGTCGGAGAAGCTCAAGGATGGTACTGATCGATGCGCATTACCCCATTTAGTGGGGGTAGAGCCTACTTGCAAGTCTCTCCGACCTTCACAAAAAAAGTTATTCAAGAATATCTCCTCAGATTTGGGGGAATTTCGTCGGTCGACCTCTTCCGAAGGTCGTACAAGCTCGGGGATGGTACCAATCGATCTGCAGGACCCAAATTAGTCCAGATGCAACCACTTTCCAAGTCTCTCCGACCTTCACAAAAAAAGTTATTCAAGAATATCTCTTTCTCCTATGTGCTTTCATCCCTAACCCTTCCGAAAGTCGGAGAAGCTCAAGGATGGTACCGATCGATGCGCATTACCCCATTTAGTGGGGGTAGAGCCTACTTGCAAGTCTCTCCGACCTTCACAAAAAAAGTTATTCAAGAATATCTCCTCAGATTTGGGGGAATTCTGTCGGTCGACCTCTTCCGAAGGTCGTACAAGCTCGGGGATGGTACCAATCGATCTGCAGGACCCAAATTAGTCCAGATGCAACCACTTTCCAAGTCTCTCCGACCTTCACAAAAAAAGTTATTCAAGAATATCTCTTTCTCCTATGTGCTTTCATCCCTAACCCTTCCGAAAGTCGGAGAAGCTCAAGGATGGTACCGATCGATGCGCATTACCCCATTTAGTGGGGGTAGAGCCTACTTGCAAGTCTCTCCGACCTTCACAAAAAAAGTTATTCAAGAATATCTCCTCAGATTTGGGGGAATTCTGTCGGTCGACCTCTTCCGAAGGTCGTACAAGCTCGGGGATGGTACCAATCGATCCGCAGGACCCAAATTAGTCCAGATGCAACCACTTTTCAAGTCTCTCCGACCTTCACAAAAAAAGTTATTCAAGAATATCTCTTTCTCCTATGTGCTTTCATCCCTAACCCTAACCCTAACCCTTCCGAAAGTCGGAGAAGCTCAAGGATGGTACTGATCGATGCGCATTACCCCATTTAGTGGGGGTAGAGCCTACTTGCAAGTCTCTCCGACCTTCACAAAAAAAGTTATTCAAGAATATCTCCTCAGATTTGGGGGAATTCTGTCGGTCGACCTCTTCCGAAGGTCGTACAAGCTCAGGGATGGTACCAATCGATCCGCAGGACCCAAATTAGTCCAGATGCAACCACTTTTCAAGTCTCTCCGACCTTCACAAAAAAAGTTATTCAAGAATATCTCTTTCTCCTATGTGCTTTCATCCCTAACCCTAACCCTAACCCTTCCGAAAGTCGGAGAAGCTCAAGGATGGTACCGATCGATGCGCATTACCCCATTTAGTGGGGGTAAAGCCTACTTGCAAGTCTCTCCGACCTTCACAAAAAAAGTTATTCAAGAATATCTCCTCAGATTTGGGGGAATTTCGTCGGTCGACCTCTTTCGAAGGTCGTACAAGCTCGGGGATGGTACCAATCGATCCGCAGGACCCAAATTAGTCCAGATGCAACCACTTTCCAAGTCTCTCTGACCTTCACAAAAAAAGTTATTCAAGAATATCTCTTTCTCCTATGTGCTTTCATCCCTAACCCTTCCGAAAGTCGGAGAAGCTCAAGGATGGTACCGATCGATGCGCATTACCCCATTTAGTGGGGGTAGAGCCTACTTGCAAGTCTCTCCGACCTTCACAAAAAAAGTTATTCAAGAATATCTCCTCAGATTTGGGGGAATTCTGTCGGTCGACCTCTTCCGAAGGTCGTACAAGCTCGGGGATGGTACCAATCGATCTGCAGGACCCAAATTAGTCCAGATGCAACCACTTTCCAAGTCTCTCCGACCTTCACAAAAAAAGTTATTCAAGAATATCTCTTTCTCCTATGTGCTTTCATCCCTAACCCTTCCGAAAGTCGGAGAAGCTCAAGGATGGTACCGATCGATGCGCATTACCCCATTTAGTGGGGGTAGAGCCTACTTGCAAGTCTCTCCGACCTTCACAAAAAAAGTTATTCAAGAATATCTCCTCAGATTTGGGGGAATTCTGTCGGTCGACCTCTTCCGAAGGTCGTACAAGCTCGGAGATGGTACCAATCGATCCGCAGGACCCAATTTAGTCCAGATGCAACCACTTTTCAAGTCTCTCCGACCTTCACAAAAAAAGTTATTCAAGAATATCTCTTTCTCCTATGTGCTTTCATCCCTAACCCTAACCCTAACCCTTCCGAAAGTCGGAGAAGCTCAAGGATGGTACCGATCGATGCGCATTACCCCATTTAGTGGGGGTAGAGCCTACTTGCAAGTCTCTCCGACCTTCACAAAAAAAGTTATTCAAGAATATCTCCTCAGATTTGGGGGAATTCTGTCGGTCGACCTCTTCCGAAGGTCGTACAAGCTCGGGGATGGTACCAATCGATCTGCAGGACCCAAATTAGTCCAGATGCAACCACTTTCCAAGTCTCTCCGACCTTCACAAAAAAAGTTATTCAAGAATATCTCTTTCTCCTATGTGCTTTCATCCCTAACCCTTCCGAAAGTCGGAGAAGCTCAAGGATGGTACCGATCGATGCGCATTACCCCATTTAGTGGGGGTAGAGCCTACTTGCAAGTCTCTCCGACCTTCACAAAAAAAGTTATTCAAGAATATCTCCTCAGATTTGGGGGAATTCTGTCGGTCGACCTCTTCCGAAGGTCGTACAAGCTCGGAGATGGTACCAATCGATCCGCAGGACCCAAATTAGTCCAGATGCAACCACTTTTCAAGTCTCTCCGACCTTCACAAAAAAAGTTATTCAAGAATATCTCTTTCTCCTTTGTGCTTTCATCCCTAACCCTAACCCTAACCCTTCCGAAAGTCGGAGAAGCTCAAGGATGGTACCGATCGATGCGCATTACCCCATTTAGTGGGGGTAGAGCCTACTTGCAAGTCTCTCCGACCTTCACAAAAAAAGTTATTCAAGAATATCTCCTCAGATTTGGGGGAATTTCGTCGGTCGACCTCTTCCAAAGGTCGTACAAGCTCGGGGATGGTACCAATCGATCCGCAGGACCCAAATTAGTCCAGATGCAACCACTTTTCAAGTCTCTCCGACCTTCACAAAAAAAGTTATTCAAGAATATCTCTTTCTCCTATGTGCTTTCATCCCTAACCCTAACCCTAACCCTTCCGAAAGTCGGAGAAGCTCAAGAATGGTACTGATCGATGTGCATTACCCCGTTTAGTGGGGGTAGAGCCTACTTGCAAGTCTCTCCGACCTTCACAAAAAAAGTTATTCAAGAATATCTCCTCAGATTTGGGGGAATTCTGTCGGTCGACCTCTTCCGAAGGTCGTACAAGCTCGGGGATGGTACCAATCGATCCGCAGGACCCAAATTAGTCCAGATGCAACCACTTTACAAGTCTCTCCGACCTTCACAAAAAAAGTTATTCAAGAATATCTCTTTCTCCTATGTGCTTTCATCCCTAACCCTAACCCTAACCCTTCCGAAAGTCGGAGAAGCTCAAGGATGGTACCGATCGATGCGCATTACCCCATTTAGTGGGGGTAGAGCCTACTTGCAAGTCTCTCCGATTTTCACAAAAAAAGTTATTCAAGAATATCTCCTCAGATTTGGGGGAATTTCGTCGGTCGACCTCTTCCGAAGGTCGTACAAGCTCGGGGATGGTACCAATCGATCCGCAGGACCCAAATTAGTCCAGATGCAACCACTTTCCAAGTCTCTCAGACCTTCACAAAAAAAGTTATTCAAGAATATCTCCTTCTCCTATGTGCTTTTATCCCTAACCCTTCCGAAAGTCGGAGAAGCTCAAGGATGGTACCGATCGATGCGCATTACCCCATTTAGTGGGGGTAGAGCCTACTTGCAAGTCTCTCCGACCTTCACAAAAAAAGTTATTCAAGAATATCTCCTCAGATTTGGGGGAATTCTGTCGGTCGACCTCTTCCGAAGGTCGTACAAGCTCGGGGATGGTACCAATCGATCTGCAGGACCCAAATTAGTCCAGATGCAACCACTTTCCAAGTCTCTCCGACCTTCACAAAAAAAGTTATTCAAGAATATCTCTTTCTCCTATGTGCTTTCATCCCTAACCCTTCTGAAAGTCGGAGAAGCTCAAGGATGGTACCGATCGATGTGCATTACCCCATTTAGTGGGGGTAGAGCCTACTTGCAAGTCTCTCCGACCTTCACAAAAAAAGTTATTCAAGAATATCTCCTCAGATTTGGGGGAATTCTGTCGGTCGACCTCTTCCGAAGGTCGTACAAGCTCGGGGATGGTACCAATCGATCCGCAGGACCCAAATTAGTCCAGATGCAACCACTTTTCAAGTCTCTCCGACCTTCACAAAAAAAGTTATTCAAGAATATCTCTTTCTCCTATGTGCTTTCATCCCTAACCCTAACCCTAACCCTTCCGAAAGTCGGAGAAGCTCAAGGATGGTACTGATCGATGCGCATTACCCCATTTAGTGGGGGTAGAGCCTACTTGCAAGTCTCTCCGACCTTCACAAAAAACGTTATTCAAGAATATCTCCTCAGATTTGGGGGAATTTCGTCGGTCGACCTCTTCCGAAGGTCGTACAAGCTCGGGGATGGTACCAATCGATCCGCAGGACCCAAATTAGTCCAGATGCAACCACTTTCCAAGTCTCTCCGACCTTCACAAAAAAAGTTATTCAAGAATATCTCTTTCTCCTATGTGCTTTCATCCCTAACCCTTCCGAAAGTCGGAGAAGCTCAAGGATGGTACTGATCGATGCGCATTACCCCATTTAGTGGGGGTAGAGCCTACTTGCAAGTCTCTCCGACCTTCACAAAAAAAGTTATTCAAGAATATCTCCTCAGATTTGGGGGAATTCTGTCGGTCGACCTCTTCCGAAGGTCGTACAAGCTCGGGGATGGTACCAATCGATCTGCAGGACCCAAATTAGTCCAGATGCAACCACTTTTCAAGTCTCTCCGACCTTCACAAAAAAAGTTATTCAAGAATATCTCTTTCTCCTATGTGCTTTCATCCCTAACCCTTCCGAAAGTCGGAGAAGCTCAAGGATGGTACCGATCGATGCGCATTACCCCATTTAGTGGGGGTAGAGCCTACTTGCAAGTCTCTCCGACCTTCACAAAAAAAGTTATTCAAGAATATCTCCTCAGATTTGGGGGAATTCTGTCGGTCGACCTCTTCCGAAGGTCGTACAAGCTCGGGGATGGTACCAATCGATCCGCAGGACCCAAATTAGTCCAGATGCAACCACTTTTCAAGTCTCTCCGACCTTCACAAAAAAAGTTATTCAAGAATATCTCTTTCTCCTATGTGCTTTCATCCCTAACCCTAACCCTAACCCTTCCGAAAGTCGGAGAAGCTCAAGGATGGTACTGATCGATGCGCATTACCCCATTTAGTGGGGGTAGAGCCTACTTGCAAGTCTCTCCGACCTTCACAAAAAAAGTTATTCAAGAATATCTCCTCAGATTTGGGGGAATTCTGTCGGTCGACCTCTTCCGAAGGTCGTACAAGCTCAGGGATGGTACCAATCGATCCGCAGGACCCAAATTAGTCCAGATGCAACCACTTTTCAAGTCTCTCCGACCTTCACAAAAAAAGTTATTCAAGAATATCTCTTTCTCCTATGTGCTTTCATCCCTAACCCTAACCCTAACCCTTCCGAAAGTCGGAGAAGCTCAAGGATGGTACCGATCGATGCGCATTACCCCATTTAGTGGGGGTAAAGCCTACTTGCAAGTCTCTCCGACCTTCACAAAAAAAGTTATTCAAGAATATCTCCTCAGATTTGGGGGAATTTCGTCGGTCGACCTCTTTCGAAGGTCGTACAAGCTCGGGGATGGTACCAATCGATCCGCAGGACCCAAATTAGTCCAGATGCAACCACTTTCCAAGTCTCTCTGACCTTCACAAAAAAAGTTATTCAAGAATATCTCTTTCTCCTATGTGCTTTCATCCCTAACCCTTCCGAAAGTCGGAGAAGCTCAAGGATGGTACCGATCGATGCGCATTACCCCATTTAGTGGGGGTAGAGCCTACTTGCAAGTCTCTCCGACCTTCACAAAAAAAGTTATTCAAGAATATCTCCTCAGATTTGGGGGAATTCTGTCGGTCGACCTCTTCCGAAGGTCGTACAAGCTCGGGGATGGTACCAATCGATCTGCAGGACCCAAATTAGTCCAGATGCAACCACTTTCCAAGTCTCTCCGACCTTCACAAAAAAAGTTATTCAAGAATATCTCTTTCTCCTATGTGCTTTCATCCCTAACCCTTCCGAAAGTCGGAGAAGCTCAAGGATGGTACCGATCGATGCGCATTACCCCATTTAGTGGGGGTAGAGCCTACTTGCAAGTCTCTCCGACCTTCACAAAAAAAGTTATTCAAGAATATCTCCTCAGATTTGGGGGAATTCTGTCGGTCGACCTCTTCCGAAGGTCGTACAAGCTCGGAGATGGTACCAATCGATCCGCAGGACCCAATTTAGTCCAGATGCAACCACTTTTCAAGTCTCTCCGACCTTCACAAAAAAAGTTATTCAAGAATATCTCTTTCTCCTATGTGCTTTCATCCCTAACCCTAACCCTAACCCTTCCGAAAGTCGGAGAAGCTCAAGGATGGTACCGATCGATGCGCATTACCCCATTTAGTGGGGGTAGAGCCTACTTGCAAGTCTCTCCGACCTTCACAAAAAAAGTTATTCAAGAATATCTCCTCAGATTTGGGGGAATTCTGTCGGTCGACCTCTTCCGAAGGTCGTACAAGCTCGGGGATGGTACCAATCGATCTGCAGGACCCAAATTAGTCCAGATGCAACCACTTTCCAAGTCTCTCCGACCTTCACAAAAAAAGTTATTCAAGAATATCTCTTTCTCCTATGTGCTTTCATCCCTAACCCTTCCGAAAGTCGGAGAAGCTCAAGGATGGTACCGATCGATGCGCATTACCCCATTTAGTGGGGGTAGAGCCTACTTGCAAGTCTCTCCGACCTTCACAAAAAAAGTTATTCAAGAATATCTCCTCAGATTTGGGGGAATTCTGTCGGTCGACCTCTTCCGAAGGTCGTACAAGCTCGGAGATGGTACCAATCGATCCGCAGGACCCAAATTAGTCCAGATGCAACCACTTTTCAAGTCTCTCCGACCTTCACAAAAAAAGTTATTCAAGAATATCTCTTTCTCCTATGTGCTTTCATCCCTAACCCTAACCCTAACCCTTCCGAAAGTCGGAGAAGCTCAAGGATGGTACCGATCGATGCGCATTACCCCATTTAGTGGGGGTAGAGCCTACTTGCAAGTCTCTCCGACCTTCACAAAAAAAGTTATTCAAGAATATCTCCTCAGATTTGGGGGAATTTCGTCGGTCGACCTCTTCCAAAGGTCGTACAAGCTCGGGGATGGTACCAATCGATCCGCAGGACCCAAATTAGTCCAGATGCAACCACTTTTCAAGTCTCTCCGACCTTCACAAAAAAAGTTATTCAAGAATATCTCTTTCTCCTATGTGCTTTCATCCCTAACCCTAACCCTAACCCTTCCGAAAGTCGGAGAAGCTCAAGAATGGTACTGATCGATGTGCATTACCCCGTTTAGTGGGGGTAGAGCCTACTTGCAAGTCTCTCCGACCTTCACAAAAAAAGTTATTCAAGAATATCTCCTCAGATTTGGGGGAATTCTGTCGGTCGACCTCTTCCGAAGGTCGTACAAGCTCGGGGATGGTACCAATCGATCCGCAGGACCCAAATTAGTCCAGATGCAACCACTTTACAAGTCTCTCCGACCTTCACAAAAAAAGTTATTCAAGAATATCTCTTTCTCCTATGTGCTTTCATCCCTAACCCTAACCCTAACCCTTCCGAAAGTCGGAGAAGCTCAAGGATGGTACCGATCGATGCGCATTACCCCATTTAGTGGGGGTAGAGCCTACTTGCAAGTCTCTCCGATTTTCACAAAAAAAGTTATTCAAGAATATCTCCTCAGATTTGGGGGAATTTCGTCGGTCGACCTCTTCCGAAGGTCGTACAAGCTCGGGGATGGTACCAATCGATCCGCAGGACCCAAATTAGTCCAGATGCAACCACTTTCCAAGTCTCTCAGACCTTCACAAAAAAAGTTATTCAAGAATATCTCCTTCTCCTATGTGCTTTTATCCCTAACCCTTCCGAAAGTCGGAGAAGCTCAAGGATGGTACCGATCGATGCGCATTACCCCATTTAGTGGGGGTAGAGCCTACTTGCAAGTCTCTCCGACCTTCACAAAAAAAGTTATTCAAGAATATCTCCTCAGATTTGGGGGAATTCTGTCGGTCGACCTCTTCCGAAGGTCGTACAAGCTCGGGGATGGTACCAATCGATCTGCAGGACCCAAATTAGTCCAGATGCAACCACTTTCCAAGTCTCTCCGACCTTCACAAAAAAAGTTATTCAAGAATATCTCTTTCTCCTATGTGCTTTCATCCCTAACCCTTCTGAAAGTCGGAGAAGCTCAAGGATGGTACCGATCGATGTGCATTACCCCATTTAGTGGGGGTAGAGCCTACTTGCAAGTCTCTCCGACCTTCACAAAAAAAGTTATTCAAGAATATCTCCTCAGATTTGGGGGAATTCTGTCGGTCGACCTCTTCCGAAGGTCGTACAAGCTCGGGGATGGTACCAATCGATCCGCAGGACCCAAATTAGTCCAGATGCAACCACTTTTCAAGTCTCTCCGACCTTCACAAAAAAAGTTATTCAAGAATATCTCTTTCTCCTATGTGCTTTCATCCCTAACCCTAACCCTAACCCTTCCGAAAGTCGGAGAAGCTCAAGGATGGTACTGATCGATGCGCATTACCCCATTTAGTGGGGGTAGAGCCTACTTGCAAGTCTCTCCGACCTTCACAAAAAACGTTATTCAAGAATATCTCCTCAGATTTGGGGGAATTTCGTCGGTCGACCTCTTCCGAAGGTCGTACAAGCTCGGGGATGGTACCAATCGATCCGCAGGACCCAAATTAGTCCAGATGCAACCACTTTCCAAGTCTCTCCGACCTTCACAAAAAAAGTTATTCAAGAATATCTCTTTCTCCTATGTGCTTTCATCCCTAACCCTTCCGAAAGTCGGAGAAGCTCAAGGATGGTACTGATCGATGCGCATTACCCCATTTAGTGGGGGTAGAGCCTACTTGCAAGTCTCTCCGACCTTCACAAAAAAAGTTATTCAAGAATATCTCCTCAGATTTGGGGGAATTCTGTCGGTCGACCTCTTCCGAAGGTCGTACAAGCTCGGGGATGGTACCAATCGATCTGCAGGACCCAAATTAGTCCAGATGCAACCACTTTCCAAGTCTCTCCGACCTTCACAAAAAAAGTTATTCAAGAATATCTCTTTCTCCTATGTGCTTTCATCCCTAACCCTTCCGAAAGTCGGAGAAGCTCAAGGATGGTACCGATCGATGCGCATTACCCCATTTAGTGGGGGTAGAGCCTACTTGCAAGTCTCTCCAACCTTCACAAAAAAAGTTATTCAAGAATATCTCCTCAGATTTGGGGGAATTCTGTCGGTCGACCTCTTCCAAAGGTCGTACAAGCTCGGGGATGGTACCAATCGATCTGCAGGACCCAAATTAGTCCAGATGCAACCACTTTCCAAGTCTCTCCGACCTTCACAAAAAAAGTTATTCAAGAATATCTCTTTCTCCTATGTGCTTTCATCCCTAACCCTTCCGAAAGTCGGAGAAGCTCAAGGATGGTACCGATCGATGTGCATTACCCCATTTAGTGGGGGTAGAGCCTACTTGCAAGTCTCTCCGACCTTCACAAAAAAAGTTATTCAAGAATATCTCCTCAGATTTGGGGGAATTCTGTCGGTCGACCTCTTTCGAAGGTCGTACAAGCTCGGGGATGGTACCAATCGATCCGCAGGACCCAAATTAGTCCAGATGCAACCACTTTTCAAGTCTCTCCGACCTTCACAAAAAAAGTTATTCAAGAATATCTCTTTCTCCTATGTGCTTTCATCCCTAACCCTAACCCTTCCGAAAGTCGGAGAAGCTCAAGGATGGTACTGATCGATGCGCATTACCCCATTTAGTGGGGGTAGAGCCTACTTGCAAGTCTCTCCGACCTTCACAAAAAACGTTATTCAAGAATATCTCCTCAGATTTGGGGGAATTTCGTCGGTCGACCTCTTCCGAAGGTCGTACAAGCTCGGGGATGGTACCAATCGATCCGCAGGACCCAAATTAGTCCAGATGCAACCACTTTTCAAGTCTCTCCGACCTTCACAAAAAAAGTTATTCAAGAATATCTCTTTCTCCTATGTGCTTTCATCCCTAACCCTAACCCTAACCCTTCCGAAAGTCGGAGAAGCTCAAGGATGGTACCGATCGATGCGCATTACCCCATTTAGTGGGGGTAGAGCCTACTTGCAAGTCTCTCCGACCTTCACAAAAAAAGTTATTCAAGAATATCTCCTCAGATTTGGGGGAATTTCGTCGGTCGACCTCTTCCGAAGGTCGTACAAGCTCGGGGATGGTACCAATCGATCCGCAGGACCCAAATTAGTCCAGATGCAACCACTTTCCATGTCTCTCCGACCTTCACAAAAAAAGTTATTCAAGAATATCTCTTTCTCCTATGTGCTTTCATCCCTAACCCTTCCGAAAGTCGGAGAAGCTCAAGGATGGTACTGATCGATGCGCATTACCCCATTTAGTGGGGGTAGAGCCTACTTGCAAGTCTCTCCGACCTTCACAAAAAAAGTTATTCAAGAATATCTCCTCAGATTTGGGGGAATTCTGTCGGTCGACCTCTTCCGAAGGTCGTACAAGCTCGGGGATGGTACCAATCGATCTGCAGGACCCAAATTAGTCCAGATGCAACCACTTTCCAAGTCTCTCCGACCTTCACAAAAAAAGTTATTCAAGAATATCTCTTTCTCCTATGTGCTTTCATCCCTAACCCTTCTGAAAGTCGGAGAAGCTCAAGGATGGTACCGATCGATGTGCATTACCCCATTTAGTGGGGGTAGAGCCTACTTGCAAGTCTCTCCGACCTTCACAAAAAAAGTTATTCAAGAATATCTCCTCAGATTTGGGGGAATTCTGTCGGTCGACCTCTTACGAAGGTCGTACAAGCTCGGGGATGGTACCAATCGATCCGCAGGACCCAAATTAGTCCAGATGCAACCACTTTTCAAGTCTCTCCGACCTTCACAAAAAAAGTTATTCAAGAATATCTCTTTCTCCTATGTGCTTTCATCCCTAACCCTAACCCTAACCCTTCCGAAAGTCGGAGAAGCTCAAGGATGGTACTGATCGATGCGCATTACCCCATTTAGTGGGGGTAGAGCCTACTTGCAAGTCTCTCCGACCTTCACAAAAAAAGTTATTCAAGAATATCTCCTCAGATTTGGGGGAATTCTGTCGGTCGACCTCTTCCGAAGGTCGTACAAGCTCAGGGATGGTACCAATCGATCCGCAGGACCCAAATTAGTCCAGATGCAACCACTTTTCAAGTCTCTCCGACCTTCACAAAAAAAGTTATTCAAGAATATCTCTTTCTCCTATGTGCTTTCATCCCTAACCCTAACCCTAACCCTTCCGAAAGTCGGAGAAGCTCAAGGATGGTACCGATCGATGCGCATTACCCCATTTAGTGGGGGTAGAGCCTACTTGCAAGTCTCTCCGACCTTCACAAAAAAAGTTATTCAAGAATATCTCCTCAGATTTGGGGGAATTTCGTCGGTCGACCTCTTTCGAAGGTCGTACAAGCTCGGGGATGGTACCAATCGATCCGCAGGACCCAAATTAGTCCAGATGCAACCACTTTCCAAGTCTCTCTGACCTTCACAAAAAAAGTTATTCAAGAATATCTCTTTCTCCTATGTGCTTTCATCCCTAACCCTTCCGAAAGTCGGAGAAGCTCAAGGATGGTACCGATCGATGCGCATTACCCCATTTAGTGGGGGTAGAGCCTACTTGCAAGTCTCTCCGACCTTCACAAAAAAAGTTATTCAAGAATATCTCCTCAGATTTGGGGGAATTTCGTCGGTCGACCTCTTTCGAAGGTCGTACAAGCTCGGGGATGGTACCAATCGATCCGCAGGACCCAAATTAGTCCAGATGCAACCACTTTCCAAGTCTCTCTGACCTTCACAAAAAAAGTTATTCAAGAATATCTCTTTCTCCTATGTGCTTTCATCCCTAACCCTTCCGAAAGTCGGAGAAGCTCAAGGATGGTACCGATCGATGCGCATTACCCCATTTAGTGGGGGTAGAGCCTACTTGCAAGTCTCTCCGACCTTCACAAAAAAAGTTATTCAAGAATATCTCCTCAGATTTGGGGGAATTCTGTCGGTCGACCTCTTCCGAAGGTCGTACAAGCTCGGGGATGGTACCAATCGATCTGCAGGACCCAAATTAGTCCAGATGCAACCACTTTCCAAGTCTCTCCGACCTTCACAAAAAAAGTTATTCAAGAATATCTCTTTCTCCTATGTGCTTTCATCCCTAACCCTTCCGAAAGTCGGAGAAGCTCAAGGATGGTACCGATCGATGCGCATTACCCCATTTAGTGGGGGTAGAGCCTACTTGCAAGTCTCTCCGACCTTCACAAAAAAAGTTATTCAAGAATATCTCCTCAGATTTGGGGGAATTCTGTCGGTCGACCTCTTCCGAAGGTCGTACAAGCTCGGAGATGGTACCAATCGATCCGCAGGACCCAAATTAGTCCAGATGCAACCACTTTTCAAGTCTCTCCGACCTTCACAAAAAAAGTTATTCAAGAATATCTCTTTCTCCTATGTGCTTTCATCCCTAACCCTAACCCTAACCCTTCCGAAAGTCGGAGAAGCTCAAGGATGGTACCGATCGATGCGCATTACCCCATTTAGTGGGAGTAGAGCCTACTTGCAAGTCTCTCCGACCTTCACAAAAAAAGTTATTCAAGAATATCTCCTCAGATTTGGGGGAATTTCGTCGGTCGACCTCTTCCGAAGGTCGTACAAGCTCGGGGATGGTACCAATCGATCCGCAGGACCCAAATTAGTCCAGATGCAACCACTTTTCAAGTCTCTCCGACCTTCACAAAAAAAGTTATTCAAGAATATCTCTTTCTCCTATGTGCTTTCATCCCTAACCCTAACCCTAACCCTTCCGAAAGTCGGAGAAGCTCAAGGATGGTACTGATCGATGCGCATTACCCCATTTAGTGGGGGTAGAGCCTACTTGCAAGTCTCTCCGACCTTCACAAAAAACGTTATTCAAGAATATCTCCTCAGATTTGGGGGAATTTCGTCGGTCGACCTCTTCCGAAGGTCGTACAAGCTCGGGGATGGTACCAATCGATCCGCAGGACCCAAATTAGTCCAGATGCAACCACTTTTCAAGTCTCTCCGACCTTCACAAAAAAAGTTATTCAAGAATATCTCTTTCTCCTATGTGCTTTCATCCCTAACCCTAACCCTAACCCTTCCGAAAGTCGGAGAAGCTCAAGGATGGTACCGATCGATGCGCATTACCCCATTTAGTGGGGGTAGAGCCTACTTGCAAGTCTCTCCGACCTTCACAAAAAAAGTTATTCAAGAATATCTCCTCAGATTTGGGGGAATTTCGTCGGTCGACCTCTTCCGAAGGTCGTACAAGCTCGGGGATGGTACCAATCGATCTGCAGGACCCAAATTAGTCCAGATGCAACCACTTTCCAAGTCTCTCCGACCTTCACAAAAAAAGTTATTCAAGAATATCTCTTTCTCCTATGTGCTTTCATCCCTAACCCTTCCGAAAGTCGGAGAAGCTCAAGGATGGTACTGATCGATGCGCATTACCCCATTTAGTGGGGGTAGAGCCTACTTGCAAGTCTCTCCGACCTTCACAAAAAAAGTTATTCAAGAATATCTCCTCAGATTTGGGGGAATTCTGTCGGTCGACCTCTTCCGAAGGTCGTACAAGCTCGGGGATGGTACCAATCGATCTGCAGGACCCAAATTAGTCCAGATGCAACCACTTTCCAAGTCTCTCCGACCTTCACAAAAAAAGTTATTCAAGAATATCTCTTTCTCCTATGTGCTTTCATCCCTAACCCTTCTGAAAGTCGGAGAAGCTCAAGGATGGTACCGATCGATGCGCATTACCCCATTTAGTGGGGGTAAAGCCTACTTGCAAGTCTCTCCGACCTTCACAAAAAAAGTTATTCAAGAATATCTCCTCAGATTTGGGGGAATTCTGTCGGTCGACCTCTTACGAAGGTCGTACAAGCTCGGGGATGGTACCAATCGATCCGCAGGACCCAAATTAGTCCAGATGCAACCACTTTTCAAGTCTCTCCGACCTTCACAAAAAAAGTTATTCAAGAATATCTCTTTCTCCTATGTGCTTTCATCCCTAACCCTAACCCTAACCCTTCCGAAAGTCGGAGAAGCTCAAGGATGGTACTGATCGATGCGCATTACCCCATTTAGTGGGGGTAGAGCCTACTTGCAAGTCTCTCCGACCTTCACAAAAAAAGTTATTCAAGAATATCTCCTCAGATTTGGGGGAATTCTGTCGGTCGACCTCTTCCGAAGGTCGTACAAGCTCAGGGATGGTACCAATCGATCTGCAGGACCCAAATTAGTCCAGATGCAACCACTTTTCAAGTCTCTCCGACCTTCACAAAAAAAGTTATTCAAGAATATCTCTTTCTCCTATGTGCTTTCATCCCTAACCCTAACCCTAACCCTTCCGAAAGTCGGAGAAGCTCAAGGATGGTACCGATCGATGCGCATTACCCCATTTAGTGGGGGTAGAGCCTACTTGCAAGTCTCTCCGACCTTCACAAAAAAAGTTATTCAAGAATATCTCCTCAGATTTGGGGGAATTTCGTCGGTCGACCTCTTTCGAAGGTCGTACAAGCTCGGGGATGGTACCAATCGATCCGCAGGACCCAAATTAGTCCAGATGCAACCACTTTCCAAGTCTCTCTGACCTTCACAAAAAAAGTTATTCAAGAATATCTCTTTCTCCTATGTGCTTTCATCCCTAACCCTTCCGAAAGTCGGAGAAGCTCAAGGATGGTACCGATCGATGCGCATTACCCCATTTAGTGGGGGTAGAGCCTACTTGCAAGTCTCTCCGACCTTCACAAAAAAAGTTATTCAAGAATATCTCCTCAGATTTGGGGGAATTCTGTCGGTCGACCTCTTCCGAAGGTCGTACAAGCTCGGGGATGGTACCAATCGATCTGCAGGACCCAAATTAGTCCAGATGCAACCACTTTCCAAGTCTCTCCGACCTTCACAAAAAAAGTTATTCAAGAATATCTCTTTCTCCTATGTGCTTTCATCCCTAACCCTTCCGAAAGTCGGAGAAGCTCAAGGATGGTACCGATCGATGCGCATTACCCCATATAGTGGGGGTAGAGCCTACTTGCAAGTCTCTCCGACCTTCACAAAAAAAGTTATTCAAGAATATCTCCTCAGATTTGGGGGAATTCTGTCGGTCGACCTCTTCCGAAGGTCGTACAAGCTCGGAGATGGTACCAATCGATCCGCAGGACCCAAATTAGTCCAGATGCAACCACTTTTCAAGTCTCTCCGACCTTCACAAAAAAAGTTATTCAAGAATATCTCTTTCTCCTATGTGCTTTCATCCCTAACCCTAACCCTAACCCTTCCGAAAGTCGGAGAAGCTCAAGGATGGTACCGATCGATGCGCATTACCCCATTTAGTGGGGGTAGAGCCTACTTGCAAGTCTCTCCGACCTTCACAAAAAAAGTTATTCAAGAATATCTCCTCAGATTTGGGGGAATTTCGTCGGTCGACCTCTTCCAAAGGTCGTACAAGCTCGGGGATGGTACCAATCGATCCGCAGGACCCAAATTAGTCCAGATGCAACCACTTTTCAAGTCTCTCCGACCTTCACAAAAAAAGTTATTCAAGAATATCTCTTTCTCCTATGTGCTTTCATCCCTAACCCTAACCCTAACCCTTCCGAAAGTCGGAGAAGCTCAAGAATGGTACTGATCGATGTGCATTACCCCGTTTAGTGGGGGTAGAGCCTACTTGCAAGTCTCTCCGACCTTCACAAAAAAAGTTATTCAAGAATATCTCCTCAGATTTGGGGGAATTCTGTCGGTCGACCTCTTCCGAAGGTCGTACAAGCTCGGGGATGGTACCAATCGATCCGCAGGACCCAAATTAGTCCAGATGCAACCACTTTACAAGTCTCTCCGACCTTCACAAAAAAAGTTATTCAAGAATATCTCTTTCTCCTATGTGCTTTCATCCCTAACCCTAACCCTAACCCTTCCGAAAGTCGGAGAAGCTCAAGGATGGTACCGATCGATGCGCATTACCCCATTTAGTGGGGGTAGAGCCTACTTGCAAGTCTCTCCGATTTTCACAAAAAAAGTTATTCAAGAATATCTCCTCAGATTTGGGGGAATTTCGTCGGTCGACCTCTTCCGAAGGTCGTACAAGCTCGGGGATGGTACCAATCGATCCGCAGGACCCAAATTAGTCCAGATGCAACCACTTTCCAAGTCTCTCCGACCTTCACAAAAAAAGTTATTCAAGAATATCTCCTTCTCCTATGTGCTTTTATCCCTAACCCCTAACCCTTCCGAAAGTCGGAGAAGCTCAAGGATGGTACCGATCGATGCGCATTACCCCATTTAGTGGGGGTAGAGCCTACTTGCAAGTCTCTCCGACCTTCACAAAAAAAGTTATTCAAGAATATCTCCTCAGATTTGGGGGAATTTCGTCGGTCGACCTCTTCCGAAGGTCGTACAAGCTCGGGGATGGTACCAATCGATCCGCAGGACCCAAATTAGTCCAGATGCAACCACTTTCCAAGTCTCTCCGACCTTCACAAAAAAAGTTATTCAAGAATATCTCTTTCTCCTATGTGCTTTCATCCCTAACCCTTCCGAAAGTCGGAGAAGCTCAAGGATGGTACCCATGCGCATTACCCCATTTAGTGGGGGTAGAGCCTACTTGCAAGTCTCTCCGACCTTCACAAAAAAAGTTATTCAAGAATATCTCCTCAGATTTGGGGGAATTCTGTCGGTCGACCTCTTCCGAAGGTCGTACAAGCTCGGGGATGGTACCAATCGATCCGCAGGACCCAAATTAGTCCAGATGCAACCACTTTTCAAGTCTCTCCGACCTTCACAAAAAAAGTTATTCAAGAATATCTCTTTCTCCTATGTGCTTTCATCCCTAACCCTAACCCTAACCCTTCCGAAAGTCGGAGAAGCTCAAGGATGGTACTGATCGATGCGCATTACCCCATTTAGTGGGGGTAGAGCCTACTTGCAAGTCTCTCCGACCTTCACAAAAAAAGTTATTCAAGAATATCTCCTCAGATTTGGGGGAATTTCGTCGGTCGACCTCTTTCGAAGGTCGTACAAGCTCGGGGATGGTACCAATCGATCCGCAGGACCCAAATTAGTCCAGATGCAACCACTTTCCAAGTCTCTCTGACCTTCACAAAAAAAGTTATTCAAGAATATGTCTTTCTCCTATGTGCTTTCATCCCTAACCCTTCCGAAAGTCGGAGAAGCTCAAGGATGGTACCGATCGATGCGCATTACCCCATTTAGTGGGGGTAGAGCCTACTTGCAAGTCTCTCCGACCTTCACAAAAAAAGTTATTCAAGAATATCTCCTCAGATTTGGGGGAATTCTGTCGGTCGACCTCTTCCGAAGGTCGTACAAGCTCGGGGATGGTACCAATCGATCTGCAGGACCCAAATTAGTCCAGATGCAACCACTTTCCAAGTCTCTCCGACCTTCACAAAAAAAGTTATTCAAGAATATCTCTTTCTCCTATGTGCTTTCATCCCTAACCCTTCCGAAAGTCGGAGAAGCTCAAGGATGGTACCGATCGATGCGCATTACCCCATTTAGTGGGGGTAGAGCCTACTTGCAAGTCTCTCCGACCTTCACAAAAAAAGTTATTCAAGAATATCTCCTCAGATTTGGGGGAATTTCGTCGGTCGACCTCTTCCAAAGGTCGTACAAGCTCGGGGATGGTACCAATCGATCCGCAGGACCCAAAATAGTCCAGATGCAACCACTTTTCAAGTCTCTCCGACCTTCACAAAAAAAGTTATTCAAGAATATCTCTTTCTCCTATGTGCTTTCATCCCTAACCCTAACCCTAACCCTTCCGAAAGTCGGAGAAGCTCAAGAATGGTACTGATCGATGTGCATTACCCCGTTTAGTGGGGGTAGAGCCTACTTGCAAGTCTCTCCGACCTTCACAAAAAAAGTTATTCAATAATATCTCCTCAGATTTGGGGGAATTCTGTCGGTCGACCTCTTCCGAAGGTCGTACAAGCTCGGGGATGGTACCAATCGATCCGCAGGACCCAAATTAGTCCAGATGCAACCACTTTCCAAGTCTCTCCGACCTTCACAAAAAAAGTTATTCAAGAATATCTCTTTCTCCTATGTGCTTTCATCCCTAACCCTAACCCTAACCCTTCCGAAAGTCGGAGAAGCTCAAGGATGGTACCGATCGATGCGCATTACCCCATTTAGTGGGGGTAGAGCCTACTTGCAAGTCTCTCCGATTTTCACAAAAAAAGTTAATCAAGAATATCTCCTCAGATTTGGGGGAATTTCGTCGGTCGACCTCTTCCGAAGGTCGTACAAGCTCGGGGATGGTACCAATCGATCCGCAGGACCCAAATTAGTCCAGATGCAACCACTTTCCAAGTCTCTCCGACCTTCACAAAAAAAGTTATTCAAGAATATCTCCTTCTCCTATGTGCTTTTATCCCTAACCCCTAACCCTTCCGAAAGTCGGAGAAGCTCAAGGATGGTACCGATCGATGCGCATTACCCCATTTAGTGGGGGTAGAGCCTACTTGCAAGTCTCTCCGACCTTCACAAAAAAAGTTATTCAAGAATATCTCCTCAGATTTGGGGGAATTTCGTCGGTCGACCTCTTCCGAAGGTCGTACAAGCTCGGGGATGGTACCAATCGATCCGCAGGACCCAAATTAGTCCAGATGCAACCACTTTCCAAGTCTCTCCGACCTTCACAAAAAAAGTTATTCAAGAATATCTCTTTCTCCTATGTGCTTTCATCCCTAACCCTTCCGAAAGTCGGAGAAGCTCAAGGATGGTACCCATGCGCATTACCCCATTTAGTGGGGGTAGAGCCTACTTGCAAGTCTCTCCGACCTTCACAAAAAAAGTTATTCAAGAATATCTCCTCAGATTTGGGGGAATTCTGTCGGTCGACCTCTTCCGAAGGTCGTACAAGCTCGGGGATGGTACCAATCGATCCGCAGGACCCAAATTAGTCCAGATGCAACCACTTTTCAAGTCTCTCCGACCTTCACAAAAAAAGTTATTCAAGAATATCTCTTTCTCCTATGTGCTTTCATCCCTAACCCTAACCCTAACCCTTCCGAAAGTCGGAGAAGCTCAAGGATGGTACTGATCGATGCGCATTACCCCATTTAGTGGGGGTAGAGCCTACTTGCAAGTCTCTCCGACCTTCACAAAAAAAGTTATTCAAGAATATCTCCTCAGATTTGGGGGAATTTCGTCGGTCGACCTCTTTCGAAGGTCGTACAAGCTCGGGGATGGTACCAATCGATCCGCAGGACCCAAATTAGTCCAGATGCAACCACTTTCCAAGTCTCTCTGACCTTCACAAAAAAAGTTATTCAAGAATATGTCTTTCTCCTATGTGCTTTCATCCCTAACCCTTCCGAAAGTCGGAGAAGCTCAAGGATGGTACCGATCGATGCGCATTTCCCCATTTAGTGGGGGTAGAGCCTACTTGCAAGTCTCTCCGACCTTCACAAAAAAAGTTATTCAAGAATATCTCCTCAGATTTGGGGGAATTCTGTCGGTCGACCTCTTCCGAAGGTCGTACAAGCTCGGGGATGGTACCAATCGATCTGCAGGACCCAAATTAGTCCAGATGCAACCACTTTCCAAGTCTCTCCGACCTTCACAAAAAAAGTTATTCAAGAATATCTCTTTCTCCTATGTGCTTTCATCCCTAACCCTTCCGAAAGTCGGAGAAGCTCAAGGATGGTACCGATCGATGCGCATTACCCCATTTAGTGGGGGTAGAGCCTACTTGCAAGTCTCTCCGACCTTCACAAAAAAAGTTATTCAAGAATATCTCCTCAGATTTGGGGGAATTTCGTCGGTCGACCTCTTCCAAAGGTCGTACAAGCTCGGGGATGGTACCAATCGATCCGCAGGACCCAAAATAGTCCAGATGCAACCACTTTTCAAGTCTCTCCGACCTTCACAAAAAAAGTTATTCAAGAATATCTCTTTCTCCTATGTGCTTTCATCCCTAACCCTAACCCTAACCCTTCCGAAAGTCGGAGAAGCTCAAGAATGGTACTGATCGATGTGCATTACCCCGTTTAGTGGGGGTAGAGCCTACTTGCAAGTCTCTCCGACCTTCACAAAAAAAGTTATTCAATAATATCTCCTCAGATTTGGGGGAATTCTGTCGGTCGACCTCTTCCGAAGGTCGTACAAGCTCGGGGATGGTACCAATCGATCCGCAGGACCCAAATTAGTCCAGATGCAACCACTTTCCAAGTCTCTCCGACCTTCACAAAAAAAGTTATTCAAGAATATCTCTTTCTCCTATGTGCTTTCATCCCTAACCCTAACCCTAACCCTTCCGAAAGTCGGAGAAGCTCAAGGATGGTACCGATCGATGCGCATTACCCCATTTAGTGGGGGTAGAGCCTACTTGCAAGTCTCTCCGATTTTCACAAAAAAAGTTAATCAAGAATATCTCCTCAGATTTGGGGGAATTTCGTCGGTCGACCTCTTCCGAAGGTCGTACAAGCTCGGGGATGGTACCAATCGATCCGCAGGACCCAAATTAGTCCAGATGCAACCACTTTCCAAGTCTCTCCGACCTTCACAAAAAAAGTTATTCAAGAATATCTCCTTCTCCTATGTGCTTTTATCCCTAACCCCTAACCCTTCCGAAAGTCGGAGAAGCTCAAGGATGGTACCGATCGATGCGCATTACCCCATTTAGTGGGGGTAGAGCCTACTTGCAAGTCTCTCCGACCTTCACAAAAAAAGTTATTCAAGAATATCTCCTCAGATTTGGGGGAATTTCGTCGGTCGACCTCTTCCGAAGGTCGTACAAGCTCGGGGATGGTACCAATCGATCCGCAGGACCCAAATTAGTCCAGATGCAACCACTTTCCAAGTCTCTCCGACCTTCACAAAAAAAGTTATTCAAGAATATCTCTTTCTCCTATGTGCTTTCATCCCTAACCCTTCCGAAAGTCGGAGAAGCTCAAGGATGGTACCCATGCGCATTACCCCATTTAGTGGGGGTAGAGCCTACTTGCAAGTCTCTCCGACCTTCACAAAAAAAGTTATTCAAGAATATCTCCTCAGATTTGGGGGAATTCTGTCGGTCGACCTCTTCCGAAGGTCGTACAAGCTCGGGGATGGTACCAATCGATCCGCAGGACCCAAATTAGTCCAGATGCAACCACTTTTCAAGTCTCTCCGACCTTCACAAAAAAAGTTATTCAAGAATATCTCTTTCTCCTATGTGCTTTCATCCCTAACCCTAACCCTAACCCTTCCGAAAGTCGGAGAAGCTCAAGGATGGTACTGATCGATGCGCATTACCCCATTTAGTGGGGGTAGAGCCTACTTGCAAGTCTCTCCGACCTTCACAAAAAAAGTTATTCAAGAATATCTCCTCAGATTTGGGGGAATTCTGTCGGTCGACCTCTTCCGAAGGTCGTACAAGCTCAGGGATGGTACCAATCGATCCGCAGGACCCAAATTAGTCCAGATGCAACCACTTTTCAAGTCTCTCCGACCTTCACAAAAAAAGTTATTCAAGAATATCTCTTTCTCCTATGTGCTTTCATCCCTAACCCTAACCCTAACCCTTCCGAAAGTCGGAGAAGCTCAAGGATGGTACCGATCGATGCGCATTACCCCATTTAGTGGGGGTAGAGCCTACTTGCAAGTCTCTCCGACCTTCACAAAAAAAGTTATTCAAGAATATCTCTTTCTCCTATGTGCTTTCATCCCTAACCCTAACCCTAACCCTTCCGAAAGTCGGAGAAGCTCAAGGATGGTACCGATCGATGCGCATTACCCCATTTAGTGGGGGTAGAGCCTACTTGCAAGTCTCTCCGATTTTCACAAAAAAAGTTAATCAAGAATATCTCCTCAGATTTGGGGGAATTTCGTCGGTCGACCTCTTCCGAAGGTCGTACAAGCTCGGGGATGGTACCAATCGATCCGCAGGACCCAAATTAGTCCAGATGCAACCACTTTCCAAGTCTCTCCGACCTTCACAAAAAAAGTTATTCAAGAATATCTCCTTCTCCTATGTGCTTTTATCCCTAACCCCTAACCCTTCCGAAAGTCGGAGAAGCTCAAGGATGGTACCGATCGATGCGCATTACCCCATTTAGTGGGGGTAGAGCCTACTTGCAAGTCTCTCCGACCTTCACAAAAAAAGTTATTCAAGAATATCTCCTCAGATTTGGGGGAATTTCGTCGGTCGACCTCTTCCGAAGGTCGTACAAGCTCGGGGATGGTACCAATCGATCCGCAGGACCCAAATTAGTCCAGATGCAACCACTTTCCAAGTCTCTCCGACCTTCACAAAAAAAGTTATTCAAGAATATCTCTTTCTCCTATGTGCTTTCATCCCTAACCCTTCCGAAAGTCGGAGAAGCTCAAGGATGGTACCCATGCGCATTACCCCATTTAGTGGGGGTAGAGCCTACTTGCAAGTCTCTCCGACCTTCACAAAAAAAGTTATTCAAGAATATCTCCTCAGATTTGGGGGAATTCTGTCGGTCGACCTCTTCCGAAGGTCGTACAAGCTCGGGGATGGTACCAATCGATCCGCAGGACCCAAATTAGTCCAGATGCAACCACTTTTCAAGTCTCTCCGACCTTCACAAAAAAAGTTATTCAAGAATATCTCTTTCTCCTATGTGCTTTCATCCCTAACCCTAACCCTAACCCTTCCGAAAGTCGGAGAAGCTCAAGGATGGTACTGATCGATGCGCATTACCCCATTTAGTGGGGGTAGAGCCTACTTGCAAGTCTCTCCGACCTTCACAAAAAAAGTTATTCAAGAATATCTCCTCAGATTTGGGGGAATTTCGTCGGTCGACCTCTTTCGAAGGTCGTACAAGCTCGGGGATGGTACCAATCGATCCGCAGGACCCAAATTAGTCCAGATGCAACCACTTTCCAAGTCTCTCTGACCTTCACAAAAAAAGTTATTCAAGAATATGTCTTTCTCCTATGTGCTTTCATCCCTAACCCTTCCGAAAGTCGGAGAAGCTCAAGGATGGTACCGATCGATGCGCATTTCCCCATTTAGTGGGGGTAGAGCCTACTTGCAAGTCTCTCCGACCTTCACAAAAAAAGTTATTCAAGAATATCTCCTCAGATTTGGGGGAATTCTGTCGGTCGACCTCTTCCGAAGGTCGTACAAGCTCGGGGATGGTACCAATCGATCTGCAGGACCCAAATTAGTCCAGATGCAACCACTTTCCAAGTCTCTCCGACCTTCACAAAAAAAGTTATTCAAGAATATCTCTTTCTCCTATGTGCTTTCATCCCTAACCCTTCCGAAAGTCGGAGAAGCTCAAGGATGGTACCGATCGATGCGCATTACCCCATTTAGTGGGGGTAGAGCCTACTTGCAAGTCTCTCCGACCTTCACAAAAAAAGTTATTCAAGAATATCTCCTCAGATTTGGGGGAATTTCGTCGGTCGACCTCTTCCAAAGGTCGTACAAGCTCGGGGATGGTACCAATCGATCCGCAGGACCCAAAATAGTCCAGATGCAACCACTTTTCAAGTCTCTCCGACCTTCACAAAAAAAGTTATTCAAGAATATCTCTTTCTCCTATGTGCTTTCATCCCTAACCCTAACCCTAACCCTTCCGAAAGTCGGAGAAGCTCAAGAATGGTACTGATCGATGTGCATTACCCCGTTTAGTGGGGGTAGAGCCTACTTGCAAGTCTCTCCGACCTTCACAAAAAAAGTTATTCAATAATATCTCCTCAGATTTGGGGGAATTCTGTCGGTCGACCTCTTCCGAAGGTCGTACAAGCTCGGGGATGGTACCAATCGATCCGCAGGACCCAAATTAGTCCAGATGCAACCACTTTCCAAGTCTCTCCGACCTTCACAAAAAAAGTTATTCAAGAATATCTCTTTCTCCTATGTGCTTTCATCCCTAACCCTAACCCTAACCCTTCCGAAAGTCGGAGAAGCTCAAGGATGGTACCGATCGATGCGCATTACCCCATTTAGTGGGGGTAGAGCCTACTTGCAAGTCTCTCCGATTTTCACAAAAAAAGTTAATCAAGAATATCTCCTCAGATTTGGGGGAATTTCGTCGGTCGACCTCTTCCGAAGGTCGTACAAGCTCGGGGATGGTACCAATCGATCCGCAGGACCCAAATTAGTCCAGATGCAACCACTTTCCAAGTCTCTCCGACCTTCACAAAAAAAGTTATTCAAGAATATCTCCTTCTCCTATGTGCTTTTATCCCTAACCCCTAACCCTTCCGAAAGTCGGAGAAGCTCAAGGATGGTACCGATCGATGCGCATTACCCCATTTAGTGGGGGTAGAGCCTACTTGCAAGTCTCTCCGACCTTCACAAAAAAAGTTATTCAAGAATATCTCCTCAGATTTGGGGGAATTTCGTCGGTCGACCTCTTCCGAAGGTCGTACAAGCTCGGGGATGGTACCAATCGATCCGCAGGACCCAAATTAGTCCAGATGCAACCACTTTCCAAGTCTCTCCGACCTTCACAAAAAAAGTTATTCAAGAATATCTCTTTCTCCTATGTGCTTTCATCCCTAACCCTTCCGAAAGTCGGAGAAGCTCAAGGATGGTACCCATGCGCATTACCCCATTTAGTGGGGGTAGAGCCTACTTGCAAGTCTCTCCGACCTTCACAAAAAAAGTTATTCAAGAATATCTCCTCAGATTTGGGGGAATTCTGTCGGTCGACCTCTTCCGAAGGTCGTACAAGCTCGGGGATGGTACCAATCGATCCGCAGGACCCAAATTAGTCCAGATGCAACCACTTTTCAAGTCTCTCCGACCTTCACAAAAAAAGTTATTCAAGAATATCTCTTTCTCCTATGTGCTTTCATCCCTAACCCTAACCCTAACCCTTCCGAAAGTCGGAGAAGCTCAAGGATGGTACTGATCGATGCGCATTACCCCATTTAGTGGGGGTAGAGCCTACTTGCAAGTCTCTCCGACCTTCACAAAAAAAGTTATTCAAGAATATCTCCTCAGATTTGGGGGAATTCTGTCGGTCGACCTCTTCCGAAGGTCGTACAAGCTCAGGGATGGTACCAATCGATCCGCAGGACCCAAATTAGTCCAGATGCAACCACTTTTCAAGTCTCTCCGACCTTCACAAAAAAAGTTATTCAAGAATATCTCTTTCTCCTATGTGCTTTCATCCCTAACCCTAACCCTAACCCTTCCGAAAGTCGGAGAAGCTCAAGGATGGTACCGATCGATGCGCATTACCCCATTTAGTGGGGGTAGAGCCTACTTGCAAGTCTCTCCGACCTTCACAAAAAAAGTTATTCAAGAATATCTCCTCAGATTTGGGGGAATTTCGTCGGTCGACCTCTTTCGAAGGTCGTACAAGCTCGGGGATGGTACCAATCGATCCGCAGGACCCAAATTAGTCCAGATGCAACCACTTTCCAAGTCTCTCTGACCTTCACAAAAAAAGTTATTCAAGAATATGTCTTTCTCCTATGTGCTTTCATCCCTAACCCTTCCGAAAGTCGGAGAAGCTCAAAGATGGTACCGATCGATGCGCATTACCCCATTTAGTGGGGGTAGAGCCTACTTGCAAGTCTCTCCGACCTTCACAAAAAAAGTTATTCAAGAATATCTCCTCAGATTTGGGGGAATTCTGTCGGTCGACCTCTTCCGAAGGTCGTACAAGCTCGGGGATGGTACCAATCGATCTGCAGGACCCAAATTAGTCCAGATGCAACCACTTTCCAAGTCTCTCCGACCTTCACAAAAAAAGTTATTCAAGAATATCTCTTTCTCCTATGTGCTTTCATCCCTAACCCTTCCGAAAGTCGGAGAAGCTCAGGGATGGTACCGATCGATGCGCATTACCCCATTTAGTGGGGGTAGAGCCTACTTGCAAGTCTCTCCGACCTTCACAAAAAAAGTTATTCAAGAATATCTCCTCAGATTTGGGGGAATTCTGTCGGTCGACCTCTTCCGAAGGTCGTACAAGCTCGGAGATGGTACCAATCGATCCGCAGGACCCAAATTAGTCCAGATGCAACCACTTTTCAAGTCTCTCCGACCTTCAAAAAAAAGTTATTCAAGAATATCTCTTTCTCCTATGTGCTTTCATCCCTAACCCTAACCCTAACCCTTCCGAAAGTCGGAGAAGCTCAAGGATAGTACCGATCGATGCGCATTACCCCATTTAGTGGGGGTAGAGCCTACTTGCAAGTCTCTCCGACCTTCACAAAAAAAGTTATTCAAGAATATCTCCTCAGATTTGGGGGAATTTCGTCGGTCGACCTCTTCCGAAGGTCGTACAAGCTCGGGGATGGTACCAATCGATCCGCAGGACCCAAATTAGTCCAGATGCAACCACTTTTCAAGTCTCTCCGACCTTCACAAAAAAAGTTATTCAAGAATATCTCTTTCTCCTATGTGCTTTCATCCCTAACCCTAACCCTAACCCTTTCGAAAGTCGGAGAAGCTCAAGGATGGTACTGATCGATGCGCATTACCCCATTTAGTGGGGGTAGAGCCTACTTGCAAGTCTCTCCGACCTTCACAAAAAACGTTATTCAAGAATATCTCCTCAGATTTGGGGGAATTTCGTCGGTCGACCTCTTCCGAAGGTCGTACAAGCTCGGGGATGGTACCAATCGATCCGCAGGACCCAAATTAGTCCAGATGCAACCACTTTTCAAGTCTCTCCGACCTTCACAAAAAAAGTTATTCAAGAATATCTCTTTCTCCTATGTGCTTTCATCCCTAACCCTTCCGAAAGTCGGAGAAGCTCAGGGATGGTACCGATCGATGCGCATTACCCCATTTAGTGGGGGTAGAGCCTACTTGCAAGTCTCTCCGACCTTCACAAAAAAAGTTATTCAAGAATATCTCCTCAGATTTGGGGGAATTCTGTCGGTCGACCTCTTCCGAAGGTCGTACAAGCTCGGAGATGGTACCAATCGATCCGCAGGACCCAAATTAGTCCAGATGCAACCACTTTTCAAGTCTCTCCGACCTTCAAAAAAAAGTTATTCAAGAATATCTCTTTCTCCTATGTGCTTTCATCCCTAACCCTAACCCTAACCCTTCCGAAAGTCGGAGAAGCTCAAGGATAGTACTGATCGATGCGCATTACCCCATTTAGTGGGGGTAGAGCCTACTTGCAAGTCTCTCCGACCTTCACAAAAAACGTTATTCAAGAATATCTCCTCAGATTTGGGGGAATTTTGTCGGTCGACCTCTTCCGAAGGTCGTACAAGCTCGGGGATGGTACCAATCGATCCGCAGGACCCAAATTAGTCCAGATGCAACCACTTTTCAAGTCTCTCCGACCTTCACAAAAAAAGTTATTCAAGAATATCTCTTTCTCCTATGTGCTTTCATCCCTAACCCTAACCCTAACCCTTCCGAAAGTCGGAGAAGCTCAAGGATGGTACCGATCGATGCGCATTACCCCATTTAGTGGGGGTAGAGCCTACTTGCAAGTCTCTCCGACCTTCACAAAAAACGTTATTCAAGAATATCTCCTCAGATTTGGGGGAATTTCGTCGGTCGACCTCTTCCGAAGGTCGTACAAGCTCGGGGATGGTACCAATCGATCCGCAGGACCCAAATTAGTCCAGATGCAACCACTTTTCAAGTCTCTCCGACCTTCACAAAAAAAGTTATTCAAGAATATCTCTTTCTCCTATGTGCTTTCATCCCTAACCCTAACCCTAACCCTTCCGAAAGTCGGAGAAGCTCAAGGATGGTACCGATCGATGCGCATTACCCCATTTAGTGGGGGTAGAGCCTACTTGCAAGTCTCTCCGACCTTCACAAAAAACGTTATTCAAGAATATCTCCTCAGATTTGGGGGAATTTCGTCGGTCGACCTCTTCCGAAGGTCGTACAAGCTCGGGGATGGTACCAATCGATCCGCAGGACCCAAATTAGTCCAGATGCAACCACTTTTCAAGTCTCTCCGACCTTCACAAAAAAAGTTATTCAAGAATATCTCTTTCTCCTATGTGCTTTCATCCCTAACCCTTCCGAAAGTCGGAGAAGCTCAAGGATGGTACTGATCGATGCGCATTACCCCATTTAGTGGGGGTAGAGCCTACTTGCAAGTCTCTCCGACCTTCACAAAAAAAGTTATTCAAGAATATCTCCTCAGATTTGGGGGAATTCTGTCGGTCGACCTCTTCCGAAGGTCGTACAAGCTCGGGGATGGTACCAATCGATCTGCAGGACCCAAATTAGTCCAGATGCAACCACTTTCCAAGTCTCTCCGACCTTCACAAAAAAAGTTATTCAAGAATATCTCTTTCTCCTATGTGCTTTCATCCCTAACCCTTCTGAAAGTCGGAGAAGCTCAAGGATGGTACCGATCGATGCGCATTACCCCATTTAGTGGGGGTAGAGCCTACTTGCAAGTCTCTCCGACCTTCACAAAAAAAGTTATTCAAGAATATCTCCTCAGATTTGGGGGAATTCTGTCGGTCGACCTCTTACGAAGGTCGTACAAGCTCGGGGATGGTACCAATCGATCCGCAGGACCCAAATTAGTCCAGATGCAACCACTTTTCAAGTCTCTCCGACCTTCACAAAAAAAGTTATTCAAGAATATCTCTTTCTCCTATGTGCTTTCATCCCTAACCCTAACCCTAACCCTTCCGAAAGTCGGAGAAGCTCAAGGATGGTACTGATCGATGCGCATTACCCCATTTAGTGGGGGTAGAGCCTACTTGCAAGTCTCTCCGACCTTCACAAAAAAAGTTATTCAAGAATATCTCCTCAGATTTGGGGGAATTCTGTCGGTCGACCTCTTCCGAAGGTCGTACAAGCTCAGGGATGGTACCAATCGATCCGCAGGACCCAAATTAGTCCAGATGCAACCACTTTTCAAGTCTCTCCGACCTTCACAAAAAAAGTTATTCAAGAATATCTCTTTCTCCTATGTGCTTTCATCCCTAACCCTAACCCTAACCCTTCCGAAAGTCGGAGAAGCTCAAGGATGGTACCGATCGATGCGCATTACCCCATTTAGTGGGGGTAGAGCCTACTTGCAAGTCTCTCCGACCTTCACAAAAAAAGTTATTCAAGAATATCTCCTCAGATTTGGGGGAATTTCGTCGGTCGACCTCTTTCGAAGGTCGTACAAGCTCGGGGATGGTACCAATCGATCCGCAGGACCCAAATTAGTCCAGATGCAACCACTTTCCAAGTCTCTCTGACCTTCACAAAAAAAGTTATTCAAGAATATCTCTTTCTCCTATGTGCTTTCATCCCTAACCCTTCCGAAAGTCGGAGAAGCTCAAGGATGGTACCGATCGATGCGCATTACCCCATTTAGTGGGGGTAGAGCCTACTTGCAAGTCTCTCCGACCTTCACAAAAAAAGTTATTCAAGAATATCTCCTCAGATTTGGGGGAATTCTGTCGGTCGACCTCTTCCGAAGGTCGTACAAGCTCGGGGATGGTACCAATCGATCTGCAGGACCCAAATTAGTCCAGATGCAACCACTTTCCAAGTCTCTCCGACCTTCACAAAAAAAGTTATTCAAGAATATCTCTTTCTCCTATGTGCTTTCATCCCTAACCCTTCCGAAAGTCGGAGAAGCTCAAGGATGGTACCGATCGATGCGCATTACCCCATTTAGTGGGGGTAGAGCCTACTTGCAAGTCTCTCCGACCTTCACAAAAAAAGTTATTCAAGAATATCTCCTCAGATTTGGGGGAATTCTGTCGGTCGACCTCTTCCGAAGGTCGTACAAGCTCGGAGATGGTACCAATCGATCCGCAGGACCCAAATTAGTCCAGATGCAACCACTTTTCAAGTCTCTCCGACCTTCACAAAAAAAGTTATTCAAGAATATCTCTTTCTCCTATGCGCTTTCATCCCTAACCCTAACCCTAACCCTTCCGAAAGTCGGAGAAGCTCAAGGATGGTACCGATCGATGCGCATTACCCCATTTAGTGGGGGTAGAGCCTACTTGCAAGTCTCTCCGACCTTCACAAAAAAAGTTATTCAAGAATATCTCCTCAGATTTGGGGGAATTTCGTCGGTCGACCTCTTCCGAAGGTCGTACAAGCTCGGGGATGGTACCAATCGATCCGCAGGACCCAAATTAGTCCAGATGCAACCACTTTTCAAGTCTCTCCGACCTTCACAAAAAAAGTTATTCAAGAATATCTCTTTCTCCTATGTGCTTTCATCCCTAACCCTAACCCTAACCCTTCCGAAAGTCGGAGAAGCTCAAGAATGGTACTGATCGATGTGCATTACCCCGTTTAGTGGGGGTAGAGCCTACTTGCAAGTCTCTCCGACCTTCACAAAAAAAGTTATTCAAGAATATCTCCTCAGATTTGGGGGAATTCTGTCGGTCGACCTCTTCCGAAGGTCGTACAAGCTCGGGGATGGTACCAATCGATCCGCAGGACCCAAATTAGTCCAGATGCAACCACTTTCCAAGTCTCTCCGACCTTCACAAAAAAAGTTATTCAAGAATATCTCTTTCTCCTATGTGCTTTCATCCCTAACCCTAACCCTAACCCTTCCGAAAGTCGGAGAAGCTCAAGGATGGTACCGATCGATGCGCATTACCCCATTTAGTGGGGGTAGAGCCTACTTGCAAGTCTCTCCGATTTTCACAAAAAAAGTTATTCAAGAATATCTCCTCAGATTTGGGGGAATTTCGTCGGTCGACCTCTTCCGAAGGTCGTACAAGCTCGGGGATGGTACCAATCGATCCGCAGGACCCAAATTAGTCCAGATGCAACCACTTTCCAAGTCTCTCCGACCTTCACAAAAAACGTTATTCAAGAATATCTCCTTCTCCTATGTGCTTTTATCCCTAACCCCTAACCCTTCCGAAAGTCGGAGAAGCTCAAGGATGGTACCGATCGATGCGCATTACCCCATTTAGTGGGGGTAGAGCCTACTTGCAAGTCTCTCCGACCTTCACAAAAAAAGTTATTCAAGAATATCTCCTCAGATTTGGGGGAATTTCGTCGGTCGACCTCTTCCGAAGGTCGTACAAGCTCGGGGATGGTACCAATCGATCTGCAGGACCCAAATTAGTCCAGATGCAACCACTTTCCAAGTCTCTCCGACCTTCACAAAAAAAGTTATTCAAGAATATCTCTTTCTCCTATGTGCTTTCATCCCTAACCCTTCCGAAAGTCGGAGAAGCTCAAGGATGGTACCCATGCGCATTACCCCATTTAGTGGGGGTAGAGCCTACTTGCAAGTCTCTCCGACCTTCACAAAAAAAGTTATTCAAGAATATCTCCTCAGATTTGGGGGAATTCTGTCGGTCGACCTCTTCCGAAGGTCGTACAAGCTCGGGGATGGTACCAATCGATCCGCAGGACCCAAATTAGTCCAGATGCAACCACTTTTCAAGTCTCTCCGACCTTCACAAAAAAAGTTATTCAAGAATATCTCTTTCTCCTATGTGCTTTCATCCCTAACCCTAACCCTTCCGAAAGTCGGAGAAGCTCAAGGATGGTACTGATCGATGCGCATTACCCCATTTAGTGGGGGTAGAGCCTACTTGCAAGTCTCTCCGACCTTCACAAAAAACGTTATTCAAGAATATCTCCTCAGATTTGGGGGAATTTCGTCGGTCGACCTCTTCCGAAGGTCGTACAAGCTCGGGGATGGTACCAATCGATCCGCAGGACCCAAATTAGTCCAGATGCAACCACTTTCCAAGTCTCTCCGACCTTCACAAAAAAAGTTATTCAAGAATATCTCTTTCTCCTATGTGCTTTCATCCCTAACCCTTCCGAAAGTCGGAGAAGCTCAAGGATGGTACTGATCGATGCGCATTACCCCATTTAGTGGGGGTAGAGCCTACTTGCAAGTCTCTCCGACCTTCACAAAAAAAGTTATTCAAGAATATCTCCTCAGATTTGGGGGAATTCTGTCGGTCGACCTCTTCCGAAGGTCGTACAAGCTCGGGGATGGTACCAATCGATCCGCAGGACCCAAATTAGTCCAGATGCAACCACTTTCCAAGTCTCTCCGACCTTCACAAAAAAAGTTATTCAAGAATATCTCTTTCTCCTATGTGCTTTCATCCCTAACCCTAACCCTAACCCTTCCGAAAGTCGGAGAAGCTCAAGGATGGTACCGATCGATGCGCATTACCCCATTTAGTGGGGGTAGAGCCTACTTGCAAGTCTCTCCGATTTTCACAAAAAAAGTTATTCAAGAATATCTCCTCAGATTTGGGGGAATTTCGTCGGTCGACCTCTTCCGAAGGTCGTACAAGCTCGGGGATGGTACCAATCGATCTGCAGGACCCAAATTAGTCCAGATGCAACCACTTTCCAAGTCTCTCCGACCTTCACAAAAAAAGTTATTCAAGAATATCTCCTTCTCCTATGTGCTTTTATCCCTAACCCCTAACCCTTCCGAAAGTCGGAGAAGCTCAAGGATGGTACCGATCGATGCGCATTACCCCATTTAGTGGGGGTAGAGCCTACTTGCAAGTCTCTCCGACCTTCACAAAAAAAGTTATTCAAGAATATCTCCTCAGATTTGGGGGAATTTCGTCGGTCGACCCCTTCCGAAGGTCGTACAAGCTCGGGGATGGTACCAATCGATCCGCAGGACCCAAATTAGTCCAGACGCAACCACTTTCCAAGTCTCTCCGACCTTCACAAAAAAAGTTATTCAAGAATATCTCCTTCTCCTATGTGCTTTTATCCCTAACCCTAACCCTTCCGAAAGTCGGAGAAGCTCAAGGATGGTACCGATCGATGCGCATTACCCCATTTAGTGGGGGTAAAAAAGGCTTATCTCCCCGTTTCCAGCTGTTTAGTGACATTTGGGATGAAGTGTGATGACAAATTCAAGAATTTAACCATTTCTTCCAAAAAAGGCTTATCTCCCTGTTTAGAGCGCTTTTCTGACACTTGGGCTGACATGTGATGAAAAAGTCAGAAATCTTAATCAATGCTTCCAAAAAAGGCTTATCACCCCGTTTCCAGCTGTTTAGTGACATTTGGGATGATGTGTGATGAAAAATTCAAGAATTTAACCTTTTCTTCCAAAAAAAGGCAGATCTCCATGTTTCCAGCGCTTTTCTGACACTGGAGCTGATATTTGATGAAAAAGTCAAAATGTTAACCATTGCTTCCAAAAAAGGCTTATCTCCCCGTTTCCAGCTGTTTAGTGACATTTGGGATGATGTGTGATGAAAAATTCAAGAATTTAACCATTTCTTCCAAAAAAGGCTTATCTCCCTGTTTCCAGCGCTTTTCTGACACTTGGGCTGACATGTGATGAAAAAGTCAGAAATCTTAATCAATGCTTCTAAAAAAGGCTTATCTCCCCGTTTCCAGCTGTTTAGTGACATTTGGGATGATGTGTGATGAAAAATTCAAGAATTTAACCTTTTCTTCCAAAAAAAGGCAGATCTCCCTGTTTCCAGCGCTTTTCTGACACTTGGGCTGATATGTGATGAAAAAGTCAGAATTCTTAATCAATGCTTCCAAAAAAGGCTTATCTCCCCGTTTCCAGCTGTTTAGTGACATTTGGGATGATATGTGATGAAAAATTCAAGAATTTAACCATTTCTTCCAAAAAAGGTTTATCTCCCTGTTTCCAGCGCTTTTCTGACACTTGGGCTGACATGTGATGAAAAAGTCAGAAATCTTAATCAATGCTTCCAAAAAAGGCTTATCTCCCCGTTTCCAGCTGTTTAGTG
This sequence comes from Limanda limanda, assembly GCF_963576545.1. Taxonomy (NCBI): domain Eukaryota; kingdom Metazoa; phylum Chordata; class Actinopteri; order Pleuronectiformes; family Pleuronectidae; genus Limanda; species Limanda limanda. The sequence goes on along the minus strand of NW_026870642.1, from coordinate 255,227 downwards.
ACATTTGGGATGATGTGTGATGAAAAATTCAAGAATTTAACCTTTTCTTCCAAAAAAAGGCAGATCTCCCTGTTTCCAGCGCTTTTCTGACACTTGGGCTGATATGTGATGAAAAAGTCAGAAATCTTAATCAATGCTTCCAAAAAAGGCTTATCTCCCCGTTTCCAGCTGTTTAGTGACATTTGGGATGATGTGTGATAAAAAATTCAAGAATTTAACCATTTCTTCCAAAAAAAGGCATATCTCTCTGTTTCCAGCGCTTTTCTGACACTGGAGCTGATAAGTGATGAAAAAGTCAAAATGTTAACCATTGCTTCCAAAAAAGGCTTATCTCCCCGTTTCCAGCTGTTTAGTGACATTTGGGATGATGTGTGATGACAAATTCAAGAATTTAACCATTTCTTTCAAAAAAGGCTTATCTCCCTGTTTAGAGCGCTTTTCTGACACTTGGGCTGACATGTGATGAAAAAGTCAGAAATCTTAATCAATGCTTCCAAAAAAGGCTTATCACCCCGTTTCCAGCTTTTTAGTGACATTTGGGATGATGTGTGATGAAAAATTCAAGAATTTAACCTTTTCTTCCAAAAAAAGGCAGATCTCCATGTTTCCAGCGCTTTTCTGACACTGGAGCTGATATTTGATGAAAAAGTCAAAATGTTAACCATTGCTTCCAAAAAAGGCTTATCTCCCCGTTTCCAGCTGTTTAGTGACATTTGGGATGATGTGTGATGAAAAATTCAAGAATTTAACCATTTCTTCCAAAAAAGGCTTATCTCCCTGTTTCCAGCGCTTTTCTGACACTTGGGCTGACATGTGATGAAAAAGTCAGAAATCTTAATCAATGCTTCTAAAAAAGGCTTATCTCCCCGTTTCCAGCTGTTTAGTGACATTTGGGATGATGTGTGATGAAAAATTCAAGAATTTAACCTTTTCTTCCAAAAAAAGGCAGATCTCCCTGTTTCCAGCGCTTTTCTGACACTTGGGCTGATATGTGATGAAAAAGTCAGAAATCTTAATCAATGCTTCCAAAAAAGGCTTATCTCCCCGTTTCCAGCTGTTTAGTGACATTTGGGATGATATGTGATGAAAAATTCAAGAATTTAACCATTTCTTCCAAAAAAGGTTTATCTCCCTGTTTCCAGCGCTTTTCTGACACTTGGGCTGACATGTGATGAAAAAGTCAGAAATCTTAATCAATGCTTCCAAAAAAGGCTTATCTCCCCGTTTCCAGCTGTTTAGTGACATTTGGGATGATGTGTGATGAAAAATTCAAGAATTTAACCTTTTCTTCCAAAAAAAGGCAGATCTCCCTGTTTCCAGCGCTTTTCTGACACTTGGGCTGATATGTGATGAAAAAGTCAGAAATCTTAATCAATGCTTCCAAAAAAGGCTTATCTCCCCGTTTCCAGCTGTTTAGTGACATTTGGGATGATGTGTGATAAAAAATTCAAGAATTTAACCATTTCTTCCAAAAAAAGGCATATCCTCCTGTTTCCAGCGCTTTTCTGACACTGGAGCTGATAAGTGATGAAAAAGTCAAAATGTTAACCATTGCTTCCAAAAAAGGCTTATCTCCCCGTTTCCAGCTGTTTAGTGACATTTGGGATGATGTGTGATGACAAATTCAAGAATTTAACCATTTCTTCCAAAAAAGGCTTATCTCCCTGTTTCCAGCGCTTTTCTGACACTTGGGCTGACATGTGATGAAAAAGTCAGAAATCTTAATCAATGCTTCTAAAAAAGGCTTATCTCCCCGTTTCCAGCTGTTTAGTGACATTTGGGATGATGTGTGATGAAAAATTCAAGAATTTAACCTTTTCTTCCAAAAAAAGGCAGATCTCCCTGTTTCCAGCGCTTTTCTGACACTTGGGCTGATATGTGATGAAAAAGTCAGAAATCTTAATCAATGCTTCCAAAAAAGGCTTATCTCCCCGTTTCCAGCTGTTTAGTGACATTTGGGATGATATGTGATGAAAAATTCAAGAATTTAACCTTTTCTTCCAAAAAAAGGCAGATCTCCATGTTTCCAGCGCTTTTCTGACACTGGAGCTGATATTTGATGAAAAAGTCAAAATGTTAACCATTGCTTCCAAAAAAGGCTTATCTCCCCGTTTCCAGCTGTTTAGTGACATTTGGGATGATGTGTGATGAAAAATTCAAGAATTTAACCTTTTCTTCCAAAAAAGGTTTATCTCCCTGTTTCCAGCGCTTTTCTGACACTTGGGCTGACATGTGATGAAAAAGTCAGAAATCTTAATCAATGCTTCCAAAAAAGGCTTATCTCCCCGTTTCCAGCTGTTTAGTGACATTTGGGATGATGTGTGATGAAAAATTCAAGAATTTAACCTTTTCTTCCAAAAAAAGGCAGATCTCCCTGTTTCCAGCGCTTTTCTGACACTTGGGCTGATATGTGATGAAAAAGTCAGAAATCTTAATCAATGCTTCCAAAAAAGGCTTATCTCCCCGTTTCCAGCTGTTTAGTGACATTTGGGATGATGTGTGATAAAAAATTCAAGAATTTAACCATTTCTTCCAAAAAAAGGCATATCCTCCTGTTTCCAGCGCTTTTCTGACACTGGAGCTGATAAGTGATGAAAAAGTCAAAATGTTAACCATTGCTTCCAAAAAAGGCTTATCTCCCCGTTTCCAGCTGTTTAGTGACATTTGGGATGATGTGTGATGACAAATTCAAGAATTTAACCATTTCTTCCAAAAAAGGCTTATCTCCCTGTTTCCAGCGCTTTTCTGACACTTGGGCTGACATGTGATGAAAAAGTCAGAAATCTTAATCAATGCTTCTAAAAAAGGCTTATCTCCCCGTTTCCAGCTGTTTAGTGACATTTGGGATGATGTGTGATGAAAAATTCAAGAATTTAACCTTTTCTTCCAAAAAAAGGCAGATCTCCCTGTTTCCAGCGCTTTTCTGACACTTGGGCTGATATGTGATGAAAAAGTCAGAAATCTTAATCAATGCTTCCAAAAAAGGCTTATCTCCCCGTTTCCAGCTGTTTAGTGACATTTGGGATGATATGTGATGAAAAATTCAAGAATTTAACCATTTCTTCCAAAAAAGGTTTATCTCCCTGTTTCCAGCGCTTTTCTGACACTTGGGCTGACATGTGATGAAAAAGTCAGAAATCTTAATCAATGCTTCCAAAAAAGGCTTATCTCCCCGTTTCCAGCCTTTTAGTGACATTTGGGATGATGTGTGATGAAAAATTCAAGAATTTAACCTTTTCTTCCAAAAAAAGGCAGATCTCCCTGTTTCCAGCGCTTTTCTGACACTTGGGCTGATATGTGATGAAAAAGTCAAAATGTTAACCATTGCTTCCAAAAAAGGCTTATCTCCCCGTTTCCAGCTGTTTAGTGACATTTGGGATGATGTGTGATGACAAATTCAAGAATTTAACCATTTCTTCCAAAAAAGGCTTATCTCCCTGTTTCCAGCGCTTTTCTGACACTTGGGCTGACATGTGATGAAAAAGTCAGAAATCTTAATCAATGCTTCTAAAAAAGGCTTATCTCCCCGTTTCCAGCTGTTTAGTGACATTTGGGATGATGTGTGATGAAGAATTCAAGAATTTAACCTTTTCTTCCAAAAAAAGGCAGATCTCCCTGTTTCCAGCGCTTTTCTGACACTTGGGCTGATATGTGATGAAAAAGTCAGAAATCTTAATCAATGCTTCCAAAAAAGGCTTATCTCCCCGTTTCCAGCTGTTTAGTGACATTTGGGATGATATGTGATGAAAAATTCAAGAATTTAACCATTTCTTCCAAAAAAGGTTTATCTCCCTGTTTCCAGCGCTTTTCTGACACTTGGGCTGACATGTGATGAAAAAGTCAGAAATCTTAATCAATGCTTCCAAAAAAGGCTTATCTCCCCGTTTCCAGCTGTTTAGTGACATTTGGGATGATGTGTGATGAAAAATTCAAGAATTTAACCTTTTCTTCCAAAAAAAGGCAGATCTCCCTGTTTCCAGCGCTTTTCTGACCCTTGGGCTGATATGTGATGAAAAAGTCAGAAATCTTAATCAATGCTTCCAAAAAAGGCTTATCTCCCCGTTTCCAGCTGTTTAGTGACATTTGGGATGATGTGTGATAAAAAATTCAAGAATTTAACCACTTCTTCCAAAAAAAGGCATATCTCTCTGTTTCCAGCGCTTTTCTGACACTGGAGCTGATAAGTGATGAAAAAGTCAAAATGTTAACCATTGCTTCCAAAAAAGGCTTATCTCCCCGTTTCCAGCTGTTTAGTGACATTTGGGATGATGTGTGATGACAAATTCAAGAATTTAACCATTTCTTCCAAAAAGGCTTATCTCCCTGTTTAGAGCGCTTTTCTGACACTTGGGCTGACATGTGATGAAAAAGTCAGAAATCTTAATCAATGCTTCCAAAAAAGGCTTATCACCCCGTTTCCAGCTGTTTAGTGACATTTGGGATGATGTGTGATGAAAAATTCAAGAATTTAACCTTTTCTTCCAAAAAAAGGCAGATCTCCATGTTTCCAGCGCTTTTCTGACACTGGAGCTGATATTTGATGAAAAAGTCAAAATGTTAACCATTGCTTCCAAAAAAGGCTTATCTCCCCGTTTCCAGCTGTTTAGTGACATTTGGGATGATGTGTGATGAAAAATTCAAGAATTTAACCTTTTCTTCCAAAAAAAGGCAGATCTCCCTGTTTCCAGCGCTTTTCTGACACTTGGGCTGATATGTGATGAAAAAGTCAGAAATCTTAATCAATGCTTCCAAAAAAGGCTTATCTCCCCGTTTCCAGCTGTTTAGTGACATTTGGGATGATATGTGATGAAAAATTCAAGAATTTAACCATTTCTTCCAAAAAAGGCTTATCTCCCTGTTTCCAGCGCTTTTCTGACACTTGGGCTGACATGTGATGAAAAAGTCAGAAATCTTAATCAATGCTTCTAAAAAAGGCTTATCTCCCCGTTTCCAGCTGTTTAGTGACATTTGGGATGATGTGTGATGAAGAATTCAAGAATTTAACCTTTTCTTCCAAAAAAAGGCAGATCTCCCTGTTTCCAGCGCTTTTCTGACACTTGGGCTGATATGTGATGAAAAAGTCAGAAATCTTAATCAATGCTTCCAAAAAAGGCTTATCTCCCCGTTTCCAGCTGTTTAGTGACATTTGGGATGATGTGTGATGACAAATTCAAGAATTTAACCATTTCTTCCAAAAAGGCTTATCTCCCTGTTTAGAGCGCTTTTCTGACACTTGGGCTGACATGTGATGAAAAAGTCAGAAATCTTAATCAATGCTTCCAAAAAAGGCTTATCACCCCGTTTCCAGCTGTTTAGTGACATTTGGGATGATGTGTGATGAAAAATTCAAGAATTTAACCTTTTCTTCCAAAAAAAGGCAGATCTCCATGTTTCCAGCGCTTTTCTGACACTGGAGCTGATATTTGATGAAAAAGTCAAAATGTTAACCATTGCTTCCAAAAAAGGCTTATCTCCCCGTTTCCAGCTGTTTAGTGACATTTGGGATGATGTGTGATGAAAAATTCAAGAATTTAACCTTTTCTTCCAAAAAAAGGCAGATCTCCCTGTTTCCAGCGCTTTTCTGACACTTGGGCTGATATGTGATGAAAAAGTCAGAAATCTTAATCAATGCTTCCAAAAAAGGCTTATCTCCCCGTTTCCAGCTGTTTAGTGACATTTGGGATGATATGTGATGAAAAATTCAAGAATTTAACCATTTCTTCCAAAAAAGGTTTATCTCCCTGTTTCCAGCGCTTTTCTGACACTTGGGCTGACATGTGATGAAAAAGTCAGAAATCTTAATCAATGCTTCCAAAAAAGGCTTATCTCCCCGTTTCCAGCTGTTTAGTGACATTTGGGATGATGTGTGATGAAAAATTCAAGAAATTAACCTTTTCTTCCAAAAAAAGGCAGATCTCCCTGTTTCCAGCGCTTTTCTGACACTTGGGCTGATATGTGATGAAAAAGTCAGAAATCTTAATCAATGCTTCCAAAAAAGGCTTATCTCCCCGTTTCCAGCTGTTTAGTGACATTTGGGATGATGTGTGATAAAAAATTCAAGAATTTAACCATTTCTTCCAAAAAAAGGCATATCTTCCTGTTTCCAGCGCTTTTCTGACACTGGAGCTGATAAGTGATGAAAAAGTCAAAATGTTAACCATTGCTTCCAAAAAAGGCTTATCTCCCCGTTTCCAGCTGTTTAGTGACATTTGGGATGATGTGTGATGAAAAATTCAAGAATTTAACCTTTTCTTCCAAAAAAAGGCAGATCTCCCTGTTTCCAGCGCTTTTCTGACACTTGGGCTGATATGTGATGAAAAAGTCAGAAATCTTAATCAATGCTTCCAAAAAAGGCTTATCTCCCCGTTTCCAGCTGTTTAGTGACATTTGGGATGATATGTGATGAAAAATTCAAGAATTTAACCATTTCTTCCAAAACAGGTTTATCTCCCTGTTTCCAGCGCTTTTCTGACACTTGGGCTGACATGTGATGAAAAAGTCAGAAATCTTAATCAATGCTTCCAAAAAAGGCTTATCTCCCCGTTTCCAGCTCTTTAGTGACATTTGGGATGATGTGTGATGAAAAATTCAAGAATTTAACCTTTTCTTCCAAAAAAAGGCAGATCTCACTGTTTCCAGCGCTTTTCTGACACTGGAGCTGAAATGTGATGAAAAAGTCAAAATGTTAACCATTATTTCCAAAAAAGGCTTATCTCCCCGTTTCCAGCTGTTTAGTGACATTTGGGATGATGTGTGATGACAAATTCAAGAATTTAACCATTTCTTCCAAAAAAGGCTTATCTCCCTGTTTAGAGCGCTTTTCTGACACTTGGGCTGACATGTGATGAAAAAGTCAGAAATCTTAATCAATGCTTCCAAAAAAGGCTTATCTCCCCGTTTCCAGCTGTTTAGTGACATTTGGGATGATGTGTGATGAAAAATTCAAGAATTTAACCTTTTCTTCCAAAAAAAGGCAGATCTCCCTGTTTCCAGCGCTTTTCTGACACTTGGGCTGATATGTGATGAAAAAGTCAGAAATCTTAATTAATGCTTCCAAAAAAGGCTTATCTCCCCGTTTCCAGCTGTTTAGTGACATTTGGGATGATGTGTGATAAAAAATTCAAGAATTTAACCATTTCTTCCAAAAAAAAGCATATCTTCCTGTTTCCAGCGCTTTTCTGACACTGGAGCTGATAAGTGATGAAAAAGTCAAAATGTTAACCATTGCTTCCAAAAAAGGCTTATCTCCCCGTTTCCAGCTGTTTAGTGACATTTGGGATGATGTGTGATGACAAATTCAAGAATTTAACCATTTCTTCCAAAAAAGGCTTATCTCCCTGTTTAGAGCGCTTTTCTGACACTTGGGCTGACATGTGTTGAAAAAGTCAGAAATCTTAATCAATGCTTCTAAAAAAGGCTTATCTCCCCGTTTCCAGCTGTTTAGTGACATTTGGGATGATATGTGATGAAAAATTCAAGAATTTAACCATTTCTTCCAAAACAGGTTTATCTCCCTGTTTCCAGCGCTTTTCTGACACTTGGGCTGACATGTGATGAAAAAGTCAGAAATCTTAATCAATGCTTCCAAAAAAGGCTTATCTCCCCGTTTCCAGCTGTTTAGTGACATTTGGGATGATGTGTGATGAAAAATTCAAGAATTTAACCTTTTCTTCCAAAAAAAGGCATATCTTCCTGTTTCCAGCGCTTTTCTGACACTGGAGCTGATAAGTGATGAAAAAGTCAAAATGTTAACCATTGCTTCCAAAAAAGGCTTATCTCCCCGTTTCCAGCTGTTTAGTGACATTTGGGATGATGTGTGATGACAAATTCAAGAATTTAACCATTTCTTCCAAAAAAGGCTTATCTCCCTGTTTAGAGCGCTTTTCTGACACTTGGGCTGACATGTGTTGAAAAAGTCAGAAATCTTAATCAATGCTTCTAAAAAAGGCTTATCTCCCCGTTTCCAGCTGTTTAGTGACATTTGGGATGATATGTGATGAAAAATTCAAGAATTTAACCATTTCTTCCAAAAAAGGTTTATCTCCCTGTTTCCAGCGCTTTTCTGACACTTGGGCTGACATGTGATGAAAAAGTCAGAAATCTTAATCAATGCTTCCAAAAAAGGCTTATCTCCCCGTTTCCAGCTGTTTAGTGACATTTGGGATGATGTGTGATGAAAAATTCAAGAAATTAACCTTTTCTTCCAAAAAAAGGCAGATCTCCCTGTTTCCAGCGCTTTTCTGACACTTGGGCTGATATGTGATGAAAAAGTCAGAAATCTTAATCAATGCTTCCAAAAAAGGCTTATCTCCCCGTTTCCAGCTGTTTAGTGACATTTGGGATGATATGTGATGAAAAATTCAAGAATTTAACCATTTCTTCCAAAACAGGTTTATCTCCCTGTTTCCAGCGCTTTTCTGACACTTGGGCTGACATGTGATGAAAAAGTCAGAAATCTTAATCAATGCTTCCAAAAAAGGCTTATCTCCCCGTTTCCAGCTGTTTAGTGACATTTGGGATGATGTGTGATGAAAAATTCAAGAATTTAACCTTTTCTTCCAAAAAAAGGCATATCTTCCTGTTTCCAGCGCTTTTCTGACACTGGAGCTGATAAGTGATGAAAAAGTCAAAATGTTAACCATTGCTTCCAAAAAAGGCTTATCTCCCCGTTTCCAGCTGTTTAGTGACATTTGGGATGATGTGTGATGACAAATTCAAGAATTTAACCATTTCTTCCAAAAAAGGCTTATCTCCCTGTTTAGAGCGCTTTTCTGACACTTGGGCTGACATGTGTTGAAAAAGTCAGAAATCTTAATCAATGCTTCTAAAAAAGGCTTATCTCCCCGTTTCCAGCTGTTTAGTGACATTTGGGATGATATGTGATGAAAAATTCAAGAATTTAACCATTTCTTCCAAAAAAGGTTTATCTCCCTGTTTCCAGCGCTTTTCTGACACTTGGGCTGACATGTGATGAAAAAGTCAGAAATCTTAATCAATGCTTCCAAAAAAGGCTTATCTCCCCGTTTCCAGCTGTTTAGTGACATTTGGGATGATGTGTGATGAAAAATTCAAGAAATTAACCTTTTCTTCCAAAAAAAGGCAGATCTCCCTGTTTCCAGCGCTTTTCTGACACTTGGGCTGATATGTGATGAAAAAGTCAGAAATCTTAATCAATGCTTCCAAAAAAGGCTTATCTCCCCGTTTCCAGCTGTTTAGTGACATTTGGGATGATATGTGATGAAAAATTCAAGAATTTAACCATTTCTTCCAAAACAGGTTTATCTCCCTGTTTCCAGCGCTTTTCTGACACTTGGGCTGACATGTGATGAAAAAGTCAGAAATCTTAATCAATGCTTCCAAAAAAGGCTTATCTCCCCGTTTCCAGCTGTTTAGTGACATTTGGGATGATGTGTGATGAAAAATTCAAGAATTTAACCTTTTCTTCCAAAAAAAGGCATATCTTCCTGTTTCCAGCGCTTTTCTGACACTGGAGCTGATAAGTGATGAAAAAGTCAAAATGTTAACCATTGCTTCCAAAAAAGGCTTATCTCCCCGTTTCCAGCTGTTTAGTGACATTTGGGATGATGTGTGATGAAAAATTCAAGAATTTAACCTTTTCTTCCAAAAAAAGGCAGATCTCCCTGTTTCCAGCGCTTTTCTGACACTTGGGCTGATATGTGATGAAAAAGTCAGCAATCTTAATCAATGCTTCCAAAAAAGGCTTATCTCCCCGTTTCCAGCTGTTTAGTGACATTTGGGATGATATGTGATGAAAAATTCAAGAATTTAACCATTTCTTCCAAAACAGGTTTATCTCCCTGTTTCCAGCGCTTTTCTGACACTTGGGCTGATATGTGATGAAAAAGTCAGAAATCTTAATTAATGCTTCCAAAAAAGGCTTATCTCCCCGTTTCCAGCTGTTTAGTGACATTTGGGATGATGTGTGATAAAAAATTCAAGAATTTAACCATTTCTTCCAAAAAAAAGCATATCTTCCTGTTTCCAGCGCTTTTCTGACACTGGAGCTGATAAGTGATGAAAAAGTCAAAATGTTAACCATTGCTTCCAAAAAAGGCTTATCTCCCCGTTTCCAGCTGTTTAGTGACATTTGGGATGATGTGTGATGACAAATTCAAGAATTTAACCATTTCTTCCAAAAAAGGCTTATCTCCCTGTTTAGAGCGCTTTTCTGACACTTGGGCTGACATGTGTTGAAAAAGTCAGAAATCTTAATCAATGCTTCTAAAAAAGGCTTATCTCCCCGTTTCCAGCTGTTTAGTGACATTTGGGATGATATGTGATGAAAAATTCAAGAATTTAACCATTTCTTCCAAAACAGGTTTATCTCCCTGTTTCCAGCGCTTTTCTGACACTTGGGCTGACATGTGATGAAAAAGTCAGAAATCTTAATCAATGCTTCCAAAAAAGGCTTATCTCCCCGTTTCCAGCTGTTTAGTGACATTTGGGATGATGTGTGATGAAAAATTCAAGAATTTAACCTTTTCTTCCAAAAAAAGGCATATCTTCCTGTTTCCAGCGCTTTTCTGACACTGGAGCTGATAAGTGATGAAAAAGTCAAAATGTTAACCATTGCTTCCAAAAAAGGCTTATCTCCCCGTTTCCAGCTGTTTAGTGACATTTGGGATGATGTGTGATGACAAATTCAAGAATTTAACCATTTCTTCCAAAAAAGGCTTATCTCCCTGTTTAGAGCGCTTTTCTGACACTTGGGCTGACATGTGTTGAAAAAGTCAGAAATCTTAATCAATGCTTCTAAAAAAGGCTTATCTCCCCGTTTCCAGCTGTTTAGTGACATTTGGGATGATATGTGATGAAAAATTCAAGAATTTAACCATTTCTTCCAAAAAAGGTTTATCTCCCTGTTTCCAGCGCTTTTCTGACACTTGGGCTGACATGTGATGAAAAAGTCAGAAATCTTAATCAATGCTTCCAAAAAAGGCTTATCTCCCCGTTTCCAGCTGTTTAGTGACATTTGGGATGATGTGTGATGAAAAATTCAAGAAATTAACCTTTTCTTCCAAAAAAAGGCAGATCTCCCTGTTTCCAGCGCTTTTCTGACACTTGGGCTGATATGTGATGAAAAAGTCAGAAATCTTAATCAATGCTTCCAAAAAAGGCTTATCTCCCCGTTTCCAGCTGTTTAGTGACATTTGGGATGATATGTGATGAAAAATTCAAGAATTTAACCATTTCTTCCAAAACAGGTTTATCTCCCTGTTTCCAGCGCTTTTCTGACACTTGGGCTGACATGTGATGAAAAAGTCAGAAATCTTAATCAATGCTTCCAAAAAAGGCTTATCTCCCCGTTTCCAGCTGTTTAGTGACATTTGGGATGATGTGTGATGAAAAATTCAAGAATTTAACCTTTTCTTCCAAAAAAAGGCATATCTTCCTGTTTCCAGCGCTTTTCTGACACTGGAGCTGATAAGTGATGAAAAAGTCAAAATGTTAACCATTGCTTCCAAAAAAGGCTTATCTCCCCGTTTCCAGCTGTTTAGTGACATTTGGGATGATGTGTGATGAAAAATTCAAGAATTTAACCTTTTCTTCCAAAAAAAGGCAGATCTCCCTGTTTCCAGCGCTTTTCTGACACTTGGGCTGATATGTGATGAAAAAGTCAGCAATCTTAATCAATGCTTCCAAAAAAGGCTTATCTCCCCGTTTCCAGCTGTTTAGTGACATTTGGGATGATATGTGATGAAAAATTCAAGAATTTAACCATTTCTTCCAAAACAGGTTTATCTCCCTGTTTCCAGCGCTTTTCTGACACTTGGGCTGACATGTGATGAAAAAGTCAGAAATCTTAATCAATGCTTCCAAAAAAGGCTTATCTCCCCGTTTCCAGCTGTTTAGTGACATTTGGGATGATGTGTGATGAAAAATTCAAGAATTTAACCTTTTCTTCCAAAAAAAGGCATATCTTCCTGTTTCCAGCGCTTTTCTGACACTGGAGCTGATAAGTGATGAAAAAGTCAAAATGTTAACCATTGCTTCCAAAAAAGGCTTATCTCCCCGTTTCCAGCTGTTTAGTGACATTTGGGATGATGTGTGATGACAAATTCAAGAATTTAACCATTTCTTCCAAAAAAGGCTTATCTCCCTGTTTCCAGCGCTTTTCTGACACTTGGGCTGACATGTGATGAAAAAGTCAGAAATCTTAATCAATGCTTCTAAAAAAGGCTTATCTCCCCGTTTCCAGCTGTTTAGTGACATTTGGGATGATGTGTGATGAAGAATTCAAGAATTTAACCTTTTCTTCCAAAAAAAGGCAGATCTCCCTGTTTCCAGCGCTTTTCTGACACTTGGGCTGATATGTGATGAAAAAGTCAGAAATCTTAATCAATGCTTCCAAAAAAGGCTTATCTCCCCGTTTCCAGCTGTTTAGTGACATTTGGGATGATGTGTGATGACAAATTCAAGAATTTAACCATTTCTTCCAAAAAGGCTTATCTCCCTGTTTAGAGCGCTTTTCTGACACTTGGGCTGACATGTGATGAAAAAGTCAGAAATCTTAATCAATGCTTCCAAAAAAGGCTTATCACCCCGTTTCCAGCTGTTTAGTGACATTTGGGATGATGTGTGATGAAAAATTCAAGAATTTAACCTTTTCTTCCAAAAAAAGGCAGATCTCCATGTTTCCAGCGCTTTTCTGACACTGGAGCTGATATTTGATGAAAAAGTCAAAATGTTAACCATTGCTTCCAAAAAAGGCTTATCTCCCCGTTTCCAGCTGTTTAGTGACATTTGGGATGATGTGTGATGAAAAATTCAAGAATTTAACCTTTTCTTCCAAAAAAAGGCAGATCTCCCTGTTTCCAGCGCTTTTCTGACACTTGGGCTGATATGTGATGAAAAAGTCAGAAATCTTAATCAATGCTTCCAAAAAAGGCTTATCTCCCCGTTTCCAGCTGTTTAGTGACATTTGGGATGATATGTGATGAAAAATTCAAGAATTTAACCATTTCTTCCAAAAAAGGTTTATCTCCCTGTTTCCAGCGCTTTTCTGACACTTGGGCTGACATGTGATGAAAAAGTCAGAAATCTTAATCAATGCTTCCAAAAAAGGCTTATCTCCCCGTTTCCAGCTGTTTAGTGACATTTGGGATGATGTGTGATGAAAAATTCAAGAAATTAACCTTTTCTTCCAAAAAAAGGCAGATCTCCCTGTTTCCAGCGCTTTTCTGACACTTGGGCTGATATGTGATGAAAAAGTCAGAAATCTTAATCAATGCTTCCAAAAAAGGCTTATCTCCCCGTTTCCAGCTGTTTAGTGACATTTGGGATGATGTGTGATAAAAAATTCAAGAATTTAACCATTTCTTCCAAAAAAAGGCATATCTTCCTGTTTCCAGCGCTTTTCTGACACTGGAGCTGATAAGTGATGAAAAAGTCAAAATGTTAACCATTGCTTCCAAAAAAGGCTTATCTCCCCGTTTCCAGCTGTTTAGTGACATTTGGGATGATGTGTGATGAAAAATTCAAGAATTTAACCTTTTCTTCCAAAAAAAGGCAGATCTCCCTGTTTCCAGCGCTTTTCTGACACTTGGGCTGATATGTGATGAAAAAGTCAGAAATCTTAATCAATGCTTCCAAAAAAGGCTTATCTCCCCGTTTCCAGCTGTTTAGTGACATTTGGGATGATATGTGATGAAAAATTCAAGAATTTAACCATTTCTTCCAAAACAGGTTTATCTCCCTGTTTCCAGCGCTTTTCTGACACTTGGGCTGACATGTGATGAAAAAGTCAGAAATCTTAATCAATGCTTCCAAAAAAGGCTTATCTCCCCGTTTCCAGCTGTTTAGTGACATTTGGGATGATGTGTGATGAAAAATTCAAGAATTTAACCTTTTCTTCCAAAAAAAGGCAGATCTCACTGTTTCCAGCGCTTTTCTGACACTGGAGCTGAAATGTGATGAAAAAGTCAAAATGTTAACCATTGCTTCCAAAAAAGGCTTATCTCCCCGTTTCCAGCTGTTTAGTGACATTTGGGATGATGTGTGATGACAAATTCAAGAATTTAACCATTTCTTCCAAAAAAGGCTTATCTCCCTGTTTAGAGCGCTTTTCTGACACTTGGGCTGACATGTGATGAAAAAGTCAGAAATCTTAATCAATGCTTCCAAAAAAGGCTTATCTCCCCGTTTCCAGCTGTTTAGTGACATTTGGGATGATGTGTGATGAAAAATTCAAGAATTTAACCTTTTCTTCCAAAAAAAGGCAGATCTCCCTGTTTCCAGCGCTTTTCTGACACTTGGGCTGATATGTGATGAAAAAGTCAGAAATCTTAATTAATGCTTCCAAAAAAGGCTTATCTCCCCGTTTCCAGCTGTTTAGTGACATTTGGGATGATGTGTGATAAAAAATTCAAGAATTTAACCATTTCTTCCAAAAAAAAGCATATCTTCCTGTTTCCAGCGCTTTTCTGACACTGGAGCTGATAAGTGATGAAAAAGTCAAAATGTTAACCATTGCTTCCAAAAAAGGCTTATCTCCCCGTTTCCAGCTGTTTAGTGACATTTGGGATGATGTGTGATGACAAATTCAAGAATTTAACCATTTCTTCCAAAAAAGGCTTATCTCCCTGTTTAGAGCGCTTTTCTGACACTTGGGCTGACATGTGATGAAAAAGTCAGAAATCTTAATCAATGCTTCTAAAAAAGGCTTATCTCCCCGTTTCCAGCTGTTTAGTGACATTTGGGATGATATGTGATGAAAAATTCAAGAATTTAACCTTTTCTTCCAAAAAAAGGCAGATCTCCCTGTTTCCAGCGCTTTTCTGACACTTGGGCTGACATGTGATGAAAAAGTCAGAAATCTTAATCAATGCTTCCAAAAAAGGCTTATCTCCCCGTTTCCAGCTGTTTAGTGACATTTGGGATGATGTGTGATAAAAATTCAAGAATTTAACCATTTCTTCCAAAAAAAGGCATATCTCCCTGTTTCCAGCGCTTTTCTGACACTGGAGCTGATAAGTGATGAAAAAGTCAAAATGTTAACCATTGCTTCCAAAAAAGGCTTATCTCCCCGTTTCCAGCTGTTTAGTGACATTTGGGATGATGTGTGATGAAAAATTCAAGAATTTAACCTTTTCTTCCAAAAAAAGGCAGATCTCCATGTTTCCAGCGCTTTTCTGACACTTGGGCTGACATGTGATGAAAAAGTCAGAAATCTTAATCAATGCTTCCAAAAAAGGCTTATCTCCCCGTTTCCAGCTGTTTAGTGACATTTGGGATGATGTGTGATGAAAAATTCAAGAATTTAACCTTTTCTTCCAAAAAAAGGCAGATCTCCCTGTTTCCAGCGCTTTTCTGACACTTGGGCTGATATGTGATGAAAAAGTCAGAAATCTTAATCAATGCTTCCAAAAAAGGCTTATCTCCCCGTTTCCAGCTGTTTAGTGACATTTGGGATGATATGTGATGAAAAATTCAAGAATTTAACCATTTCTTCCAAAAAAGGCTTATCTCCCTGTTTCCAGCGCTTTTCTGACACTTGGGCTGACATGTGATGAAAAAGTCAGAAATCTTAATCAATGCTTCCAAAAAAGGCTTATCTCCCCGTTTCCAGCTGTTTAGTGACATTTGGGATGATGTGTGATAAAAAATTCAAGAATTTAACCATTTCTTCCAAAAAAAGGCATATCTCCATGTTTCCAGCGCTTTTCTGACACTGGAGCTGATAAGTGATGAAAAAGTCAAAATGTTAACCATGCTTCCAAAAAAGGCTTATCTTCCCGTTTCCAGCTGTTTAGTGACATTTTGGATGATGTGTGATGACAAATTCAAGAATTTAACCATTTCTTCCAAAAAAGGCTTATCTCCCTGTTTAGAGCGCTTTTCTGACACTTGGGCTGACATGTGATGAAAAAGTCAGAAATCTTAATCAATGCTTCCAAAAAAGGCTTATCTCCCCGTTTCCAGCTGTTTAGTGACATTTGGGATGATGTGTGATGAAAAATTCAAGAATTTAACCATTTCTTCCAAAAAAGGCTTATCTCCCTGTTTAGAGCGCTTTTCTGACACTTGGGCTGACATGTGATGAAAAAGTCAGAAATCTTAATCAATGCTTCCAAAAAAGGCTTATCTCCCCGTTTCCAGCTGTTTAGTGACATTTGGGATGATGTGTGATAAAAATTCAAGAATTTAACCATTTCTTCCAAAAAAAGGCATATCTCCCTGTTTCCAGCGCTTTTCTGACACTGGAGCTGATAAGTGATGAAAAAGTCAAAATGTTAACCATTGCTTCCAAAAAAGGCTTATCTCCACGTTTCCAGCTGTTTAGTGACATTTGGGATGATGTGTGATGAAAAATTCAAGAATTTAACCTTTTCTTCCAAAAAAAGGCAGATCTCCCTGTTTCCAGCGCTTTTCTGACACTGGAGCTGATATCTGATGAAAAAGTCAAAATGTTAACCATTGCTTCCAAAAAAGGCTTATCTCCCCGTTTCCAGCTGTTTAGTGACATTTGGGATGATGTGTGATGACAAATTCAAGAATTTAACCATTTCTTCCAAAAAAGGCTTATCTCCCTGTTTAGAGCGCTTTTCTGACACTTGGGCTGACATGTGATGAAAAAGTCAGAAATCTTAATCAATGCTTCTAAAAAAGGCTTATCTCCCCGTTTCCAGCTGTTTAGTGACATTTGGGATGATATGTGATGAAAAATTCAAGAATTTAACCTTTTCTTCCAAAAAAAGGCAGATCTCCCTGTTTCCAGCGCTTTTCTGACACTTGGGCTGACATGTGATGAAAAAGTCAGAAATCTTAATCAATGCTTCCAAAAAAGGCTTATCTCCCCGTTTCCAGCTGTTTAGTGACATTTGGGATGATGTGTGATAAAAATTCAAGAATTTAACCATTTCTTCCAAAAAAAGGCATATCTCCCTGTTTCCAGCGCTTTTCTGACACTGGAGCTGATAAGTGATGAAAAAGTCAAAATGTTAACCATTGCTTCCAAAAAAGGCTTATCTCCCCGTTTCCAGCTGTTTAGTGACATTTGGGATGATGTGTGATGAAAAATTCAAGAATTTAACCTTTTCTTCCAAAAAAAGGCAGATCTCCATGTTTCCAGCGCTTTTCTGACACTTGGGCTGACATGTGATGAAAAAGTCAGAAATCTTAATCAATGCTTCCAAAAAAGGCTTATCTCCCCGTTTCCAGCTGTTTAGTGACATTTGGGATGATGTGTGATGAAAAATTCAAGAATTTAACCTTTTCTTCCAAAAAAAGGCAGATCTCCCTGTTTCCAGCGCTTTTCTGACACTTGGGCTGATATGTGATGAAAAAGTCAGAAATCTTAATCAATGCTTCCAAAAAAGGCTTATCTCCCCGTTTCCAGCTGTTTAGTGACATTTGGGATGATATGTGATGAAAAATTCAAGAATTTAACCATTTCTTCCAAAAAAGGCTTATCTCCCTGTTTCCAGCGCTTTTCTGACACTTGGGCTGACATGTGATGAAAAAGTCAGAAATCTTAATCAATGCTTCCAAAAAAGGCTTATCTCCCCGTTTCCAGCTGTTTAGTGACATTTGGGATGATGTGTGATAAAAAATTCAAGAATTTAACCATTTCTTCCAAAAAAAGGCATATCTCCATGTTTCCAGCGCTTTTCTGACACTGGAGCTGATAAGTGATGAAAAAGTCAAAATGTTAACCATGCTTCCAAAAAAGGCTTATCTTCCCGTTTCCAGCTGTTTAGTGACATTTTGGATGATGTGTGATGACAAATTCAAGAATTTAACCATTTCTTCCAAAAAAGGCTTATCTCCCTGTTTAGAGCGCTTTTCTGACACTTGGGCTGACATGTGATGAAAAAGTCAGAAATCTTAATCAATGCTTCCAAAAAAGGCTTATCTCCCCGTTTCCAGCTGTTTAGTGACATTTGGGATGATGTGTGATGAAAAATTCAAGAATTTAACCATTTCTTCCAAAAAAGGCTTATCTCCCTGTTTAGAGCGCTTTTCTGACACTTGGGCTGACATGTGATGAAAAAGTCAGAAATCTTAATCAATGCTTCCAAAAAAGGCTTATCTCCCCGTTTCCAGCTGTTTAGTGACATTTGGGATGATGTGTGATAAAAATTCAAGAATTTAACCATTTCTTCCAAAAAAAGGCATATCTCCCTGTTTCCAGCGCTTTTCTGACACTGGAGCTGATAAGTGATGAAAAAGTCAAAATGTTAACCATTGCTTCCAAAAAAGGCTTATCTCCACGTTTCCAGCTGTTTAGTGACATTTGGGATGATGTGTGATGAAAAATTCAAGAATTTAACCTTTTCTTCCAAAAAAAGGCAGATCTCCCTGTTTCCAGCGCTTTTCTGACACTGGAGCTGATATCTGATGAAAAAGTCAAAATGTTAACCATTGCTTCCAAAAAAGGCTTATCTCCCCGTTTCCAGCTGTTTAGTGACATTTGGGATGATGTGTGATGACAAATTCAAGAATTTAACCATTTCTTCCAAAAAAGGCTTATCTCCCTGTTTAGAGCGCTTTTCTGACACTTGGGCTGACATGTGATGAAAAAGTCAGAAATCTTAATCAATGCTTCCAAAAAAGGCTTATCACCCCGTTTCCAGCTGTTTAGTGACATTTGGGATGATGTGTGATGAAAAATTCAAGAATTTAACCTTTTCTTCCAAAAAAAGGCAGATCTCCATGTTTCCAGCGCTTTTCTGACACTTGGGCTGACATGTGATGAAAAAGTCAGAAATCTTAATCAATGCTTCCAAAAAAGGCTTATCTCCCCGTTTCCAGCTGTTTAGTGACATTTGGGATGATGTGTGATGAAAAATTCAAGAAATTAACCTTTTCTTCCAAAAAAAGGCAGATCTCCCTGTTTCCAGCGCTTTTCTGACACTTGGGCTGATATGTGATGAAAAAGTCAGAAATCTTAATCAATGCTTCCAAAAAAGGCTTATCTCCCCGTTTCCAGCTGTTTAGTGACATTTGGGATGATGTGTGATAAAAAATTCAAGAATTTAACCATTTCTTCCAAAAAAAGGCATATCTTCCTGTTTCCAGCGCTTTTCTGACACTGGAGCTGATAAGTGATGAAAAAGTCAAAATGTTAACCATTGCTTCCAAAAAAGGCTTATCTCCCCGTTTCCAGCTGTTTAGTGACATTTGGGATGATGTGTGATGAAAAATTCAAGAATTTAACCTTTTCTTCCAAAAAAAGGCAGATCTCCCTGTTTCCAGCGCTTTTCTGACACTTGGGCTGATATGTGATGAAAAAGTCAGAAATCTTAATCAATGCTTCCAAAAAGGGCTTATCTCCCCGTTTCCAGCTGTTTAGTGACATTTGGGATGATATGTGATGAAAAATTCAAGAATTTAACCATTTCTTCCAAAACAGGTTTATCTCCCTGTTTCCAGCGCTTTTCTGACACTTGGGCTGACATGTGATGAAAAAGTCAGAAATCTTAATCAATGCTTCCAAAAAAGGCTTATCTCCCCGTTTCCAGCTGTTTAGTGACATTTGGGATGATGTGTGATGAAAAATTCAAGAATTTAACCTTTTCTTCCAAAAAAAGGCAGATCTCACTGTTTCCAGCGCTTTTGTGACACTGGAGCTGAAATGTGATGAAAAAGTCAAAATGTTAACCATTGCTTCCAAAAAAGGCTTATCTCCCCGTTTCCAGCTGTTTAGTGACATTTGGGATGATGTGTGATGACAAATTCAAGAATTTAACCATTTCTTCCAAAAAAGGCTTATCTCCCTGTTTAGAGCGCTTTTCTGACACTTGGGCTGACATGTGATGAAAAAGTCAGAAATCTTAATCAATGCTTCCAAAAAAGGCTTATCTCCCCGTTTCCAGCTGTTTAGTGACATTTGGGATGATGTGTGATGAAAAATTCAAGAATTTAACCTTTTCTTCCAAAAAAGGCAGATCTCCCTGTTTCCAGCGCTTTTCTGACACTTGGGCTGATATGTGATGAAAAAGTCAGAAATCTTAATTAATGCTTCCAAAAAAGGCTTATCTCCCCGTTTCCAGCTGTTTAGTGACATTTGGGATGATGTGTGATAAAAAATTCAAGAATTTAACCATTTCTTCCAAAAAAAAGCATATCTTCCTGTTTCCAGCGCTTTTCTGACACTGGAGCTGATAAGTGATGAAAAAGTCAAAATGTTAACCATTGCTTCCAAAAAAGGCTTATCTCCCCGTTTCCAGCTGTTTAGTGACATTTGGGATGATGTGTGATGACAAATTCAAGAATTTAACCATTTCTTCCAAAAAAGGCTTATCTCCCTGTTTAGAGCGCTTTTCTGACACTTGGGCTGACATGTGATGAAAAAGTCAGAAATCTTAATCAATGCTTCTAAAAAAGGCTTATCTCCCCGTTTGCAGCTGTTTAGTGACATTTGGGATGATATGTGATGAAAAATTCAAGAATTTAACCTTTTCTTCCAAAAAAAGGCAGATCTCCCTGTTTCCAGCGCTTTTCTGACACTTGGGCTGACATGTGATGAAAAAGTCAGAAATCTTAATCAATGCTTCCAAAAAAGGCTTATCTCCCCGTTTCCAGCTGTTTAGTGACATTTGGGATGATGTGTGATAAAAATTCAAGAATTTAACCATTTCTTCCAAAAAAAGGCATATCTCCCTGTTTCCAGCGCTTTTCTGACACTGGAGCTGATAAGTGATGAAAAAGTCAAAATGTTAACCATTGCTTCCAAAAAAGGCTTATCTCCCCGTTTCCAGCTGTTTAGTGACATTTGGGATGATGTGTGATGAAAAATTCAAGAATTTAACCTTTTCTTCCAAAAAAAGGCAGATCTCCATGTTTCCAGCGCTTTTCTGACACTTGGGCTGACATGTGATGAAAAAGTCAGAAATCTTAATCAATGCTTCCAAAAAAGGCTTATCTCCCCGTTTCCAGCTGTTTAGTGACATTTGGGATGATGTGTGATGAAAAATTCAAGAATTTAACCTTTTCTTCCAAAAAAAGGCAGATCTCCCTGTTTCCAGCGCTTTTCTGACACTTGGGCTGATATGTGATGAAAAAGTCAGAAATCTTAATCAATGCTTCCAAAAAAGGCTTATCTCCCCGTTTCCAGCTGTTTAGTGACATTTGGGATGATATGTGATGAAAAATTCAAGAATTTAACCATTTCTTCCAAAAAAGGCTTATCTCCCTGTTTCCAGCGCTTTTCTGACACTTGGGCTGACGTGATGAAAAAGTCAGAAATCTTAATCAATGCTTCCAAAAAAGGCTTATCTCCCCGTTTCCAGCTGTTTAGTGACATTTGGGATGATGTGTGATAAAAAATTCAAGAATTTAACCATTTCTTCCAAAAAAAGGCATATCTCCATGTTTCCAGCGCTTTTCTGACACTGGAGCTGATAAGTGATGAAAAAGTCAAAATGTTAACCATGCTTCCAAAAAAGGCTTATCTCCCCGTTTCCAGCTGTTTAGTGACATTTTGGATGATGTGTGATGACAAATTCAAGAATTTAACCATTTCTTCCAAAAAAGGCTTATCTCCCTGTTTAGAGCGCTTTTCTGACACTTGGGCTGACATGTGATGAAAAAGTCAGAAATCTTAATCAATGCTTCCAAAAAAGGCTTATCTCCCCGTTTCCAGCTGTTTAGTGACATTTGGGATGATGTGTGATGAAAAATTCAAGAATTTAACCATTTCTTCCAAAAAAGGCTTATCTCCCTGTTTAGAGCGCTTTTCTGACACTTGGGCTGACATGTGATGAAAAAGTCAGAAATCTTAATCAATGCTTCCAAAAAAGGCTTATCACCCCGTTTCCAGCTGTTTAGTGACATTTGGGATGATGTGTGATGAAAAATTCAAGAATTTAACCTTTTCTTCCAAAAAAAGGCAGATCTCCATGTTTCCAGCGCTTTTCTGACACTGGAGCTGATATTTGATGAAAAAGTCAAAATGTTAACCATTGCTTCCAAAAAAGGCTTATCTCCCCGTTTCCAGCTGTTTAGTGACATTTGGGATGATGTGTGATGAAAAATTCAAGAATTTAACCATTTCTTCCAAAAAAGGCTTATCTCCCTGTTTAGAGCGCTTTTCTGACACTTGGGCTGACATGTGATGAAAAAGTCAGAAATCTTAATCAATGCTTCCAAAAAAGGCTTATCACCCCGTTTCCAGCTGTTTAGTGACATTTGGGATGATGTGTGATGAAAAATTCAAGAATTTAACCTTTTCTTCCAAAAAAAGGCAGATCTCCATGTTTCCAGCGCTTTTCTGACACTGGAGCTGATATTTGATGAAAAAGTCAAAATGTTAACCATTGCTTCCAAAAAAGGCTTATCTCCCCGTTTCCAGCTGTTTAGTGACATTTGGGATGATGTGTGATGAAAAATTCAAGAATTTAACCTTTTCTTCCAAAAAAAGGCAGATCTCCCTGTTTCCAGCGCTTTTCTGA
The DNA here is from genome assembly GCF_963576545.1 of Limanda limanda. Taxonomy (NCBI): domain Eukaryota; kingdom Metazoa; phylum Chordata; class Actinopteri; order Pleuronectiformes; family Pleuronectidae; genus Limanda; species Limanda limanda. The sequence continues at coordinate 232,812 of NW_026870642.1, read as the reverse complement.
CACTTGGGCTGATATGTGATGAAAAAGTCAGAAATCTTAATCAATGCTTCCAAAAAAGGCTTATCTCCCCGTTTCCAGCTGTTTAGTGACATTTGGGATGATGTGTGATAAAAAATTCAAGAATTTAACCATTTCTTCCAAAAAAAGGCATATCTTCCTGTTTCCAGCGCTTTTCTGACACTGGAGCTGATAAGTGATGAAAAAGTCAAAATGTTAACCATTGCTTCCAAAAAAGGCTTATCTCCCCGTTTCCAGCTGTTTAGTGACATTTGGGATGATGTGTGATGAAAAATTCAAGAATTTAACCTTTTCTTCCAAAAAAAGGCAGATCTCCCTGTTTCCAGCGCTTTTCTGACACTTGGGCTGATATGTGATGAAAAAGTCAGAAATCTTAATCAATGCTTCCAAAAAAGGCTTATCTCCCCGTTTCCAGCTGTTTAGTGACATTTGGGATGATATGTGATGAAAAATTCAAGAATTTAACCATTTCTTCCAAAACAGGTTTATCTCCCTGTTTCCAGCGCTTTTCTGACACTTGGGCTGACATGTGATGAAAAAGTCAGAAATCTTAATCAATGCTTCCAAAAAAGGCTTATCTCCCCGTTTCCAGCTGTTTAGTGACATTTGGGATGATGTGTGATGAAAAATTCAAGAATTTAACCTTTTCTTCCAAAAAAAGGCAGATCTCACTGTTTCCAGCGCTTTTCTGACACTGGAGCTGAAATGTGATGAAAAAGTCAAAATGTTAACCATTGCTTCCAAAAAAGGCTTATCTCCCCGTTTCCAGCTGTTTAGTGACATTTGGGATGATGTGTGATGACAAATTCAAGAATTTAACCATTTCTTCCAAAAAAGGCTTATCTCCCTGTTTAGAGCGCTTTTCTGACACTTGGGCTGACATGTGATGAAAAAGTCAGAAATCTTAATCAATGCTTCCAAAAAAGGCTTATCTCCCCGTTTCCAGCTGTTTAGTGACATTTGGGATGATGTGTGATGAAAAATCAAGAATTTAACCTTTTCTTCCAAAAAAAGGCAGATCTCCCTGTTTCCAGCGCTTTTCTGACACTTGGGCTGATATGTGATGAAAAAGTCAGAAATCTTAATTAATGCTTCCAAAAAAGGCTTATCTCCCCGTTTCCAGCTGTTTAGTGACATTTGGGATGATGTGTGATAAAAAATTCAAGAATTTAACCATTTCTTCCAAAAAAAAGCATATCTTCCTGTTTCCAGCGCTTTTCTGACACTGGAGCTGATAAGTGATGAAAAAGTCAAAATGTTAACCATTGCTTCCAAAAAAGGCTTATCTCCCCGTTTCCAGCTGTTTAGTGACATTTGGGATGATGTGTGATGACAAATTCAAGAATTTAACCATTTCTTCCAAAAAAGGCTTATCTCCCTGTTTAGAGCGCTTTTCTGACACTTGGGCTGACATGTGATGAAAAAGTCAGAAATCTTAATCAATGCTTCTAAAAAAGGCTTATCTCCCCGTTTCCAGCTGTTTAGTGACATTTGGGATGATATGTGATGAAAAATTCAAGAATTTAACCTTTTCTTCCAAAAAAAGGCAGATCTCCCTGTTTCCAGCGCTTTTCTGACACTTGGGCTGACATGTGATGAAAAAGTCAGAAATCTTAATCAATGCTTCCAAAAAAGGCTTATCTCCCCGTTTCCAGCTGTTTAGTGACATTTGGGATGATGTGTGATAAAAATTCAAGAATTTAACCATTTCTTCCAAAAAAAGGCATATCTCCCTGTTTCCAGCGCTTTTCTGACACTGGAGCTGATAAGTGATGAAAAAGTCAAAATGTTAACCATTGCTTCCAAAAAAGGCTTATCTCCCCGTTTCCAGCTGTTTAGTGACATTTGGGATGATGTGTGATGAAAAATTCAAGAATTTAACCTTTTCTTCCAAAAAAAGGCAGATCTCCATGTTTCCAGCGCTTTTCTGACACTTGGGCTGACATGTGATGAAAAAGTCAGAAATCTTAATCAATGCTTCCAAAAAAGGCTTATCTCCCCGTTTCCAGCTGTTTAGTGACATTTGGGATGATGTGTGATGAAAAATTCAAGAATTTAACCTTTTCTTCCAAAAAAAGGCAGATCTCCCTGTTTCCAGCGCTTTTCTGACACTTGGGCTGATATGTGATGAAAAAGTCAGAAATCTTAATCAATGCTTCCAAAAAAGGCTTATCTCCCCGTTTCCAGCTGTTTAGTGACATTTGGGATGATATGTGATGAAAAATTCAAGAATTTAACCATTTCTTCCAAAAAAGGCTTATCTCCCTGTTTCCAGCGCTTTTCTGACACTTGGGCTGACATGTGATGAAAAAGTCAGAAATCTTAATCAATGCTTCCAAAAAAGGCTTATCTCCCCGTTTCCAGCTGTTTAGTGACATTTGGGATGATGTGTGATAAAAAATTCAAGAATTTAACCATTTCTTCCAAAAAAAGGCATATCTCCATGTTTCCAGCGCTTTTCTGACACTGGAGCTGATAAGTGATGAAAAAGTCAAAATGTTAACCATGCTTCCAAAAAAGGCTTATCTCCCCGTTTCCAGCTGTTTAGTGACATTTTGGATGATGTGTGATGACAAATTCAAGAATTTAACCATTTCTTCCAAAAAAGGCTTATCTCCCTGTTTAGAGCGCTTTTCTGACACTTGGGCTGACATGTGATGAAAAAGTCAGAAATCTTAATCAATGCTTCCAAAAAAGGCTTATCTCCCCGTTTCCAGCTGTTTAGAGACATTTGGGATGATGTGTGATGAAAAATTCAAGAATTTAACCATTTCTTCCAAAAAAGGCTTATCTCCCTGTTTAGAGCGCTTTTCTGACACTTGGGCTGACATGTGATGAAAAAGTCAGAAATCTTAATCAATGCTTCCAAAAAAGGCTTATCACCCCGTTTCCAGCTGTTTAGTGACATTTGGGATGATGTGTGATGACAAATTCAAGAATTTAACCATTTCTTCCAAAAAGGCTTATCTCCCTGTTTAGAGCGCTTTTCTGACACTTGGGCTGACATGTGATGAAAAAGTCAGAAATCTTAATCAATGCTTCCAAAAAAGGCTTATCACCCCGTTTCCAGCTGTTTAGTGACATTTGGGATGATGTGTGATGACAAATTCAAGAATTTAACCATTTCTTCCAAAAAAGGCTTATCTCCCTGTTTAGAGCGCTTTTCTGACACTTGGGCTGACATGTGATGAAAAAGTCAGAAATCTTAATCAATGCTTCCAAAAAAGGCTTATCTCCCCGTTTCCAGCTGTTTAGTGACATTTGGGATGATGTGTGATGAAAAATCAAGAATTTAACCTTTTCTTCCAAAAAAAGGCAGATCTCCCTGTTTCCAGCGCTTTTCTGACACTTGGGCTGATATGTGATGAAAAAGTCAGAAATCTTAATTAATGCTTCCAAAAAAGGCTTATCTCCCCGTTTCCAGCTGTTTAGTGACATTTGGGATGATGTGTGATAAAAAATTCAAGAATTTAACCATTTCTTCCAAAAAAAAGCATATCTTCCTGTTTCCAGCGCTTTTCTGACACTGGAGCTGATAAGTGATGAAAAAGTCAAAATGTTAACCATTGCTTCCAAAAAAGGCTTATCTCCCCGTTTCCAGCTGTTTAGTGACATTTGGGATGATGTGTGATGACAAATTCAAGAATTTAACCATTTCTTCCAAAAAAGGCTTATCTCCCTGTTTAGAGCGCTTTTCTGACACTTGGGCTGACATGTGATGAAAAAGTCAGAAATCTTAATCAATGCTTCTAAAAAAGGCTTATCTCCCCGTTTCCAGCTGTTTAGTGACATTTGGGATGATATGTGATGAAAAATTCAAGAATTTAACCTTTTCTTCCAAAAAAAGGCAGATCTCCCTGTTTCCAGCGCTTTTCTGACACTTGGGCTGACATGTGATGAAAAAGTCAGAAATCTTAATCAATGCTTCCAAAAAAGGCTTATCTCCCCGTTTCCAGCTGTTTAGTGACATTTGGGATGATGTGTGATAAAAATTCAAGAATTTAACCATTTCTTCCAAAAAAAGGCATATCTCCCTGTTTCCAGCGCTTTTCTGACACTGGAGCTGATAAGTGATGAAAAAGTCAAAATGTTAACCATTGCTTCCAAAAAAGGCTTATCTCCCCGTTTCCAGCTGTTTAGTGACATTTGGGATGATGTGTGATGAAAAATTCAAGAATTTAACCTTTTCTTCCAAAAAAAGGCAGATCTCCATGTTTCCAGCGCTTTTCTGACACTTGGGCTGACATGTGATGAAAAAGTCAGAAATCTTAATCAATGCTTCCAAAAAAGGCTTATCTCCCCGTTTCCAGCTGTTTAGTGACATTTGGGATGATGTGTGATGAAAAATTCAAGAATTTAACCTTTTCTTCCAAAAAAAGGCAGATCTCCCTGTTTCCAGCGCTTTTCTGACACTTGGGCTGATATGTGATGAAAAAGTCAGAAATCTTAATCAATGCTTCCAAAAAAGGCTTATCTCCCCGTTTCCAGCTGTTTAGTGACATTTGGGATGATATGTGATGAAAAATTCAAGAATTTAACCATTTCTTCCAAAAAAGGCTTATCTCCCTGTTTCCAGCGCTTTTCTGACACTTGGGCTGACATGTGATGAAAAAGTCAGAAATCTTAATCAATGCTTCCAAAAAAGGCTTATCTCCCCGTTTCCAGCTGTTTAGTGACATTTGGGATGATGTGTGATAAAAAATTCAAGAATTTAACCATTTCTTCCAAAAAAAGGCATATCTCCATGTTTCCAGCGCTTTTCTGACACTGGAGCTGATAAGTGATGAAAAAGTCAAAATGTTAACCATGCTTCCAAAAAAGGCTTATCTCCCCGTTTCCAGCTGTTTAGTGACATTTTGGATGATGTGTGATGACAAATTCAAGAATTTAACCATTTCTTCCAAAAAAGGCTTATCTCCCTGTTTAGAGCGCTTTTCTGACACTTGGGCTGACATGTGATGAAAAAGTCAGAAATCTTAATCAATGCTTCCAAAAAAGGCTTATCTCCCCGTTTCCAGCTGTTTAGAGACATTTGGGATGATGTGTGATGAAAAATTCAAGAATTTAACCATTTCTTCCAAAAAAGGCTTATCTCCCTGTTTAGAGCGCTTTTCTGACACTTGGGCTGACATGTGATGAAAAAGTCAGAAATCTTAATCAATGCTTCCAAAAAAGGCTTATCTCCCCGTTTCCAGCTGTTTAGTGACATTTGGGATGATGTGTGATAAAAATTCAAGAATTTAACCATTTCTTCCAAAAAAAGGCATATCTCCCTGTTTCCAGCGCTTTTCTGACACTGGAGCTGATAAGTGATGAAAAAGTCAAAATGTTAACCATTGCGTCCAAAAAAGGCTTATCTCCCCGTTTCCAGCTGTTTAGTGACATTTGGGATGATGTGTGATGAAAAATTCAAGAATTTAACCTTTTCTTCCAAAAAAGGCTTATCTCCCTGTTTAGAGCGCTTTTCTGACACTTGGGCTGACAGGTGATGAAAAAGTCAGAAATCTTAATCAATGCTTCCAAAAAAGGCTTATCACCCCGTTTCCAGCTGTTTAGTGACATTTGGGATGATGTGTGATGAAAAATTCAAGAATTTAACCTTTTCTTCCAAAAAAAGGCAGATCTCCATGTTTCCAGCGCTTTTCTGACATTTGGGCTGACATGTGATGAAAAAGTCAGAAATCTTAATCAATGCTTCCAAAAAAGGCTTATCTCCCCGTTTCCAGCTGTTTAGTGACATTTGGGATGATATGTGATGAAAAATTCAAGAATTTAACCATTTCTTCCAAAAAAGGCTTATCTCCCTGTTTCCAGCGCTTTTCTGACACTTGGGCTGACATGTGATGAAAAAGTCAGAAATCTTAATCAATGCTTCCAAAAAAGGCTTATCTCCCCGTTTCCAGCTGTTTAGTGACATTTGGGATGATGTGTGATAAAAAATTCAAGAATTTAACCATTTCTTCCAAAAAAAGGCATATCTCCATGTTTCCAGCGCTTTTCTGACACTGGAGCTGATAAGTGATGAAAAAGTCAAAATGTTAACCATGCTTCCAAAAAAGGCTTATCTCCCCGTTTCCAGCTGTTTAGTGACATTTTGGATGATGTGTGATGACAAATTCAAGAATTTAACCATTTCTTCCAAAAAAGGCTTATCTCCCTGTTTAGAGTGCTTTTCTGACACTTGGGCTGACATGTGATGAAAAAGTCAGAAATCTTAATCAATGCTTCCAAAAAAGGCTTATCTCCCCGTTTCCAGCTGTTTAGTGACATTTGGGATGATGTGTGATGAAAAATTCAAGAATTTAACCATTTCTTCCAAAAAAGGCTTATCTCCCTGTTTAGAGCGCTTTTCTGACACTTGGGCTGACATGTGATGAAAAAGTCAGAAATCTTAATCAATGCTTCCAAAAAAGGCTTATCTCCCCGTTTCCAGCTGTTTAGTGACATTTGGGATGATGTGTGATAAAAATTCAAGAATTTAACCATTTCTTCCAAAAAAAGGCATATCTCCCTGTTTCCAGCGCTTTTCTGACACTGGAGCTGATAAGTGATGAAAAAGTCAAAATGTTAACCATTGCTTCCAAAAAAGGCTTATCTCCCCGTTTCCAGCTGTTTAGTGACATTTGGGATGATGTGTGATGAAAAATTCAAGAATTTAACCTTTTCTTCCAAAAAAAGGCAGATCTCCCTGTTTCCAGCGCTTTTCTGACACTTGGGCTGATATGTGATGAAAAAGTCAGAAATCTTAATCAATGCTTCCAAAAAAGGCTTATCTCCCCGTTTCCAGCTGTTTAGTGACATTTGGGATGATGTGTGATAAAAAATTCAAGAATTTAACCATTTCTTCCAAAAAAAGGCATATCTCTCTGTTTCCAGCGCTTTTCTGACACTGGAGCTGATAAGTGATGAAAAAGTCAAAATGTTAACCATTGCTTCCAAAAAAGGCTTATCTCCCCGTTTCCAGCTGTTTAGTGACATTTGGGATGATGTGTGATGACAAATTCAAGAATTTAACCATTTCTTCCAAAAAAGGCTTATCTCCCTGTTTAGAGCGCTTTTCTGACACTTGGGCTGACATGTGATGAAAAAGTCAGAAATCTTAATCAATGCTTCCAAAAAAGGCTTATCACCCCGTTTCCAGCTGTTTAGTGACATTTGGGATGATGTGTGATGAAAAATTCAAGAATTTAACCTTTTCTTCCAAAAAAAGGCAGATCTCCATGTTTCCAGCGCTTTTCTGACACTGGAGCTGATATTTGATGAAAAAGTCAAAATGTTAACCATTGCTTCCAAAAAAGGCTTATCTCCCCGTTTCCAGCTGTTTAGTGACATTTGGGATGATGTGTGATGAAAAATTCAAGAATTTAACCATTTCTTCCAAAAAAGGCTTATCGCCCTGTTTCCAGCGCTTTTCTGACACTTGGGCTGACATGTGATGAAAAAGTCAGAAATCTTAATCAATGCTTCTAAAAAAGGCTTATCTCCCCGTTTCCAGCTGTTTAGTGACATTTGGGATGATGTGTGATGAAAAATTCAAGAATTTAACCTTTTCTTCCAAAAAAGGTTTATCTCCCTGTTTCCAGCGCTTTTCTGACACTTGGGCTGACATGTGATGAAAAAGTCAGAAATCTTAATCAATGCTTCCAAAAAAGGCTTATCTCCCCGTTTCCAGCTGTTTAGTGACATTTGGGATGATGTGTGATGAAAAATTCAAGAATTTAACCTTTTCTTCCAAAAAAAGGCAGATCTCCCTGTTTCCAGCGCTTTTCTGACACTTGGGCTGATATGTGATGAAAAAGTCAGAAATCTTAATCAATGCTTCCAAAAAAGGCTTATCTCCCCGTTTCCAGCTGTTTAGTGACATTTGGGATGATGTGTGATAAAAAATTCAAGAATTTAACCATTTCTTCCAAAAAAAGGCATATCTTCCTGTTTCCAGCGCTTTTCTGACACTGGAGCTGATAAGTGATAAAAAAGTCAAAATGTTAACCATTGCTTCCAAAAAAGGCTTATCTCCCCGTTTCCAGCTGTTTAGTGACATTTGGGATGATGTGTGATGACAAATTCAAGAATTTAACCATTTCTTCCAAAAAAGGCTTATCTCCCTGTTTCCAGCGCTTTTCTGACACTTGGGCTGACATGTGATGAAAAAGTCAGAAATCTTAATCAATGCTTCTAAAAAAGGCTTATCTCCCCGTTTCCAGCTGTTTAGTGACATTTGGGATGATGTGTGATGAAAAATTCAAGAATTTAACCTTTTCTTCCAAAAAAAGGCAGATCTCCCTGTTTCCAGCGCTTTTCTGACAGTTGGGCTGATATGTGATGAAAAAGTCAGAGATCTTAATCAATGCTTCCAAAAAAGGCTTATCTCCCCGTTTCCAGCTGTTTAGTGACATTTGGGATGATATGTGATGAAAAATTCAAGAATTTAACCATTTCTTCCAAAAAAGGCTTATCTCCCTGTTTAGAGCGCTTTTCTGACACTTGGGCTGACATGTGATGAAAAAGTCAGAAATCTTAATCAATGCTTCCAAAAAAGGCTTATCACCCCGTTTCCAGCTGTTTAGTTACATTTGGGATGATGTGTGATGAAAAATTCAAGAATTTAACCTTTTCTTCCAAAAAAAGGCAGATCTCCATGTTTCCAGCGCTTTTCTGACACTGGAGCTGATATTTGATGAAAAAGTCAAAATGTTAACCATTGCTTCCAAAAAAGGCTTATCTCTCCGTTTCCAGCTGTTTAGTGACATTTGGGATGATGTGTGATGAAAAATTCAAGAATTTAACCATTTCTTCCAAAAAAGGCTTATCTCCCTGTTTCCAGCGCTTTTCTGACACTTGGGCTGACATGTGATGAAAAAGTCAGAAATCTTAATCAATGCTTCTAAAAAAGGCTTATCTCCCCGTTTCCAGCTGTTTAGTGACATTTGGGATGATGTGTGATGAAAAATTCAAGAATTTAACCTTTTCTTCCAAAAAAAGGCAGATCTCCCTGTTTCCAGCGCTTTTCTGACACTTGGGCTGATATGTGATGAAAAAGTCAGAAATCTTAATCAATGCTTCCAAAAAAGGCTTATCTCCCCGTTTCCAGCTGTTTAGTGACATTTGGGATGATATGTGATGAAAAATTCAAGAATTTAACCATTTCTTCCAAAAAAAGGCATATCTTCCTGTTTCCAGCGCTTTTCTGACACTGGAGCTGATAAGTGATAAAAAAGTCAAAATGTTAACCATTGCTTCCAAAAAAGGCTTATCTCCCCGTTTCCAGCTGTTTAGTGACATTTGGGATGATGTGTGATGACAAATTCAAGAATTTAACCATTTCTTCCAAAAAAGGCTTATCTCCCTGTTTCCAGCGCTTTTCTGACACTTGGGCTGACATGTGATGAAAAAGTCAGAAATCTTAATCAATGCTTCTAAAAAAGGCTTATCTCCCCGTTTCCAGCTGTTTAGTGACATTTGGGATGATGTGTGATGAAAAATTCAAGAATTTAACCTTTTCTTCCAAAAAAAGGCAGATCTCCCTGTTTCCAGCGCTTTTCTGACAGTTGGGCTGATATGTGATGAAAAAGTCAGAAATCTTAATCAATGCTTCCAAAAAAGGCTTATCTCCCCGTTTCCAGCTGTTTAGTGACATTTGGGATGATATGTGATGAAAAATTCAAGAATTTAACCATTTCTTCCAAAAAAGGCTTATCTCCCTGTTTAGAGCGCTTTTCTGACACTTGGGCTGACATGTGATGAAAAAGTCAGAAATCTTAATCAATGCTTCCAAAAAAGGCTTATCACCCCGTTTCCAGCTGTTTAGTTACATTTGGGATGATGTGTGATGAAAAATTCAAGAATTTAACCTTTTCTTCCAAAAAAAGGCAGATCTCCATGTTTCCAGCGCTTTTCTGACACTGGAGCTGATATTTGATGAAAAAGTCAAAATGTTAACCATTGCTTCCAAAAAAGGCTTATCTCTCCGTTTCCAGCTGTTTAGTGACATTTGGGATGATGTGTGATGAAAAATTCAAGAATTTAACCATTTCTTCCAAAAAAGGCTTATCTCCCTGTTTCCAGCGCTTTTCTGACACTTGGGCTGACATGTGATGAAAAAGTCAGAAATCTTAATCAATGCTTCTAAAAAAGGCTTATCTCCCCGTTTCCAGCTGTTTAGTGACATTTGGGATGATGTGTGATGAAAAATTCAAGAATTTAACCTTTTCTTCCAAAAAAAGGCAGATCTCCCTGTTTCCAGCGCTTTTCTGACACTTGGGCTGATATGTGATGAAAAAGTCAGAAATCTTAATCAATGCTTCCAAAAAAGGCTTATCTCCCCGTTTCCAGCTGTTTAGTGACATTTGGGATGATATGTGATGAAAAATTCAAGAATTTAACCATTTCTTCCAAAAAAGGTTTATCTCCCTGTTTCCAGCGCTTTTCTGACACTTGGGCTGACATGTGATGAAAAAGTCAGAAATCTTAATCAATGCTTCCAAAAAAGGCTTATCTCCCCGTTTCCAGCTGTTTAGTGACATTTGGGATGATGTGTGATGAAAAATTCAAGAATTTAACCTTTTCTTCCAAAAAAAGGCAGATCTCCCTGTTTCCAGCGCTTTTCTGACACTTGGGCTGATATGTGATGAAAAAGTCAGAAATCTTAATCAATGCTTCCAAAAAAGGCTTATCTCCCCGTTTCCAGCTGTTTAGTGACATTTGGGATGATGTGTGATAAAAAATTCAAGAATTTAACCATTTCTTCCAAAAAAAGGCATATCTTCCTGTTTCCAGCGCTTTTCTGACACTGGAGCTGATAAGTGATGAAAAAGTCAAAATGTTAACCATTGCTTCCAAAAAAGGCTTATCTCCCCGTTTCCAGCTGTTTAGTGACATTTGGGATGATGTGTGATGACAAATTCAAGAATTTAACCTTTTCTTCCAAAAAAAGGCAGATCTCCCTGTTTCCAGCGCTTTTCTGACACTTGGGCTGATAAGTGATGAAAAAGTCAAAATGTTAACCATTGCTTCCAAAAAAGGCTTATCTCCCCGTTTCCAGCTGTTTAGTGACATTTGGGATGATGTGTGATGACAAATTCAAGAATTTAACCATTTCTTCCAAAAAGGCTTATCTCCCTGTTTAGAGCGCTTTTCTGACACTTGGGCTGACATGTGATGAAAAAGTCAGAAATCTTAATCAATGCTTCCAAAAAAGGCTTATCACCCCGTTTCCAGCTGTTTAGTGACATTTGGGATGATGTGTGATGAAAAATTCAAGAATTTAACCTTTTCTTCCAAAAAAAGGCAGATCTCCATGTTTCCAGCGCTTTTCTGACACTGGAGCTGATATTTGATGAAAAAGTCAGAAATCTTAATCAATGCTTCCAAAACAGGCTTATCTCCCCGTTTCCAGCTGTTTAGTGACATTTGGGATGATGTGTGATGAAAAATTCAAGAATTTAACCATTTCTTCCAAAAAAGGCTTATCTCCCTGTTTCCAGCGCTTTTCTGACACTTGGGCTGACATGTGATGAAAAAGTCAGAAATCTTAATCAATGCTTCTAAAAAAGGCTTATCTCCCCGTTTTGCAGCTGTTTAGTGACATTTGGGATGATGTGTGATGAAAAATTCAAGAATTTAACCTTTTCTTCCAAAAAAAGGCAGATCTCCCTGTTTCCAGCGCTTTTCTGACACTTGGGCTGATATGTGATGAAAAAGTCAGAAATCTTAATCAATGCTTCCAAAAAAGGCTTATCTCCCCGTTTCCAGCTGTTTAGTGACATTTGGGATGATATGTGATGAAAAATTCAAGAATTTAACCATTTCTTCCAAAAAAGGTTTATCTCCCTGTTTCCAGCGCTTTTCTGACACTTGGGCTGACATGTGATGAAAAAGTCAGAAATCTTAATCAATGCTTCCAAAAAAGGCTTATCTCCCCGTTTCCAGCTGTTTAGTGACATTTGGGATGATGTGTGATGAAAAATTCAAGAAATTAACCTTTTCTTCCAAAAAAAGGCAGATCTCCCTGTTTCCAGCGCTTTTCTGACACTTGGGCTGATATGTGATGAAAAAGTCAGAAATCTTAATCAATGCTTCCAAAAAAGGCTTATCTCCCCGTTTCCAGCTGTTTAGTGACATTTGGGATGATGTGTGATAAAAAATTCAAGAATTTAACCATTTCTTCCAAAAAAAGGCATATCTTCCTGTTTCCAGCGCTTTTCTGACACTGGAGCTGATAAGTGATGAAAAAGTCAAAATGTTAACCATTGCTTCCAATAAAGGCTTATCTCCCCGTTTCCAGCTGTTTAGTGACATTTGGGATGATGTGTGATGACAAATTCAAGAATTTAACCATTTCTTCCAAAAAAGGCTTATCTCCCTGTTTAGAGCGCTTTTCTGACACTTGGGCTGACATGTGATGAAAAAGTCAGAAATCTTAATCAATGCTTCTAAAAAAGGCTTATCTCCCCGTTTCCAGCTGTTTAGTGACATTTGGGATGATGTGTGATGAAAAATTCAAGAATTTAACCTTTTCTTCCAAAAAAAGGCAGATCTCCCTGTTTCCAGCGCTTTTCTGACACTTGGGCTGATATGTGATGAAAAAGTCAGAAATCTTAATCAATGCTTCCAAAAAAGGCTTATCTCCCCGTTTCCAGCTGTTTAGTGACATTTGGGATGATATGTGATGAAAAATTCAAGAATTTAACCATTTCTTCCAAAACAGGTTTATCTCCCTGTTTCCAGCGCTTTTCTGACACTTGGGCTGACATGTGATGAAAAAGTCAGAAATCTTAATCAATGCTTCCAAAAAAGGCTTATCTCCCCGTTTCCAGCTGTTTAGTGACATTTGGGATGATGTGTGATGAAAAATTCAAGAATTTAACCTTTTCTTCCAAAAAAAGGCAGATCTCACTGTTTCCAGCGCTTTTCTGACACTGGAGCTGAAATGTGATGAAAAAGTCAAAATGTTAACCATTGCTTCCAAAAAAGGCTTATCTCCCCGTTTCCAGCTGTTTAGTGACATTTGGGATGATGTGTGATGAAAAATTCAAGAATTTAACCATTTCTTCCAAAAAAGGCTTATCTCCCTGTTTCCAGCGCTTTTTTGACACTTGGACTGACATGTGATGAAAAAGTCAGAAATCTTAATCAATGCTTCCAAAAAAGGCTTATCTCCCCGTTTCCAGCTGTTTAGTGACATTTGGGATGATGTGTGATGACAAATTCAAGAATTTAACCATTTCTTCCAAAAAAGGCTTATCTCCCTGTTTCCAGCGCTTTTCTGACACTTGGGCTGACATGTGATGAAAAAGTCAGAAATCTTAATCAATGCTTCCAAAAAAGGCTTATCTCCCCGTTTCCAGCTGTTTAGTGACATTTGGGATGATGTGTGATGAAAAATTCAAGAAATTAACCTTTTCTTCCAAAAAAAGGCAGATCTCCCTGTTTCCAGCGCTTTTCTGACACTTGGGCTGATATGTGATGAAAAAGTCAGAAATCTTAATCAATGCTTCCAAAAAAGGCTTATCTCCCCGTTTCCAGCTGTTTAGTGACATTTGGGATGATGTGTGATAAAAAATTCAAGAATTTAACCATTTCTTCCAAAAAAGGCTTATCTCCCTGTTTAGAGCGCTTTTCTGACACTTGGGCTGACATGTGATGAAAAAGTCAGAAATCTTAATCAATGCTTCCAAAAAAGGCTTATCTCCCCGTTTCCAGCTGTTTAGTGACATTTGGGATGATGTGTGATGAAAAATTCAAGAAATTAACCTTTTCTTCCAAAAAAAGGCAGATCTCCCTGTTTCCAGCGCTTTTCTGACACTTGGGCTGATATGTGATGAAAAAGTCAGAAATCTTAATCAATGCTTCCAAAAAAGGCTTATCTCCCCGTTTCCAGCTGTTTAGTGACATTTGGGATGATGTGTGATAAAAAATTCAAGAATTTAACCATTTCTTCCAAAAAAAGGCATATCTTCCTGTTTCCAGCGCTTTTCTGACACTGGAGCTGATAAGTGATGAAAAAGTCAAAATGTTAACCATTGCTTCCAAAAAAGGCTTATCTCCCCGTTTCCAGCTGTTTAGTGACATTTGGGATGATGTGTGATGACAAATTCAAGAATTTAACCATTTCTTCCAAAAAAGGCTTATCTCCCTGTTTAGAGCGCTTTTCTGACACTTGGGCTGACATGTGATGAAAAAGTCAGAAATCTTAATCAATGCTTCTAAAAAAGGCTTATCTCCCCGTTTCCAGCTGTTTAGTGACATTTGGGATGATGTGTGATGAAAAATTCAAGAATTTAACCTTTTCTTCCAAAAAAAGGCAGATCTCCCTGTTTCCAGCGCTTTTCTGACACTTGGGCTGATATGTGATGAAAAAGTCAGAAATCTTAATCAATGCTTCCAAAAAAGGCTTATCTCCCCGTTTCCAGCTGTTTAGTGACATTTGGGATGATATGTGATGAAAAATTCAAGAATTTAACCATTTCTTCCAAAACAGGTTTATCTCCCTGTTTCCAGCGCTTTTCTGACACTTGGGCTGACATGTGATGAAAAAGTCAGAAATCTTAATCAATGCTTCCAAAAAAGGCTTATCTCCCCGTTTCCAGCTGTTTAGTGACATTTGGGATGATGTGTGATGAAAAATTCAAGAATTTAACCTTTTCTTCCAAAAAAAGGCAGATCTCACTGTTTCCAGCGCTTTTCTGACACTGGAGCTGAAATGTGATGAAAAAGTCAAAATGTTAACCATTGCTTCCAAAAAAGGCTTATCTCCCCGTTTCCAGCTGTTTAGTGACATTTGGGATGATGTGTGATGAAAAATTCAAGAATTTAACCATTTCTTCCAAAAAAGGCTTATCTCCCTGTTTCCAGCGCTTTTTTGACACTTGGACTGACATGTGATGAAAAAGTCAGAAATCTTAATCAATGCTTCCAAAAAAGGCTTATCTCCCCGTTTCCAGCTGTTTAGTGACATTTGGGATGATGTGTGATGACAAATTCAAGAATTTAACCATTTCTTCCAAAAAAGGCTTATCTCCCTGTTTAGAGCGCTTTTCTGACACTTGGGCTGACATGTGATGAAAAAGTCAGAAATCTTAATCAATGCTTCCAAAAAAGGCTTATCTCCCCGTTTCCAGCTGTTTAGTGACATTTGGGATGATGTGTGATGAAAAATTCAAGAATTTAACCATTTCTTCCAAAAAAGGCTTATCTCCCTGTTTCCAGCGCTTTTTTGACACTTGGACTGACATGTGATGAAAAAGTCAGAAATCTTAATCAATGCTTCCAAAAAAGGCTTATCTCCCCGTTTCCAGCTGTTTAGTGACATTTGGGATGATGTGTGATGACAAATTCAAGAATTTAACCATTTCTTCCAAAAAAGGCTTATCTCCCTGTTTAGAGCGCTTTTCTGACACTTGGGCTGACATGTGATGAAAAAGTCAGAAATCTTAATCAATGCTTCCAAAAAAGGCTTATCTCCCCGTTTCCAGCTGTTTAGTGACATTTGGGATGATGTGTGATGAAAAATTCAAGAATTTAACCTTTTCTTCCAAAAAAAGGCAGATCTCCCTGTTTCCAGCGCTTTTCTGACACTTGGGCTGATATGTGATGAAAAAGTCAGAAATCTTAATTAATGCTTCCAAAAAAGGCTTATCTCCCCGTTTCCAGCTGTTTAGTGACATTTGGGATGATGTGTGATAAAAAATTCAAGAATTTAACCATTTCTTCCAAAAAAAAGCATATCTTCCTGTTTCCAGCGCTTTTCTGACACTGGAGCTGATAAGTGATGAAAAAGTCAAAATGTTAACCATTGCTTCCAAAAAAGGCTTATCTCCCCGTTTCCAGCTGTTTAGTGACATTTGGGATGATGTGTGATGACAAATTCAAGAATTTAACCATTTCTTCCAAAAAAGGCTTATCTCCCTGTTTAGAGCGCTTTTCTGACACTTGGGCTGACATGTGATGAAAAAGTCAGAAATGTTAACCATTGCTTCCAAAAAAGGCTTATCTCCCCGTTTCCAGCTGTTTAGTGACATTTGGGATGATTTGTGATGACAAATTCAAGAATTTAACCATTTCTTCCAAAAAAGGCTTATCTCCCTGTTTAGAGCGCTTTTCTGACACTTGGGCTGACATGTGATGAAAAAGTCCGAAATCTTAATCAATGCTTCCAAAAAAGGCTTATCACCCCGTTTCCAGCTGTTTAGTGACATTTGGGATGATGTGTGATGAAAAATTCAAGAATTTAACCTTTTCTTCCAAAAAAAGGCAGATCTCCATGTTTCCAGCGCTTTTCTGACACTGGAGCTGATATTTGATGAAAAAGTCAAAATGTTAACCATTGCTTCCAAAAAGGGCTTATCTCCCTGTTTCCAGCGCTTTTCTGACACTTGGGCTGACATGTGATGAAAAAGTCAGAAATCTTAATCAATGCTTCTAAAAAAGGCTTATCTCCCCGTTTCCAGCTGTTTAGTGACATTTGGGATGATGTGTGATGAAAAATTCAAGAATTTAACCTTTTCTTCCAAAAAAAGGCAGATCTCCCTGTTTCCAGCGCTTTTCTGACACTTGGGCTGATATGTGATGAAAAAGTCAGAAATCTTAATCAATGCTTCCAAAAAAGGCTTATCTCCCCGTTTCCAGCTGTTTAGTGACATTTGGGATGATATGTGATGAAAAATTCAAGAATTTAACCATTTCTTCCAAAAAAGGCTTATCTCCCTGTTTCCAGCGCTTTTCTGACACTTGGGCTGACATGTGATGAAAAAGTCAGAAATCTTAATCAATGCTTCCAAAAAAGGCTTATCTCCCCGTTTCCAGCTATTTAGTGACATTTGGGATGATGTGTGATAAAAAATTCAAGAATTTAACCATTTCTTCCAAAAAAAGGCATATCTCCATGTTTCCAGCGCTTTTCTGACACTGGAGCTGATAAGTGATGAAAAAGTCAAAATGTTAACCATGCTTCCAAAAAAGGCTTATCTCCCCGTTTCCAGCTGTTTAGTGACATTTGGGATGATGTGTGATGACAAATTCAAGAATTTAACCATTTCTTCCAAAAAAGGCTTATCTCCCTGTTTCCAGCGCTTTTCTGACACTTGGGCTGACATGTGATGAAAAAGTCAGAAATCTTAATCAATGCTTCCAAAAAAGGCTTATATCCCCGTTTCCAGCTGTTTAGTGACATTTGGGATGATGTGTGATGAAAAATTCGAGAATTTAACCATTTCTTCCAAAAAAGGCTTATCTCCCTGTTTCCAGCGCTTTTCTGACACTTGGGCTGACATGTGATGAAAAAGTCAGAAATCTTAATCACTGGTTCCAAAAAAGGCTTATCTCCCCGTTTCCAGCTGTTTAGTGACATTTGGGATGATGTGTGATGAAAAATTCAAGAATTTAACCTTTTCTTCCAAAAAAAGGCAGATCTCCCTGTTTCCAGCGCTTTTCTGACACTGGAGCTGATATGTGATGAAAAAGTCAAAATGTTTACCATTGCTTCCAAAAAAGGCTTATCTCCCCGTTTCCAGCTGTTTAGTGACATTTGGGATGATGTGTGATGAAAAATTCAAGAATTTAACCATTTCTTCCAAAAAAGGCTTATCTCCCTGTTTCCAGCGCTTTTCTGACACTTGGGCTGACATGTGATGAAAAAGTCAGAAATCTTAATCAATGGTTCCAAAAAAGGCTTAGCTCCCCGTTTCCAGCTGTTTAGTGACATTTGGGATGATGTGTGATGAAAAATTCAAGAATTTAACCTTTTCTTCCAAAAAAAGGCAGATCTCCCTGTTTCCAGCGCTTTTCTGACACTGGAGCTGATATGTGATGAAAAAGTCAAAATGTTAACCATTGCTTCCAAAAAAGGCTTATCTCCCCGTTTCCAGCTGTTTAGTGACATTTGGGATGATGTGTGATGAAAAATTCAAGAATTTAACCATTTCTTCCAAAAAAGGCTTATCTCCCTGTTTCCAGCGCTTTTCTGACACTTGGGCTGACATGTGATGAAAAAGTCAGAAATCTTAATCAATGGTTCCAAAAAAGGCTTATCTCCCCGTTTCCAGCTGTTTAGTGACATTTGGGATGATGTGTGATGAAACATTCAAGAATTTAACCTTTTCTTCCAAAAAAAGGCAGATCTCCCTGTTTCCAGCGCTTTTCTGACACTTGGGCTTACATGTGATGAAAAAGTCAGAAATCTTAATCACTGGTTCCAAAAAAGGCTTATCTCCCCGTTTCCAGCTGTTTAGTGACATTTGGGATGATGTGTGATGAAAAATTCAAGAATTTAACCTTTTCTTCCAAAAAAAGGCAGATCTCCCTGTTTCCAGCGCTTTTCTGACACTGGAGCTGATATGTGATGAAAAAGTCAAAATGTTAACCATTGCTTCCAAAAAAGGCTTATCTCCCCGTTATCCAGCTGTTTAGTGACATTTGGGATGATGTGTGATGAAAAATTCGAGAATTTAACCATTTCTTCCAAAAAAGGCTTATCTCCCTGTTTCCAGCGCTTTTCTGACACTTGGGCTGACATGTGATGAAAAAGTCAGAAATCTTAATTAATGCTTCCAAAAAAGGCTTATCTCCCCGTTTCCAGCTGTTTAGTGACATTTGGGATGATGTGTGATGAAAAATTCAAGAATTTAACCTTTTCTTCCAAAAAAAGGCAGATCTCCCTGTTTCCAGCGCTTTTCTGACACTGGAGCTGATATGTGATGAAAAAGTCAAAATGTTAACCATTGCTTCCAAAAAAGGCTTATCTCCCCGTTTCCAGCTGCTTAGTGACATTTGGGATGATGTGTGATGAAAAATTCAAGAATTTAACCTTTTCTTCCAAAAAAAGGCAGATCTCCCTGTTTCCAGCGCTTTTCTGACACTTGGGCTGACATGTGATGAAAAAGTCAGAAATCTTAATCAATGCTTCCAAAAAAGGCTTATCTCCCCGTTTCCAGCTGTTTAGTGACATTTGGGATGATGTGTGATGAAAAATTCAAGAATTTAACCATTTCTTCCAAAAAAGGCTTATCTCCCCGTTTCCAGCTGTTTAGTGACATTTGGGATGATGTGTGATGAAACATTCAAGAATTTAACCTTTTCTTCCAAAAAAAGGCAGATCTCCCTGTTTCCAGCGCTTTTCTGACACTGGAGCTGATATGTGATGAAAAAGTCAAAATGTTAACCATTGCTTCCAAAAAAGGCTTATCTCCCCGTTATCCAGCTGTTTAGTGACATTTGGGATGATGTGTGATGAAAAATTCGAGAATTTAACCATTTCTTCCAAAAAAGGCTTATCTCCCTGTTTCCAGCGCTTTTCTGACACTTGGGCTGACATGTGATGAAAAAGTCAGAAATCTTAATTAATGCTTCCAAAAAAGGCTTATCTCCCCGTTTCCAGCTGTTTAGTGACATTTGGGATGATGTGTGATGAAAAATTCAAGAATTTAACCTTTTCTTCCAAAAAAAGGCAGATCTCCCTGTTTCCAGCGCTTTTCTGACACTGGAGCTGATATGTGATGAAAAAGTCAAAATGTTAACCATTGCTTCCAAAAAAGGCTTATCTCCCCGTTTCCAGCTGCTTAGTGACATTTGGGATGATGTGTGATGAAAAATTCAAGAATTTAACCATTTCTTCCAAAAAAGGCTTATCTCCCTGTTTCCAGCGCTTTTCTGACACTTGGGCTGACATGTGATGAAAAAGTCAGAAATCTTAATCAATGGTTCCAAAAAAGGCTTATCTCCCCGTTTCCAGCTGTTTAGTGACATTTGGGATGATGTGTGATGAAAAATTCAAGAATTTAACCTTTTCTTCCAAAAAAAGGCAGATCTCCCTGTTTTCAGCGCTTTTCTGACACTTGGGCTGACATGTGATGAAAAAGTCAGAAATCTTAATCAATGCTTCCAAAAAAGGCTTATCTCCCCGTTTCCAGCTGTTTAGTGACATTTGGGATGATGTGTGATAAAAAATTCAAGAATTTAACCTTTTCTTCCAAAAAAAGGCAGATCTCCCTGTTTCCAGCGCTTTTCTGACACTTGGGCTGACATGTGATGAAAAAGTCAGAAATCTTAATCAATGGTTCCAAAAAAGGCTTATCTCCCCGTTTCCAGCTGTTTAGTGACATTTGGGATGATGTGTGATGAAAAATTCAAGAATTTAACCTTTTCTTCCAAGAAAAGGCAGATCTCCCTGTTTCCAGCGCTTTTCTGACACTTGGGCTGACATGTGATGAAAAAGTCAGAAATCTTAATCAATGGTTCCAAAAAAGGCTTATCTCCCCGTTTCCAGCTGTTTAGTGACATTTGGGATGATGTGTGATGAAAAATTCAAGAATTTAACCTTTTCTTCCAAAAAAAGGCAGATCTCCCTGTTTCCAGCGCTTTTCTGACACTTGGGCTGACATGTGATGAAAAAGTCAGAAATCTTAATCAATGCTTCCAAAAAAGGCTTATCTCCCCGTTTCCAGCTGTTTAGTGACATTTGGGATGATGTGTGATGAAAAATTCAAAAATTTAACCATTTCTTCCAAAAAAGGCTTATCTCCCTGTTTCCAGCGCTTTTCTGACACTTGGGCTGACATGTGATGAAAAAGTCAGAAATCTTAATCAATGGTTCCAAAAAAGGCTTATCTCCCCGTTTCCAGCTGTTTAGTGACATTTGGGATGATGTGTGATGAAAAATTCAAGAATTTAACCATTTCTTCCAAAAAAAGGCAGATCTCCCTGTTTCCAGCGCTTTTCTGACAGTGGAGCTGATATGTGATGAAAAAGTCAAAATGTTAACCATTGCTTCCAAAAAAGGCTTATCTCCCCGTTATCCAGCTGTTTAGTGACATTTGGGATGATGTGTGATGAAAAATTCGAGAATTTAACCATTTCTTCCAAAAAAGGCTTATCTCCCTGTTTCCAGCGCTTTTCTGACACTTGGGCTGACATGTGATGAAAAAGTCAGAAATCTTAATCAATGCTTCCAAAAAAGGCTTATCTCCCCGTTTCCAGCTGTTTAGTGACATTTGGGATGATGTGTGATGAAAAATTCAAGAATTTAACCATTTCTTCCAAAAAAGGCTTATCTCCCCGTTTCCAGCTGTTTAGTGACATTTGGGATGATGTGTGATGAAACATTCAAGAATTTAACCTTTTCTTCCAAAAAAAGGCAGATCTCCCTGTTTCCAGCGCTTTTCTGACACTGGAGCTGATATGTGATGAAAAAGTCAAAATGTTAACCATTGCTTCCAAAAAAGGCTTATCTCCCCGTTATCCAGCTGTTTAGTGACATTTGGGATGATGTGTGATGAAAAATTCGAGAATTTAACCATTTCTTCCAAAAAAGGCTTATCTCCCTGTTTCCAGCGCTTTTCTGACACTTGGGCTGACATGTGATGAAAAAGTCAGAAATCTTAATTAATGCTTCCAAAATAGGCTTATCTCCCCGTTTCCAGCTGTTTAGTGACATTTGGGATGATGTGTGATGAAAAATTCAAGAATTTAACCTTTTCTTCCAAAAAAAGGCAGATCTCCCTGTTTCCAGCGCTTTTCTGACACTGGAGCTGATATGTGATGAAAAAGTCAAAATGTTAACCATTGCTTCCAAAAAAGGCTTATCTCCCCGTTTCCAGCTGCTTAGTGACATTTGGGATGATGTGTGATGAAAAATTCAAGAATTTAACCATTTCTTCCAAAAAAAGGCAGATCTCCCTGTTTCCAGCGCTTTTCTGACACTTGGGCTGACATGTGATGAAAAAGTCAGAAATCTTAATCAATGCTTCCAAAAAAGGCTTATCTCCCCGTTTCCAGCTGTTTAGTGACATTTGGGATGATGTGTGATGAAAAATTCAAGAATTTAACCATTTCTTCCAAAAAAGGCTTATCTCCCCGTTTCCAGCTGTTTAGTGACATTTGGGATGATGTGTGATGAAACATTCAAGAATTTAACCTTTTCTTCCAAAAAAAGGCAGATCTCCCTGTTTCCAGCGCTTTTCTGACACTGGAGCTGATATGTGATGAAAATGTCAAAATGTTAACCATTGCTTCCAAAAAAGGCTTATCTCCCCGTTATCCAGCTGTTTAGTGACATTTGGGATGATGTGTGATGAAAAATTCAAAAATTTAACCATTTCTTCCAAAAAAGGCTTATCTCCCTGTTTCCAGCGCTTTTCTGACACTTGGGCTGACATGTGATGAAAAAGTCAGAAATCTTAATCAATGGTTCCAAAAAAGGCTTATCTCCCCGTTTCCAGCTGTTTAGTGACATTTGGGATGATGTGTGATGAAAAATTCAAGAATTTAACCTTTTCTTCCAAAAAAAGGCAGATCTCCCTGTTTCCAGCGCTTTTCTGACACTGGAGCTGATATGTGATGAAAAAGTCAAAATGTTAACCATTGCTTCCAAAAAAGGCTTATCTCCCCGTTATCCAGCTGTTTAGTGACATTTGGGATGATGTGTGATGAAAAATTCGAGAATTTAACCATTTCTTCCAAAAAAGGCTTATCTCCCTGTTTCCAGCGCTTTTCTGACACTTGGGCTGACATGTGATGAAAAAGTCAGAAATCTTAATTAATGCTTCCAAAAAAGGCTTATCTCCCCGTTTCCAGCTGTTTAGTGACATTTGGGATGATGTGTGATGAAAAATTCAAGAATTTAACCTTTTCTTCCAAAAAAAGGCAGATCTCCCTGTTTCCAGCGCTTTTCTGACACTGGAGCTGATAGGTGATGAAAAAGTCAAAATGTTAACGATTGCTTCCAAAAAAGGCTTATCTCCCCGTTTCCAGCTGTTTAGTGACATTTGGGATGATGTGTGATGACAAATTCAAGAATTTAACCATTTCTTCCAAAAAAGGCTTATCTCCCTGTTTCCAGCGCTTTTCTGACACTTGGGCTGACATGTGATGAAAAAGTCAGAAATCTTAATCAATGCTTCCAAAAAAGGCTTATATCCCCGTTTCCAGCTGTTTAGTGACATTTGGGATGATGTGTGATGAAAAATTCGAGAATTTAACCATTTCTTCCAAAAAAGGCTTATCTCCCTGTTTCCAGCGCTTTTCTGACACTTGGGCTGACATGTGATGAAAAAGTCAGAAATCTTAATCACTGGTTCCAAAAAAGGCTTATCTCCCCGTTTCCAGCTGTTTAGTGACATTTGGGATGATGTGTGATGAAAAATTCAAGAATTTAACCTTTTCTTCCAAAAAAAGGCAGATCTCCCTGTTTCCAGCGCTTTTCTGACACTGGAGCTGATATGTGATGAAAAAGTCAAAATGTTAACCATTGCTTCCAAAAAAGGCTTATCTCCCTGTTTCCAGCGCTTTTCTGACACTTGGGCTGACATGTGATGAAAAAGTCAGAAATCTTAATCAATGGTTCCAAAAAAGGCTTATCTCCCCGTTTCCAGCTGTTTAGTGACATTTGGGATGATGTGTGATGAAAAATTCAAGAATTTAACCTTTTCTTCCAAAAAAAGGCAGATCTCCCTGTTTCCAGCGCTTTTCTGACACTGGAGCTGATATGTGATGAAAAAGTCAAAATGTTAACCATTGCTTCCAAAAAAGGCTTATCTCCCCGTTATCCAGCTGTTTAGTGACATTTGGGATGATGTGTGATGAAAAATTCGAGAATTTAACCATTTCTTCCAAAAAAGGCTTATCTCCCTGTTTCCAGCGCTTTTCTGACACTTGGGCTGACATGTGATGAAAAAGTCAGAAATCTTAATTAATGCTTCCAAAAAAGGCTTATCTCCCCGTTTCCAGCTGTTTAGTGACATTTGGGATGATGTGTGATGAAAAATTCAAGAATTTAACCTTTTCTTCCAAAAAAAGGCAGATCTCCCTGTTTCCAGCGCTTTTCTGACACTGGAGCTGATAGGTGATGAAAAAGTCAAAATGTTAACGATTGCTTCCAAAAAAGGCTTATCTCCCCGTTTCCAGCTGTTTAGTGACATTTGGGATGATGTGTGATGACAAATTCAAGAATTTAACCATTTCTTCCAAAAAAGGCTTATCTCCCTGTTTCCAGCGCTTTTCTGACACTTGGGCTGACATGTGATGAAAAAGTCAGAAATCTTAATCAATGCTTCCAAAAAAGGCTTATATCCCCGTTTCCAGCTGTTTAGTGACATTTGGGATGATGTGTGATGAAAAATTCGAGAATTTAACCATTTCTTCCAAAAAAGGCTTATCTCCCTGTTTCCAGCGCTTTTCTGACACTTGGGCTGACATGTGATGAAAAAGTCAGAAATCTTAATCACTGGTTCCAAAAAAGGCTTATCTCCCCGTTTCCAGCTGTTTAGTGACATTTGGGATGATGTGTGATGAAAAATTCAAGAATTTAACCTTTTCTTCCAAAAAAAGGCAGATCTCCCTGTTTCCAGCGCTTTTCTGACACTGGAGCTGATATGTGATGAAAAAGTCAAAATGTTTACCATTGCTTCCAAAAAAGGCTTATCTCCCCGTTTCCAGCTGTTTAGTGACATTTGGGATGATGTGTGATGAAAAATTCAAGAATTTAACCATTTCTTCCAAAAAAGGCTTATCTCCCTGTTTCCAGCGCTTTTCTGACACTTGGGCTGACATGTGATGAAAAAGTCAGAAATCTTAATCAATGGTTCCAAAAAAGGCTTAGCTCCCCGTTTCCAGCTGTTTAGTGACATTTGGGATGATGTGTGATGAAAAATTCAAGAATTTAACCTTTTCTTCCAAAAAAAGGCAGATCTCCCTGTTTCCAGCGCTTTTCTGACACTGGAGCTGATATGTGATGAAAAAGTCAAAATGTTAACCATTGCTTCCAAAAAAGGCTTATCTCCCCGTTTCCAGCTGTTTAGTGACATTTGGGATGATGTGTGATGAAAAATTCAAGAATTTAACCATTTCTTCCAAAAAAGGCTTATCTCCCTGTTTCCAGCGCTTTTCTGACACTTGGGCTGACATGTGATGAAAAAGTCAGAAATCTTAATCAATGGTTCCAAAAAAGGCTTATCTCCCCGTTTCCAGCTGTTTAGTGACATTTGGGATGATGTGTGATGAAACATTCAAGAATTTAACCTTTTCTTCCAAAAAAAGGCAGATCTCCCTGTTTCCAGCGCTTTTCTGACACTTGGGCTTACATGTGATGAAAAAGTCAGAAATCTTAATCACTGGTTCCAAAAAAGGCTTATCTCCCCGTTTCCAGCTGTTTAGTGACATTTGGGATGATGTGTGATGAAAAATTCAAGAATTTAACCTTTTCTTCCAAAAAAAGGCAGATCTCCCTGTTTCCAGCGCTTTTCTGACACTGGAGCTGATATGTGATGAAAAAGTCAAAATGTTAACCATTGCTTCCAAAAAAGGCTTATCTCCCCGTTATCCAGCTGTTTAGTGACATTTGGGATGATGTGTGATGAAAAATTCGAGAATTTAACCATTTCTTCCAAAAAAGGCTTATCTCCCCGTTTCCAGCTGTTTAGTGACATTTGGGATGATGTGTGATGAAACATTCAAGAATTTAACCTTTTCTTCCAAAAAAAGGCAGATCTCCCTGTTTCCAGCGCTTTTCTGACACTGGAGCTGATATGTGATGAAAAAGTCAAAATGTTAACCATTGCTTCCAAAAAAGGCTTATCTCCCCGTTATCCAGCTGTTTAGTGACATTTGGGATGATGTGTGATGAAAAATTCGAGAATTTAACCATTTCTTCCAAAAAAGGCTTATCTCCCTGTTTCCAGCGCTTTTCTGACACTTGGGCTGACATGTGATGAAAAAGTCAGAAATCTTAATTAATGCTTCCAAAAAAGGCTTATCTCCCCGTTTCCAGCTGTTTAGTGACATTTGGGATGATGTGTGATGAAAAATTCAAGAATTTAACCTTTTCTTCCAAAAAAAGGCAGATCTCCCTGTTTCCAGCGCTTTTCTGACACTGGAGCTGATATGTGATGAAAAAGTCAAAATGTTAACCATTGCTTCCAAAAAAGGCTTATCTCCCCGTTTCCAGCTGCTTAGTGACATTTGGGATGATGTGTGATGAAAAATTCAAGAATTTAACCATTTCTTCCAAAAAAGGCTTATCTCCCTGTTTCCAGCGCTTTTCTGACACTTGGGCTGACATGTGATGAAAAAGTCAGAAATCTTAATCAATGGTTCCAAAAAAGGCTTATCTCCCCGTTTCCAGCTGTTTAGTGACATTTGGGATGATGTGTGATGAAAAATTCAAGAATTTAACCTTTTCTTCCAAAAAAAGGCAGATCTCCCTGTTTTCAGCGCTTTTCTGACACTTGGGCTGACATGTGATGAAAAAGTCAGAAATCTTAATCAATGCTTCCAAAAAAGGCTTATCTCCCCGTTTCCAGCTGTTTAGTGACATTTGGGATGATGTGTGATAAAAAATTCAAGAATTTAACCTTTTCTTCCAAAAAAAGGCAGATCTCCCTGTTTCCAGCGCTTTTCTGACACTTGGGCTGACATGTGATGAAAAAGTCAGAAATCTTAATCAATGGTTCCAAAAAAGGCTTATCTCCCCGTTTCCAGCTGTTTAGTGACATTTGGGATGATGTGTGATGAAAAATTCAAGAATTTAACCTTTTCTTCCAAGAAAAGGCAGATCTCCCTGTTTCCAGCGCTTTTCTGACACTTGGGCTGACATGTGATGAAAAAGTCAGAAATCTTAATCAATGGTTCCAAAAAAGGCTTATCTCCCCGTTTCCAGCTGTTTAGTGACATTTGGGATGATGTGTGATGAAAAATTCAAGAATTTAACCTTTTCTTCCAAAAAAAGGCAGATCTCCCTGTTTCCAGCGCTTTTCTGACACTTGGGCTGACATGTGATGAAAAAGTCAGAAATCTTAATCAATGCTTCCAAAAAAGGCTTATCTCCCCGTTTCCAGCTGTTTAGTGACATTTGGGATGATGTGTGATGAAAAATTCAAAAATTTAACCATTTCTTCCAAAAAAGGCTTATCTCCCTGTTTCCAGCGCTTTTCTGACACTTGGGCTGACATGTGATGAAAAAGTCAGAAATCTTAATCAATGGTTCCAAAAAAGGCTTATCTCCCCGTTTCCAGCTGTTTAGTGACATTTGGGATGATGTGTGATGAAAAATTCAAGAATTTAACCATTTCTTCCAAAAAAAGGCAGATCTCCCTGTTTCCAGCGCTTTTCTGACAGTGGAGCTGATATGTGATGAAAAAGTCAAAATGTTAACCATTGCTTCCAAAAAAGGCTTATCTCCCCGTTATCCAGCTGTTTAGTGACATTTGGGATGATGTGTGATGAAAAATTCGAGAATTTAACCATTTCTTCCAAAAAAGGCTTATCTCCCTGTTTCCAGCGCTTTTCTGACACTTGGGCTGACATGTGATGAAAAAGTCAGAAATCTTAATCAATGCTTCCAAAAAAGGCTTATCTCCCCGTTTCCAGCTGTTTAGTGACATTTGGGATGATGTGTGATGAAAAATTCAAGAATTTAACCATTTCTTCCAAAAAAGGCTTATCTCCCCGTTTCCAGCTGTTTAGTGACATTTGGGATGATGTGTGATGAAACATTCAAGAATTTAACCTTTTCTTCCAAAAAAAGGCAGATCTCCCTGTTTCCAGCGCTTTTCTGACACTGGAGCTGATATGTGATGAAAAAGTCAAAATGTTAACCATTGCTTCCAAAAAAGGCTTATCTCCCCGTTATCCAGCTGTTTAGTGACATTTGGGATGATGTGTGATGAAAAATTCGAGAATTTAACCATTTCTTCCAAAAAAGGCTTATCTCCCTGTTTCCAGCGCTTTTCTGACACTTGGGCTGACATGTGATGAAAAAGTCAGAAATCTTAATTAATGCTTCCAAAAAAGGCTTATCTCCCCGTTTCCAGCTGTTTAGTGACATTTGGGATGATGTGTGATGAAAAATTCAAGAATTTAACCTTTTCTTCCAAAAAAAGGCAGATCTCCCTGTTTCCAGCGCTTTTCTGACACTGGAGCTGATATGTGATGAAAAAGTCAAAATGTTAACCATTGCTTCCAAAAAAGGCTTATCTCCCCGTTTCCAGCTGCTTAGTGACATTTGGGATGATGTGTGATGAAAAATTCAAGAATTTAACCATTTCTTCCAAAAAAGGCTTATCTCCCTGTTTCCAGCGCTTTTCTGACACTTGGGCTGACATGTGATGAAAAAGTCAGAAATCTTAATCAATGGTTCCAAAAAAGGCTTATCTCCCCGTTTCCAGCTGTTTAGTGACATTTGGGATGATGTGTGATGAAAAATTCAAGAATTTAACCTTTTCTTCCAAAAAAAGGCAGATCTCCCTGTTTTCAGCGCTTTTCTGACACTTGGGCTGACATGTGATGAAAAAGTCAGAAATCTTAATCAATGCTTCCAAAAAAGGCTTATCTCCCCGTTTCCAGCTGTTTAGTGACATTTGGGATGATGTGTGATGAAAAATTCAAGAATTTAACCTTTTCTTCCAAAAAAAGGCAGATCTCCCTGTTTCCAGCGCTTTTCTGACACTTGGGCTGACATGTGATGAAAAAGTCAGAAATCTTAATCAATGGTTCCAAAAAAGGCTTATCTCCCCGTTTCCAGCTGTTTAGTGACATTTGGGATGATGTGTGATGAAAAATTCAAGAATTTAACCTTTTCTTCCAAGAAAAGGCAGATCTCCCTGTTTCCAGCGCTTTTCTGACACTTGGGCTGACATGTGATGAAAAAGTCAGAAATCTTTATCAATGGTTCCAAAAAAGGCTTATCTCCCCGTTTCCAGCTGTTTAGTGACATTTGGGATGATGTGTGATGAAAAATTCAAGAATTTAACCTTTTCTTCCAAAAAAAGGCAGATCTCCCTGTTTCCAGCGCTTTTCTGACACTTGGGCTGACATGTGATGAAAAAGTCAGAAATCTTAATCAATGCTTCCAAAAAAGGCTTATCTCCCCGTTTCCAGCTGTTTAGTGACATTTGGGATGATGTGTGATGAAAAATTCAAAAATTTAACCATTTCTTCCAAAAAAGGCTTATCTCCCTGTTTCCAGCGCTTTTCTGACACTTGGGCTGACATGTGATGAAAAAGTCAGAAATCTTAATCAATGGTTCCAAAAAAGGCTTATCTCCCCGTTTCCAGCTGTTTAGTGACATTTGGGATGATGTGTGATGAAAAATTCAAGAATTTAACCATTTCTTCCAAAAAAAGGCAGATCTCCCTGTTTCCAGCGCTTTTCTGACAGTGGAGCTGATATGTGATGAAAAAGTCAAAATGTTAACCATTGCTTCCAAAAAAGGCTTATCTCCCCGTTATCCAGCTGTTTAGTGACATTTGGGATGATGTGTGATGAAAAATTCGAGAATTTAACCATTTCTTCCAAAAAAGGCTTATCTCCCTGTTTCCAGCGCTTTTCTGACACTTGGGCTGACATGTGATGAAAAAGTCAGAAATCTTAATCAATGCTTCCAAAAAAGGCTTATCTCCCCGTTTCCAGCTGTTTAGTGACATTTGGGATGATGTGTGATGAAAAATTCAAGAATTTAACCTTTTCTTCCAAAAAAAGGCAGATCTCCCTGTTTCCAGCGCTTTTCTGACACTGGAGCTGATATGTGATGAAAAAGTCAAAATGTTAACCATTGCTTCCAAAAAAGGCTTATCTCCCCGTTTCCAGCT
Source organism: Limanda limanda (assembly GCF_963576545.1). Lineage (NCBI taxonomy): Eukaryota > Metazoa > Chordata > Actinopteri > Pleuronectiformes > Pleuronectidae > Limanda > Limanda limanda. Next base: position 203,220 of record NW_026870642.1, on the reverse strand, counting down.
ATTTAGTGACATTTGGGATGATGTGTGATGAAAAATTCAAGAATTTAACCATTTCTTCCAAAAAAGGCTTATCTCCCTGTTTCCAGCGCTTTTCTGACACTTGGGCTGACATGTGATGAAAAAGTCAGAAATCTTAATCAATGGTTCCAAAAAAGGCTTAGCTCCCCGTTTCCAGCTGTTTAGTGACATTTGGGATGATGTGTGATGAAAAATTCAAGAATTTAACCTTTTCTTCCAAAAAAAGGCAGATCTCCCTGTTTCCAGCGCTTTTCTGACACTGGAGCTGATATGTGATGAAAAAGTCAAAATGTTAACCATTGCTTCCAAAAAAGGCTTATCTCCCCGTTTCCAGCTGCTTAGTGACATTTGGGATGATGTGTGATGAAAAATTCAAGAATTTAACCTTTTCTTCCAAAAAAGGCAGATCTCCCTGTTTCCAGCGCTTTTCTGACACTTGGGCTGACATGTGATGAAAAAGTCAGAAATCTTAATCAATGCTTCCAAAAAAGGCTTATCTCCCCGTTTCCAGCTGTTTAGTGACATTTGGGATGATGTGTGATGAAAAATTCAAGAATTTAACCATTTCTTCCAAAAAAGGCTTATCTCCCTGTTTCCAGCGCTTTTCTGACACTTGGGCTGACATGTGATGAAAAAGTCAGAAATCTTAATCAATGGTTCCAAAAAAGGCTTATCTCCCCGTTTCCAGCTGTTTAGTGACATTTGGGATGATGTGTGATGAAAAATTCAAGAATTTAACCTTTTCTTCCAAAAAAAGGCAGATCTCCCTGTTTCCAGCGCTTTTCTGACACTTGGGCTGACATGTGATGAAAAAGTCAGAAATCTTAATCAATGCTTCCAAAAAAGGCTTATCTCCCCGTTTCCAGCTGTTTAGTGACATTTGGGATGATGTGTGATGAAAAATTCAAGAATTTAACCTTTTCTTCCAAAAAAAGGCAGATCTCCCTGTTTCCAGCGCTTTTCTGACACTTGGGCTGACATGTGATGAAAAAGTCAGAAATCTTAATCAATGGTTCCAAAAAAGGCTTATCTCCCCGTTTCCAGCTGTTTAGTGACATTTGGGATGATGTGTGATGAAAAATTCAAGAATTTAACCATTTCTTCCAAAAAAAGGCAGATCTCCCTGTTTCCAGCGCTTTTCTGACAGTGGAGCTGATATGTGATGAAAAAGTCAAAATGTTAACCATTGCTTCCAAAAAAGGCTTATCTCCCCGTTATCCAGCTGTTTAGTGACATTTGGGATGATGTGTGATGAAAAATTCGAGAATTTAACCATTTCTTCCAAAAAAGGCTTATCTCCCTGTTTCCAGCGCTTTTCTGACACTTGGGCTGACATGTGATGAAAAAGTCAGAAATCTTAATCAATGCTTCCAAAAAAGGCTTATCTCCCCGTTTCCAGCTGTTTAGTGACATTTGGGATGATGTGTGATGAAAAATTCAAGAATTTAACCTTTTCTTCCAAAAAAAGGCAGATCTTCCTGTTTCCAGCGCTTTTCTGACACTGGAGCTGATATGTGATGAAAAAGTCAAAATGTTAACCATTGCTTCCAAAAAAGGCTTATCTCCCCGTTTCCAGCTGTTTAGTGACATTTGGGATGATGTGTGATGAAAAATTCAAGAATTTAACCTTTTCTTCCAAAAAAAGGCAGATCTCCCTGTTTCCAGCGCTTTTCTGACACTTGGGCTGACATGTGATGAAAAAGTCAGAAATCTTAATCAATGGTTCCAAAAAAGGCTTATCTCCCCGTTTCCAGCTGTTTAGTGACATTTGGGATGATGTGTGATGAAAAATTCAAGAATTTAACCTTTTCTTCCAAAAAAAGGCAGATCTCCCTGTTTCCAGCGCTTTTCTGACAGTGGAGCTGATATGTGATGAAAAAGTCAAAATGTTAACCATTGCTTCCAAAAAAGGCTTATCTCCCCGTTATCCAGCTGTTTAGTGACATTTGGGATGATGTGTGATGAAAAATTCGAGAATTTAACCATTTCTTCCAAAAAAGGCTTATCTCCCTGTTTCCAGCGCTTTTCTGACACTTGGGCTGACATGTGATGAAAAAGTCAGAAATCTTAATCAATGCTTCCAAAAAAGGCTTATCTCCCCGTTTCCAGCTGTTTAGTGACATTTGGGATGATGTGTGATGAAAAATTCAAGAATTTAACCTTTTCTTCCAAAAAAAGGCAGATCTCCCTGTTTCCAGCGCTTTTCTGACACTGGAGCTGATATGTGATGAAAAAGTCAAAATGTTAACCATTGCTTCCAAAAAAAGCTTATCTCCCCGTTTCCAGCTGTTTAGTGACATTTGGGATGATGTGTGATGAAAAATTCAAGAATTTAACCATTTCTTCCAAAAAAGGCTTATCTCCCTGTTTCCAGCGCTTTTCTGACACTTGGGCTGACATGTGATGAAAAAGTCAGAAATATTAATCAATGGTTCCAAAAAAGGCTTAGCTCCCCGTTTCCAGCTGTTTAGTGACATTTGGGATGATGTGTGATGAAAAATTCAAGAATTTAACCTTTTCTTCCAAAAAAAGGCAGATCTCCCTGTTTCCAGCGCTTTTCTGACACTTGGGCTGACATGTGATGAAAAAGTCAGAAATATTAATCAATGGTTCCAAAAAAGGCTTAGCTCCCCGTTTCCAGCTGTTTAGTGACATTTGGGATGATGTGTGATGAAAAATTCAAGAATTTAACCTTTTCTTCCAAAAAAAGGCAGATCTCCCTGTTTCCAGCGCTTTTCTGACACTTGGGCTGACATGTGATGAAAAAGTCAGAAATCTTAATCAATGGTTCCAAAAAAGGCTTAGCTCCCCGTTTCCAGCTGTTTAGTGACATTTGGGATGATGTGTGATGAAAAATTCAAGAATTTAACCTTTTCTTCCAAAAAAAGGCAGATCTCCCTGTTTCCAGCGCTTTTCTGACACTGGAGCTGATAGGTGATGAAAAAGTCAAAATGTTAACGATTGCTTCCAAAAAAGGCTTATCTCCCCGTTTCCAGCTGTTTAGTGACATTTGGGATGATGTGTGATGACAAATTCAAGAATTTAACCATTTCTTCCAAAAAAGGCTTATCTCCCTGTTTGCAGCGCTTTTCTGACACTTGGGCTGACATGTGATGAAAAAGTCAGAAATCTTAATCACTGGTTCCAAAAAAGGCTTATCTCCCCGTTTCCAGCTGTTTAGTGACATTTGGGATGATGTGTGATGAAAAATTCAAGAATTTAACCTTTTCTTCCAAAAAAAGGCAGATCTCCCTGTTTCCATCGCTTTTCTGACACTGGAGCTGATATGTGATGAAAAAGTCAAAATGTTAACCATTGCTTCCAAAAAAGGCTTATCTCCCCGTTTCCAGCTGTTTAGTGACATTTGGGATGATGTGTGATGAAAAATTCAAGAATTTAACCATTTCTTCCAAAAAAGGCTTATCTCCCTGTTTCCAGCGCTTTTCTGACACTTGGGCTGACATGTGATGAAAAAGTCAGAAATCTTAATCAATGGTTCCAAAAAAGGCTTAGCTCCCCGTTTCCAGCTGTTTAGTGACATTTGGGATGATGTGTGATGAAAAATTCAAGAATTTAACCTTTTCTTCCAAAAAAAGGCAGATCTCCCTGTTTCCAGCGCTTTTCTGACACTGGAGCTGATATGTGATGAAAAAGTCAAAGTGTTAACCATTGCTTCCAAAAAAGGCTTATCTCCCCGTTTCCAGCTGTTTAGTGACATTTGGGATGATGTGTGATGAAAAATTCAAGAATTTAACCATTTCTTCCAAAAAAGGCTTATCTCCCTGTTTCCAGCGCTTTTCTGACACTTGGGCTGACATGTGATGAAAAAGTCAGAAATCTTAATCAATGGTTCCAAAAAAGGCTTAGCTCCCCGTTTCCAGCTGTTTAGTGACATTTGGGATGATGTGTGATGAAAAATTCAAGAATTTAACCTTTTCTTCCAAAAAAAGGCAGATGTCCCTGTTTCCAGCGCTTTTCTGACACTGGAGCTGATATGTGATGAAAAAGTCAAAATGTTAACCATTGCTTCCAAAAAAAGCTTATCTCCCCGTTTCCAGCTGTTTAGTGACATTTGGGATGATGTGTGATGAAAAATTCAAGAATTTAACCTTTTCTTCCAAAAAAAGGCAGATCTCCCTGTTTCCAGCGCTTTTCTGACACTTGGGCTGACATGTGATGAAAAAGTCAGAAATCTTAATCAATGCTTCCAAAAAAGGCTTATCTCCCCGTTTCCAGCTGTTTAGTGACATTTGGGATGATGTGTGATGAAAAATTCAAGAATTTAACCATTTCTTCCAAAAAAGGCTTATCTCCCTGTTTCCAGCGCTTTTCTGACACTTGGGCTGACATGTGATGAAAAAGTCAGAAATCTTAATCAATGGTTCCAAAAAAGGCTTATCTCCCCGTTTCCAGCTGTTTAGTGACATTTGGGATGATGTGTGATGACAAATTCAAGAATTTAACCATTTCTTCCAAAAAAGGCTTATCTCCCTGTTTGCAGCGCTTTTCTGACACTTGGGCTGACATGTGATGAAAAAGTCAGAAATCTTAATCACTGGTTCCAAAAAAGGCTTATCTCCCCGTTTCCAGCTGTTTAGTGACATTTGGGATGATGTGTGATGAAAAATTCAAGAATTTAACCTTTTCTTCCAAAAAAAGGCAGATCTCCCTGTTTCCATCGCTTTTCTGACACTGGAGCTGATATGTGATGAAAAAGTCAAAGTGTTAACCATTGCTTCCAAAAAAGGCTTATCTCCCCGTTTCCAGCTGTTTAGTGACATTTGGGATGATGTGTGATGAAAAATTCAAGAATTTAACCATTTCTTCCAAAAAAGGCTTATCTCCCTGTTTCCAGCGCTTTTCTGACACTTGGGCTGACATGTGATGAAAAAGTCAGAAATCTTAATCAATGGTTCCAAAAAAGGCTTAGCTCCCCGTTTCCAGCTGTTTAGTGACATTTGGGATGATGTGTGATGAAAAATTCAAGAATTTAACCTTTTCTTCCAAAAAAAGGCAGATGTCCCTGTTTCCAGCGCTTTTCTGACACTGGAGCTGATATGTGATGAAAAAGTCAAAATGTTAACCATTGCTTCCAAAAAAAGCTTATCTCCCCGTTTCCAGCTGTTTAGTGACATTTGGGATGATGTGTGATGAAAAATTCAAGAATTTAACCTTTTCTTCCAAAAAAAGGCAGATCTCCCTGTTTCCAGCGCTTTTCTGACACTTGGGCTGACATGTGATGAAAAAGTCAGAAATCTTAATCAATGCTTCCAAAAAAGGCTTATCTCCCCGTTTCCAGCTGTTTAGTGACATTTGGGATGATGTGTGATGAAAAATTCAAGAATTTAACCATTTCTTCCAAAAAAGGCTTATCTCCCTGTTTCCAGCGCTTTTCTGACACTTGGGCTGACATGTGATGAAAAAGTCAGAAATCTTAATCAATGGTTCCAAAAAAGGCTTAGCTCCCCGTTTCCAGCTGTTTAGTGACATTTGGGATGATGTGTGATGAAAAATTCAAGAATTTAACCTTTTCTTCCAAAAAAAGGCAGATCTCCCTGTTTCCAGCGCTTTTCTGACACTGGAGCTGATAGGTGATGAAAAAGTCAAAATGTTAACGATTGCTTCCAAAAAAGGCTTATCTCCCCGTTTCCAGCTGTTTAGTGACATTTGGGATGATGTGTGATGACAAATTCAAGAATTTAACCATTTCTTCCAAAAAAGGCTTATCTCCCTGTTTCCAGCGCTTTTCTGACACTTGGGCTGACATGTGATGAAAAAGTCAGAAATCTTAATCAATGCTTCCAAAAAAGGCTTATATCCCCGTTTCCAGCTGTTTAGTGACATTTGGGATGATGTGTGATGAAAAATTCAAGAATTTAACCATTTCTTCCAAAAAAGGCTTATCTCCCTGTTTCCAGCGCTTTTCTGACACTTGGGCTGACATGTGATGAAAAAGTCAGAAATCTTAATCAATGGTTCCAAAAAAGGCTTAGCTCCCCGTTTCCAGCTGTTTAGTGACATTTGGGATGATGTGTGATGAAAAATTCAAGAATTTAACCTTTTCTTCCAAAAAAAGGCAGATCTCCCTGTTTCCAGCGCTTTTCTGACACTGGAGCTGATATGTGATGAAAAAGTCAAAATGTTAACCATTGCTTCCAAAAAAGGCTTATCTCCCCGTTTCCAGCTGTTTAGTGACATTTGGGATGATGTGTGATGAAAAATTCAAGAATTTAACCATTTCTTCCAAAAAAGGCTTATCTCCCTGTTTCCAGCGCTTTTCTGACACTTGGGCTGACATGTGATGAAAAAGTCAGTAATCTTAATCAATGGTTCCAAAAAAGGCTTATCTCCCCGTTTCCAGCTGTTTAGTGACATTTGGGATGATGTGTGATGAAACATTCAAGAATTTAACCTTTTCTTCCAAAAAAAGGCAGATCTCCCTGTTTCCAGCGCTTTTCTGACACTGGAGCTGATATGTGATGAAAAAGTCAAAATGTTAACCATTGCTTCCAAAAAAGGCTTATCTCCCCGTTTCCAGCTGTTTAGTGACATTTGGGATGATGTGTGATGAAAAATTCAAGAATTTAACCTTTTCTTCCAAAAAAAGGCAGATCTCCCTGTTTCCAGCGCTTTTCTGACACTTGGGCTGACATGTGATGAAAAAGTCAGAAATCTTAATCAATGCTTCCAAAAAAGGCTAATCTCCCCGTTTCCAGCTGTTTAGTGACATTTGGGATGATGTGTGATGAAAAATTCAAAAATTTAACCATTTCTTCCAAAAAAGGCTTATCTCCCTGTTTCCAGCGCTTTTCTGACACTTGGGCTGACATGTGATGAAAAAGTCAGAAATCTTAATCAATGGTTCCAAAAAAGGCTTATCTCCCCGTTTCCAGCTGTTTAGTGACATTTGGGATGATGTGTGATGAAAAATTCAAGAATTTAACCATTTCTTCCAAAAAAGGCTTATCTCCCTGTTTCCAGCGCTTTTCTGACACTTGGGCTGACATGTGATGAAAAAGTCAGAAATCTTAATCAATGGTTCCAAAAAAGGCTTAGCTCCCCGTTTCCAGCTGTTTAGTGACATTTGGGATGATGTGTGATGAAAAATTCAAGAATTTAACCTTTTCTTCCAAAAAAAGGCAGATCTCCCTGTTTCCAGCGCTTTTCTGACACTGGAGCTGATATGTGATGAAAAAGTCAAAGTGTTAACCATTGCTTCCAAAAAAGGCTTATCTCCCCGTTTCCAGCTGTTTAGTGACATTTGGGATGATGTGTGATGAAAAATTCAAGAATTTAACCATTTCTTCCAAAAAAGGCTTATCTCCCTGTTTCCAGCGCTTTTCTGACACTTGGGCTGACATGTGATGAAAAAGTCAGAAATCTTAATCAATGGTTCCAAAAAAGGCTTAGCTCCCCGTTTCCAGCTGTTTAGTGACATTTGGGATGATGTGTGATGAAAAATTCAAGAATTTAACCTTTTCTTCCAAAAAAAGGCAGATGTCCCTGTTTCCAGCGCTTTTCTGACACTGGAGCTGATATGTGATGAAAAAGTCAAAATGTTAACCATTGCTTCCAAAAAAAGCTTATCTCCCCGTTTCCAGCTGTTTAGTGACATTTGGGATGATGTGTGATGAAAAATTCAAGAATTTAACCTTTTCTTCCAAAAAAAGGCAGATCTCCCTGTTTCCAGCGCTTTTCTGACACTTGGGCTGACATGTGATGAAAAAGTCAGAAATCTTAATCAATGCTTCCAAAAAAGGCTTATCTCCCCGTTTCCAGCTGTTTAGTGACATTTGGGATGATGTGTGATGAAAAATTCAAGAATTTAACCATTTCTTCCAAAAAAGGCTTATCTCCCTGTTTCCAGCGCTTTTCTGACACTTGGGCTGACATGTGATGAAAAAGTCAGAAATCTTAATCAATGGTTCCAAAAAAGGCTTATCTCCCCGTTTCCAGCTGTTTAGTGACATTTGGGATGATGTGTGATGACAAATTCAAGAATTTAACCATTTCTTCCAAAAAAGGCTTATCTCCCTGTTTGCAGCGCTTTTCTGACACTTGGGCTGACATGTGATGAAAAAGTCAGAAATCTTAATCACTGGTTCCAAAAAAGGCTTATCTCCCCGTTTCCAGCTGTTTAGTGACATTTGGGATGATGTGTGATGAAAAATTCAAGAATTTAACCTTTTCTTCCAAAAAAAGGCAGATCTCCCTGTTTCCATCGCTTTTCTGACACTGGAGCTGATATGTGATGAAAAAGTCAAAGTGTTAACCATTGCTTCCAAAAAAGGCTTATCTCCCCGTTTCCAGCTGTTTAGTGACATTTGGGATGATGTGTGATGAAAAATTCAAGAATTTAACCATTTCTTCCAAAAAAGGCTTATCTCCCTGTTTCCAGCGCTTTTCTGACACTTGGGCTGACATGTGATGAAAAAGTCAGAAATCTTAATCAATGGTTCCAAAAAAGGCTTAGCTCCCCGTTTCCAGCTGTTTAGTGACATTTGGGATGATGTGTGATGAAAAATTCAAGAATTTAACCTTTTCTTCCAAAAAAAGGCAGATGTCCCTGTTTCCAGCGCTTTTCTGACACTGGAGCTGATATGTGATGAAAAAGTCAAAATGTTAACCATTGCTTCCAAAAAAAGCTTATCTCCCCGTTTCCAGCTGTTTAGTGACATTTGGGATGATGTGTGATGAAAAATTCAAGAATTTAACCTTTTCTTCCAAAAAAAGGCAGATCTCCCTGTTTCCAGCGCTTTTCTGACACTTGGGCTGACATGTGATGAAAAAGTCAGAAATCTTAATCAATGCTTCCAAAAAAGGCTTATCTCCCCGTTTCCAGCTGTTTAGTGACATTTGGGATGATGTGTGATGAAAAATTCAAGAATTTAACCATTTCTTCCAAAAAAGGCTTATCTCCCTGTTTCCAGCGCTTTTCTGACACTTGGGCTGACATGTGATGAAAAAGTCAGAAATCTTAATCAATGGTTCCAAAAAAGGCTTAGCTCCCCGTTTCCAGCTGTTTAGTGACATTTGGGATGATGTGTGATGAAAAATTCAAGAATTTAACCTTTTCTTCCAAAAAAAGGCAGATCTCCCTGTTTCCAGCGCTTTTCTGACACTGGAGCTGATAGGTGATGAAAAAGTCAAAATGTTAACGATTGCTTCCAAAAAAGGCTTATCTCCCCGTTTCCAGCTGTTTAGTGACATTTGGGATGATGTGTGATGACAAATTCAAGAATTTAACCATTTCTTCCAAAAAAGGCTTATCTCCCTGTTTCCAGCGCTTTTCTGACACTTGGGCTGACATGTGATGAAAAAGTCAGAAATCTTAATCAATGCTTCCAAAAAAGGCTTATATCCCCGTTTCCAGCTGTTTAGTGACATTTGGGATGATGTGTGATGAAAAATTCAAGAATTTAACCATTTCTTCCAAAAAAGGCTTATCTCCCTGTTTCCAGCGCTTTTCTGACACTTGGGCTGACATGTGATGAAAAAGTCAGAAATCTTAATCAATGGTTCCAAAAAAGGCTTAGCTCCCCGTTTCCAGCTGTTTAGTGACATTTGGGATGATGTGTGATGAAAAATTCAAGAATTTAACCTTTTCTTCCAAAAAAAGGCAGATCTCCCTGTTTCCAGCGCTTTTCTGACACTGGAGCTGATATGTGATGAAAAAGTCAAAATGTTAACCATTGCTTCCAAAAAAGGCTTATCTCCCCGTTTCCAGCTGTTTAGTGACATTTGGGATGATGTGTGATGAAAAATTCAAGAATTTAACCATTTCTTCCAAAAAAGGCTTATCTCCCTGTTTCCAGCGCTTTTCTGACACTTGGGCTGACATGTGATGAAAAAGTCAGTAATCTTAATCAATGGTTCCAAAAAAGGCTTATCTCCCCGTTTCCAGCTGTTTAGTGACATTTGGGATGATGTGTGATGAAACATTCAAGAATTTAACCTTTTCTTCCAAAAAAAGGCAGATCTCCCTGTTTCCAGCGCTTTTCTGACACTGGAGCTGATATGTGATGAAAAAGTCAAAATGTTAACCATTGCTTCCAAAAAAGGCTTATCTCCCCGTTTCCAGCTGTTTAGTGACATTTGGGATGATGTGTGATGAAAAATTCAAGAATTTAACCTTTTCTTCCAAAAAAAGGCAGATCTCCCTGTTTCCAGCGCTTTTCTGACACTTGGGCTGACATGTGATGAAAAAGTCAGAAATCTTAATCAATGCTTCCAAAAAAGGCTAATCTCCCCGTTTCCAGCTGTTTAGTGACATTTGGGATGATGTGTGATGAAAAATTCAAAAATTTAACCATTTCTTCCAAAAAAGGCTTATCTCCCTGTTTCCAGCGCTTTTCTGACACTTGGGCTGACATGTGATGAAAAAGTCAGAAATCTTAATCAATGGTTCCAAAAAAGGCTTATCTCCCCGTTTCCAGCTGTTTAGTGACATTTGGGATGATGTGTGATGAAAAATTCAAGAATTTAACCTTTTCTTCCAAAAAAAGGCAGATCTCCCTGTTTCCAGCGCTTTTCTGACAGTGGAGCTGATATGTGATGAAAAAGTCAAAATGTTAACCATTGCTTCCAAAAAAGGCTTATCTCCCCGTTATCCAGCTGTTTAGTGACATTTGGGATGATGTGTGATGAAAAATTCGAGAATTTAACCATTTCTTCCAAAAAAGGCTTATCTCCCTGTTTCCAGCGCTTTTCTGACACTTGGGCTGACATGTGATGAAAAAGTCAGAAATCTTAATCAATGCTTCCAAAAAAGGCTTATCTCCCCGTTTCCAGCTGTTTAGTGACATTTGGGATGATGTGTGATGAAAAATTCAAGAATTTAACCTTTTCTTCCAAAAAAAGGCAGATCTCCCTGTTTCCAGCGCTTTTCTGACACTGGAGCTGATATGTGATGAAAAAGTCAAAATGTTAACCATTGCTTCCAAAAAAGGCTTATCTCCCCGTTTCCAGCTATTTAGTGACATTTGGGATGATGTGTGATGAAAAATTCAAGAATTTAACCATTTCTTCCAAAAAAGGCTTATCTCCCTGTTTCCAGCGCTTTTCTGACACTTGGGCTGACATGTGATGAAAAAGTCAGAAATCTTAATCAATGGTTCCAAAAAAGGCTTAGCTCCCCGTTTCCAGCTGTTTAGTGACATTTGGGATGATGTGTGATGAAAAATTCAAGAATTTAACCTTTTCTTCCAAAAAAAGGCAGATCTCCCTGTTTCCAGCGCTTTTCTGACACTGGAGCTGATATGTGATGAAAAAGTCAAAATGTTAACCATTGCTTCCAAAAAAGGCTTATCTCCCCGTTTCCAGCTGCTTAGTGACATTTGGGATGATGTGTGATGAAAAATTCAAGAATTTAACCTTTTCTTCCAAAAAAGGCAGATCTCCCTGTTTCCAGCGCTTTTCTGACACTTGGGCTGACATGTGATGAAAAAGTCAGAAATCTTAATCAATGCTTCCAAAAAAGGCTTATCTCCCCGTTTCCAGCTGTTTAGTGACATTTGGGATGATGTGTGATGAAAAATTCAAGAATTTAACCATTTCTTCCAAAAAAGGCTTATCTCCCTGTTTCCAGCGCTTTTCTGACACTTGGGCTGACATGTGATGAAAAAGTCAGAAATCTTAATCAATGGTTCCAAAAAAGGCTTATCTCCCCGTTTCCAGCTGTTTAGTGACATTTGGGATGATGTGTGATGAAAAATTCAAGAATTTAACCTTTTCTTCCAAAAAAAGGCAGATCTCCCTGTTTCCAGCGCTTTTCTGACACTTGGGCTGACATGTGATGAAAAAGTCAGAAATCTTAATCAATGCTTCCAAAAAAGGCTTATCTCCCCGTTTCCAGCTGTTTAGTGACATTTGGGATGATGTGTGATGAAAAATTCAAGAATTTAACCTTTTCTTCCAAAAAAAGGCAGATCTCCCTGTTTCCAGCGCTTTTCTGACACTTGGGCTGACATGTGATGAAAAAGTCAGAAATCTTAATCAATGGTTCCAAAAAAGGCTTATCTCCCCGTTTCCAGCTGTTTAGTGACATTTGGGATGATGTGTGATGAAAAATTCAAGAATTTAACCATTTCTTCCAAAAAAAGGCAGATCTCCCTGTTTCCAGCGCTTTTCTGACAGTGGAGCTGATATGTGATGAAAAAGTCAAAATGTTAACCATTGCTTCCAAAAAAGGCTTATCTCCCCGTTATCCAGCTGTTTAGTGACATTTGGGATGATGTGTGATGAAAAATTCGAGAATTTAACCATTTCTTCCAAAAAAGGCTTATCTCCCTGTTTCCAGCGCTTTTCTGACACTTGGGCTGACATGTGATGAAAAAGTCAGAAATCTTAATCAATGCTTCCAAAAAAGGCTTATCTCCCCGTTTCCAGCTGTTTAGTGACATTTGGGATGATGTGTGATGAAAAATTCAAGAATTTAACCTTTTCTTCCAAAAAAAGGCAGATCTTCCTGTTTCCAGCGCTTTTCTGACACTGGAGCTGATATGTGATGAAAAAGTCAAAATGTTAACCATTGCATCCAAAAAAGGCTTATCTCCCCGTTTCCAGCTGTTTAGTGACATTTGGGATGATGTGTGATGAAAAATTCAAGAATTTAACCTTTTCTTCCAAAAAAAGGCAGATCTCCCTGTTTCCAGCGCTTTTCTGACACTTGGGCTGACATGTGATGAAAAAGTCAGAAATCTTAATCAATGGTTCCAAAAAAGGCTTATCTCCCCGTTTCCAGCTGTTTAGTGACATTTGGGATGATGTGTGATGAAAAATTCAAGAATTTAACCATTTCTTCCAAAAAAAGGCAGATCTCCCTGTTTCCAGCGCTTTTCTGACAGTGGAGCTGATATGTGATGAAAAAGTCAAAATGTTAACCATTGCTTCCAAAAAAGGCTTATCTCCCCGTTATCCAGCTGTTTAGTGACATTTGGGATGATGTGTGATGAAAAATTCGAGAATTTAACCATTTCTTCCAAAAAAGGCTTATCTCCCTGTTTCCAGCGCTTTTCTGACACTTGGGCTGACATGTGATGAAAAAGTCAGAAATCTTAATCAATGCTTCCAAAAAAGGCTTATCTCCCCGTTTCCAGCTGTTTAGTGACATTTGGGATGATGTGTGATGAAACATTCAAGAATTTAACCTTTTCTTCCAAAAAAAGGCAGATCTCCCTGTTTCCAGCGCTTTTCTGACACTGGAGCTGATATGTGATGAAAAAGTCAAAATGTTAACCATTGCTTCCAAAAAAGGCTTATCTCCCCGTTTCCAGCTATTTAGTGACATTTGGGATGATGTGTGATGAAAAATTCAAGAATTTAACCATTTCTTCCAAAAAAGGCTTATCTCCCTGTTTCCAGCGCTTTTCTGACACTTGGGCTGACATGTGATGAAAAAGTCAGAAATCTTAATCAATGGTTCCAAAAAAGGCTTAGCTCCCCGTTTCCAGCTGTTTAGTGACATTTGGGATGATGTGTGATGAAAAATTCAAGAATTTAACCTTTTCTTCCAAAAAAAGGCAGATCTCCCTGTTTCCAGCGCTTTTCTGACACTGGAGCTGATATGTGATGAAAAAGTCAAAATGTTAACCATTGCTTCCAAAAAAGGCTTATCTCCCCGTTTCCAGCTGCTTAGTGACATTTGGGATGATGTGTGATGAAAAATTCAAGAATTTAACCTTTTCTTCCAAAAAAGGCAGATCTCCCTGTTTCCAGCGCTTTTCTGACACTTGGGCTGACATGTGATGAAAAAGTCAGAAATCTTAATCAATGCTTCCAAAAAAGGCTTATCTCCCCGTTTCCAGCTGTTTAGTGACATTTGGGATGATGTGTGATGAAAAATTCAAGAATTTAACCATTTCTTCCAAAAAAGGCTTATCTCCCTGTTTCCAGCGCTTTTCTGACACTTGGGCTGACATGTGATGAAAAAGTCAGAAATCTTAATCAATGGTTCCAAAAAAGGCTTATCTCCCCGTTTCCAGCTGTTTAGTGACATTTGGGATGATGTGTGATGAAAAATTCAAGAATTTAACCTTTTCTTCCAAAAAAAGGCAGATCTCCCTGTTTCCAGCGCTTTTCTGACACTTGGGCTGACATGTGATGAAAAAGTCAGAAATCTTAATCACTGGTTCCAAAAAAGGCTTATCTCCCCGTTTCCAGCTGTTTAGTGACATTTGGGATGATGTGTGATGAAAAATTCAAGAATTTAACCATTTCTTCCAAAAAAAGGCTTATCTCCCTGTTTCCAGCGCTTTTCTGACACTTGGGCTGACATGTGATGAAAAAGTCAGAAATCTTAATCAATGGTTCCAAAAAAGGCTTATCTCCCCGTTTCCAGCTGTTTAGTGACATTTGGGATGATGTGTAATGAAACATTCAAGAATTTAACCTTTTCTTCCAAAAAAAGGCAGATCTCCCTGTTTCCAGCGCTTTTCTGACACTGGAGCTGATATGTGATGAAAAAGTCAAAATGTTAACCATTCCTTCCAAAAAAGGCTTATCTCCCCGTTTCCAGCTGTTTAGTGACATTTGGGATGATGTGTGATGAAAAATTCAAGAATTTAAACATTTCTTCCAAAAAAGGCTTATCTCCCTGTTTCCAGCGCTTTTCTGACACTTGGGCTGACATGTGATGAAAAAGTCAGAAATCTTAATCACTGGTTCCAAAAAAGGCTTATCTCCCCGTTTCCAGCTGTTTAGTGACATTTGGGATGATGTGTGATGAAAAATTCAAGAATTTAACCATTTCTTCCAAAAAAAGGCTTATCTCCCTGTTTCCAGCGCTTTTCTGACACTTGGGCTGACATGTGATGAAAAAGTCAGAAATCTTAATCAATGGTTCCAAAAAAGGCTTATCTCCCCGTTTCCAGCTGTTTAGTGACATTTGGGATGATGTGTAATGAAACATTCAAGAATTTAACCTTTTCTTCCAAAAAAAGGCAGATCTCCCTGTTTCCAGCGCTTTTCTGACACTGGAGCTGATATGTGATGAAAAAGTCAAAATGTTAACCATTCCTTCCAAAAAAGGCTTATCTCCCCGTTTCCAGCTGTTTAGTGACATTTGGGATGATGTGTGATGAAAAATTCAAGAATTTAACCATTTCTTCCAAAAAAGGCTTATCTCCCTGTTTCCAGCGCTTTTCTGACACTTGGGCTGACATGTGATGAAAAAGTCAGAAATCTTAATCAATGGTTCCAAAAAAGGCTTAGCTCCCCGTTTCCAGCTGTTTAGTGACATTTGGGATGATGTGTGATGAAAAATTCAAGAATTTAACCTTTTCTTCCAAAAAAAGGCAGATCTCCCTGTTTCCAGCGCTTTTCTGACACTGGAGCTGATATGTGATGAAAAAGTCAAAATGTTAACCATTGCTTCCAAAAAAAGCTTATCTCCCCGTTTCCAGCTGTTTAGTGACATTTGGGATGATGTGTGATGAAAAATTCAAGAATTTAACCATTTCTTCCAAAAAAGGCTTATCTCCCTGTTTCCAGCGCTTTTCTGACACTTGGGCTGACATGTGATGAAAAAGTCAGAAATCTTAATCAATGGTTCCAAAAAAGGCTTAGCTCCCCGTTTCCAGCAGTTTAGTGACATTTGGGATGATGTGTGATGAAAAATTCAAGAATTTAACCGTTTCTTCCAAAAAAAGGCAGATCTCCCTGTTTCCAGCGCTTTTCTGACACTTGGGCTGACATGTGATGAAAAAGTCAGAAATCTTAATCAATGCTTCCAAAAAAGGCTTATCTCCCCGTTTCCAGCTGTTTAGTGACATTTGGGATGATGTGTGATGAAAAATTCAAGAATTTAACCATTTCTTCCAAAAAAGGCTTATCTCCCTGTTTCCAGCGCTTTTCTGACACTTGGGCTGACATGTGATGAAAAAGTCAGAAATCTTAATCAATGGTTCCAAAAAAGGCTTAGCTCCCCGTTTCCAGCTGTTTAGTGACATTTGGGATGATGTGTGATGAAAAATTCAAGAATTTAACCTTTTCTTCCAAAAAAAGGCAGATCTCCCTGTTTCCAGCGCTTTTCTGACACTGGAGCTGATAGGTGATGAAAAAGTCAAAATGTTAACCATTGCTTCCAAAAAAGGCTTATCTCCCCGTTTCCAGCTGTTTAGTGACATTTGGGATGATGTGTGATGACAAATTCAAGAATTTAACCATTTCTTCCAAAAAAGGCTTATCTCCCTGTTTCCAGCGCTTTTCTGACACTTGGGCTGACATGTGATGAAAAAGTCAGAAATCTTAATCAATGCTTCCAAAAAAGGCTTATATCCCCGTTTCCAGCTGTTTAGTGACATTTGGGATGATGTGTGATGAAAAATTCGAGAATTTAACCATTTCTTCCAAAAAAGGCTTATCTCCCTGTTTCCAGCGCTTTTCTGACACTTGGGCTGACATGTGATGAAAAAGTCAAAATGTTAACCATTGCTTCCAAAAAAGGCTTATCTCCCCGTTATCCAGCTGTTTAGTGACATTTGGGATGATGTGTGATGAAAAATTCGAGAATTTAACCATTTCTTCCAAAAAAGGCTTATCTCCCTGTTTCCAGCGCTTTTCTGACACTTGGGCTGACATGTGATGAAAAAGTCAGAAATCTTAATCAATGCTTCCAAAAAAGGCTTATCTCCCCGTTTCCAGCTGTTTAGTGACATTTGGGATGATGTGTGATGAAAAATTCAAGAATTTAACCTTTTCTTCCAAAAAAAGGCAGATCTCCCTGTTTCCAGCGCTTTTCTGACACTGGAGCTGATATGTGATGAAAAAGTCAAAATGTTAACCATTGCTTCCAAAAAAAGCTTATCTCCCCGTTTCCAGCTGTTTAGTGACATTTGGGATGATGTGTGATGAAAAATTCAAGAATTTAACCATTTCTTCCAAAAAAGGCTTATCTCCCTGTTTCCAGCGCTTTTCTGACACTTGGGCTGACATGTGATGAAAAAGTCAGAAATATTAATCAATGGTTCCAAAAAAGGCTTAGCTCCCCGTTTCCAGCTGTTTAGTGACATTTGGGATGATGTGTGATGAAAAATTCAAGAATTTAACCTTTTCTTCCAAAAAAAGGCAGATCTCCCTGTTTCCAGCGCTTTTCTGACACTTGGGCTGACATGTGATGAAAAAGTCAGAAATCTTAATCAATGCTTCCAAAAAAGGCTTATCTCCCCGTTTCCAGCTGTTTAGTGACATTTGGGATGATGTGTGATGAAAAATTCAAGAATTTAACCATTTCTTCCAAAAAAGGCTTATCTCCCTGTTTCCAGCGCTTTTCTGACACTTGGGCTGACATGTGATGAAAAAGTCAGAAATCTTAATCAATGGTTCCAAAAAAGGCTTAGCTCCCCGTTTCCAGCTGTTTAGTGACATTTGGGATGATGTGTGATGAAAAATTCAAGAATTTAACCTTTTCTTCCAAAAAAAGGCAGATCTCCCTGTTTCCAGCGCTTTTCTGACACTGGAGCTGATAGGTGATGAAAAAGTCAAAATGTTAACGATTGCTTCCAAAAAAGGCTTATCTCCCCGTTTCCAGCTGTTTAATGACATTTGGGATGATGTGTGATGACAAATTCAAGAATTTAACCATTTCTTCCAAAAAAGGCTTATCTCCCTGTTTCCAGCGCTTTTCTGACACTTGGGCTGACATGTGATGAAAAAGTCAGAAATCTTAATCACTGGTTCCAAAAAAGGCTTATCTCCCCGTTTCCAGCTGTTTAGTGACATTTGGGATGATGTGTGATGAAAAATTCAAGAATTTAACCTTTTCTTCCAAAAAAAGGCAGATCTCCCTGTTTCCAGCGCTTTTCTGACACTGGAGCTGATATGTGATGAAAAAGTCAAAATGTTAACCATTGCTTCCAAAAAAGGCTTATCTCCCCGTTTCCAGCTGTTTAGTGACATTTGGGATGATGTGTGATGAAAAATTCAAGAATTTAACCATTTCTTCCAAAAAAAGGCTTATCTCCCTGTTTCCAGCGCTTTTCTGACACTTGGGCTGACATGTGATGAAAAAGTCAGAAATCTTAATCAATGGTTCCAAAAAAGGCTTATCTCCCCGTTTCCAGCTGTTTAGTGACATTTGGGATGATGTGTAATGAAACATTCAAGAATTTAACCTTTTCTTCCAAAAAAAGGCAGATCTCCCTGTTTCCAGCGCTTTTCTGACACTGGAGCTGATATGTGATGAAAAAGTCAAAATGTTAACCATTCCTTCCAAAAAAGGTTTATCTCCCCGTTTCCAGCTGTTTAGTGACATTTGGGATGATGTGTGATGAAAAATTCAAGAATTTAACCATTTCTTCCAAATAAGGCTTATCTCCCTGTTTCCAGCGCTTTTCTGACACTTGGGCTGACATGTGATGAAAAAGTCAGAAATCTTAATCAATGGTTCCAAAAAAGGCTTAGCTCCCCGTTTCCAGCAGTTTAGTGACATTTGGGATGATGTGTGATGAAAAATTCAAGAATTTAACCTTTTCTTCCAAAAAAAGGCAGATCTCCCTGTTTCCAGCGCTTTTCTGACACTTGGGCTGACATGTGATGAAAAAGTCAGAACTCTTAATCAATGCTTCCAAAAAAGGCTTATCTCCCCGTTTCCAGCTGTTTAGTGACATTTGGGATGATGTGTGATGAAAAATTCAAGAATTTAACCATTTCTTCCAAAAAAGGCTTATCTCCCTGTTTCCAGCGCTTTTCTGACACTTGGGCTGACATGTGATGAAAAAGTCAGAAATCTTAATCAATGGTTCCAAAAAAGGCTTAGCTCCCCGTTTCCAGCTGTTTAGTGACATTTGGGATGATGTGTGATGAAAAATTCAAGAATTTAACCTTTTCTTCCAAAAAAAGGCAGATCTCCCTGTTTCCAGCGCTTTTCTGACACTGGAGCTGATAGGTGATGAAAAAGTCAAAATGTTAACCATTGCTTCCAAAAAAGGCTTATCTCCCCGTTTCCAGCTGTTTAGTGACATTTGGGATGATGTGTGATGACAAATTCAAGAATTTAACCATTTCTTCCAAAAAAGGCTTATCTCCCTGTTTCCAGCGCTTTTCTGACACTTGGGCTGACATGTGATGAAAAAGTCAGAAATCTTAATCAATGCTTCCAAAAAAGGCTTATATCCCCGTTTCCAGCTGTTTAGTGACATTTGGGATGATGTGTGATGAAAAATTCGAGAATTTAACCATTTCTTCCAAAAAAGGCTTATCTCCCTGTTTCCAGCGCTTTTCATACACTTGGGCTGACATGTGATGAAAAAGTCAGAAATCTTAATCACTGGTTCCAAAAAAGGCTTATCTCCCCGTTTCCAGCTGTTTAGTGACATTTGGGATGATGTGTGATGAAAAATTCAAGAATTTAACCTTTTCTTCCAAAAAAAGGCAGATCTCCCTGTTTCCAGCGCTTTTCTGACACTGGAGCTGATATGTGATGAAAAAGTCAAAATGTTAACCATTGCTTCCAAAAAAGGCTTATCTCCCCGTTTCCAGCTGTTTAGTGACATTTGGGATGATGTGTGATGAAAAATTCAAGAATTTAACCATTTCTTCCAAAAAAGGCTTATCTCCCTGTTTCCAGCGCTTTTCTGACACTTGGGCTGACATGTGATGAAAAAGTCAGAAATCTTAATCAATGGTTCCAAAAAAGGCTTAGCTCCCCGTTTACAGCTGTTTAGTGACATTTGGGATGATGTGTGATGAAAAATTCAAGAATTTAACCTTTTCTTCCAAAAAAAGGCAGATCTCCCTGTTTCCAGCGCTTTTCTGACACTGGAGCTGATATGTGATGAAAAAGTCAAAATGTTAACCATTGCTTCCAAAAAATTCTTATCTCCCCGTTTCCAGCTGTTTAGTGACATTTGGGATGATGTGTGATGAAAAATTCAAGAATTTAACCTTTTCTTCCAAAAAAAGGCAGATCTCCCTGTTTCCAGCGCTTTTCTGACACTTGGGCTGACATGTGATGAAAAAGTCAGAAATCTTAATCAATGGTTCCAAAAAAGGCTTATCTCCCCGTTTCCAGCTGTTTAGTGACATTTGGGATGATGTGTGATGAAAAATTCAAGAATTTAACCATTTCTTCCAAAAAAAGGCAGATCTCCCTGTTTCCAGCGCTTTTCTGACAGTGGAGCTGATATGTGATGAAAAAGTCAAAATGTTAACCATTGCTTCCAAAAAAGGCTTATCTCCCCGTTATCCAGCTGTTTAGTGACATTTGGGATGATGTGTGATGAAAAATTCGAGAATTTAACCATTTCTTCCAAAAAAGGCTTATCTCCCTGTTTCCAGCGCTTTTCTGACACTTGGGCTGACATGTGATGAAAAAGTCAGAAATCTTAATCAATGCTTCCAAAAAAGGCTTATCTCCCCGTTTCCAGCTGTTTAGTGACATTTGGGATGATGTGTGATGAAACATTCAAGAATTTAACCTTTTCTTCCAAAAAAAGGCAGATCTCCCTGTTTCCAGCGCTTTTCTGACACTGGAGCTGATATGTGATGAAAAAGTCAAAATGTTAACCATTGCTTCCAAAAAAGGCTTATCTCCCCGTTTCCAGCTATTTAGTGACATTTGGGATGATGTGTGATGAAAAATTCAAGAATTTAACCATTTCTTCCAAAAAAGGCTTATCTCCCTGTTTCCAGCGCTTTTCTGACACTTGGGCTGACATGTGATGAAAAAGTCAGAAATCTTAATCAATGGTTCCAAAAAAGGCTTAGCTCCCCGTTTCCAGCTGTTTAGTGACATTTGGGATGATGTGTGATGAAAAATTCAAGAATTTAACCTTTTCTTCCAAAAAAAGGCAGATCTCCCTGTTTCCAGCGCTTTTCTGACACTGGAGCTGATATGTGATGAAAAAGTCAAAATGTTAACCATTGCTTCCAAAAAAGGCTTATCTCCCCGTTTCCAGCTGCTTAGTGACATTTGGGATGATGTGTGATGAAAAATTCAAGAATTTAACCTTTTCTTCCAAAAAAGGCAGATCTCCCTGTTTCCAGCGCTTTTCTGACACTTGGGCTGACATGTGATGAAAAAGTCAGAAATCTTAATCAATGCTTCCAAAAAAGGCTTATCTCCCCGTTTCCAGCTGTTTAGTGACATTTGGGATGATGTGTGATGAAAAATTCAAGAATTTAACCATTTCTTCCAAAAAAGGCTTATCTCCCTGTTTCCAGCGCTTTTCTGACACTTGGGCTGACATGTGATGAAAAAGTCAGAAATCTTAATCAATGGTTCCAAAAAAGGCTTATCTCCCCGTTTCCAGCTGTTTAGTGACATTTGGGATGATGTGTGATGAAAAATTCAAGAATTTAACCTTTTCTTCCAAAAAAAGGCAGATCTCCCTGTTTCCAGCGCTTTTCTGACACTTGGGCTGACATGTGATGAAAAAGTCAGAAATCTTAATCACTGGTTCCAAAAAAGGCTTATCTCCCCGTTTCCAGCTGTTTAGTGACATTTGGGATGATGTGTGATGAAAAATTCAAGAATTTAACCATTTCTTCCAAAAAAAGGCTTATCTCCCTGTTTCCAGCGCTTTTCTGACACTTGGGCTGACATGTGATGAAAAAGTCAGAAATCTTAATCAATGGTTCCAAAAAAGGCTTATCTCCCCGTTTCCAGCTGTTTAGTGACATTTGGGATGATGTGTAATGAAACATTCAAGAATTTAACCTTTTCTTCCAAAAAAAGGCAGATCTCCCTGTTTCCAGCGCTTTTCTGACACTGGAGCTGATATGTGATGAAAAAGTCAAAATGTTAACCATTCCTTCCAAAAAAGGCTTATCTCCCCGTTTCCAGCTGTTTAGTGACATTTGGGATGATGTGTGATGAAAAATTCAAGAATTTAAACATTTCTTCCAAAAAAGGCTTATCTCCCTGTTTCCAGCGCTTTTCTGACACTTGGGCTGACATGTGATGAAAAAGTCAGAAATCTTAATCACTGGTTCCAAAAAAGGCTTATCTCCCCGTTTCCAGCTGTTTAGTGACATTTGGGATGATGTGTGATGAAAAATTCAAGAATTTAACCATTTCTTCCAAAAAAAGGCTTATCTCCCTGTTTCCAGCGCTTTTCTGACACTTGGGCTGACATGTGATGAAAAAGTCAGAAATCTTAATCAATGGTTCCAAAAAAGGCTTATCTCCCCGTTTCCAGCTGTTTAGTGACATTTGGGATGATGTGTAATGAAACATTCAAGAATTTAACCTTTTCTTCCAAAAAAAGGCAGATCTCCCTGTTTCCAGCGCTTTTCTGACACTGGAGCTGATATGTGATGAAAAAGTCAAAATGTTAACCATTCCTTCCAAAAAAGGCTTATCTCCCCGTTTCCAGCTGTTTAGTGACATTTGGGATGATGTGTGATGAAAAATTCAAGAATTTAACCATTTCTTCCAAAAAAGGCTTATCTCCCTGTTTCCAGCGCTTTTCTGACACTTGGGCTGACATGTGATGAAAAAGTCAGAAATCTTAATCAATGGTTCCAAAAAAGGCTTAGCTCCCCGTTTCCAGCTGTTTAGTGACATTTGGGATGATGTGTGATGAAAAATTCAAGAATTTAACCTTTTCTTCCAAAAAAAGGCAGATCTCCCTGTTTCCAGCGCTTTTCTGACACTGGAGCTGATATGTGATGAAAAAGTCAAAATGTTAACCATTGCTTCCAAAAAAAGCTTATCTCCCCGTTTCCAGCTGTTTAGTGACATTTGGGATGATGTGTGATGAAAAATTCAAGAATTTAACCATTTCTTCCAAAAAAGGCTTATCTCCCTGTTTCCAGCGCTTTTCTGACACTTGGGCTGACATGTGATGAAAAAGTCAGAAATCTTAATCAATGGTTCCAAAAAAGGCTTAGCTCCCCGTTTCCAGCAGTTTAGTGACATTTGGGATGATGTGTGATGAAAAATTCAAGAATTTAACCGTTTCTTCCAAAAAAAGGCAGATCTCCCTGTTTCCAGCGCTTTTCTGACACTTGGGCTGACATGTGATGAAAAAGTCAGAAATCTTAATCAATGCTTCCAAAAAAGGCTTATCTCCCCGTTTCCAGCTGTTTAGTGACATTTGGGATGATGTGTGATGAAAAATTCAAGAATTTAACCATTTCTTCCAAAAAAGGCTTATCTCCCTGTTTCCAGCGCTTTTCTGACACTTGGGCTGACATGTGATGAAAAAGTCAGAAATCTTAATCAATGGTTCCAAAAAAGGCTTAGCTCCCCGTTTCCAGCTGTTTAGTGACATTTGGGATGATGTGTGATGAAAAATTCAAGAATTTAACCTTTTCTTCCAAAAAAAGGCAGATCTCCCTGTTTCCAGCGCTTTTCTGACACTGGAGCTGATAGGTGATGAAAAAGTCAAAATGTTAACCATTGCTTCCAAAAAAGGCTTATCTCCCCGTTTCCAGCTGTTTAGTGACATTTGGGATGATGTGTGATGACAAATTCAAGAATTTAACCATTTCTTCCAAAAAAGGCTTATCTCCCTGTTTCCAGCGCTTTTCTGACACTTGGGCTGACATGTGATGAAAAAGTCAGAAATCTTAATCAATGCTTCCAAAAAAGGCTTATATCCCCGTTTCCAGCTGTTTAGTGACATTTGGGATGATGTGTGATGAAAAATTCGAGAATTTAACCATTTCTTCCAAAAAAGGCTTATCTCCCTGTTTCCAGCGCTTTTCTGACACTTGGGCTGACATGTGATGAAAAAGTCAAAATGTTAACCATTGCTTCCAAAAAAGGCTTATCTCCCCGTTATCCAGCTGTTTAGTGACATTTGGGATGATGTGTGATGAAAAATTCGAGAATTTAACCATTTCTTCCAAAAAAGGCTTATCTCCCTGTTTCCAGCGCTTTTCTGACACTTGGGCTGACATGTGATGAAAAAGTCAGAAATCTTAATCAATGCTTCCAAAAAAGGCTTATCTCCCCGTTTCCAGCTGTTTAGTGACATTTGGGATGATGTGTGATGAAAAATTCAAGAATTTAACCTTTTCTTCCAAAAAAAGGCAGATCTCCCTGTTTCCAGCGCTTTTCTGACACTGGAGCTGATATGTGATGAAAAAGTCAAAATGTTAACCATTGCTTCCAAAAAAAGCTTATCTCCCCGTTTCCAGCTGTTTAGTGACATTTGGGATGATGTGTGATGAAAAATTCAAGAATTTAACCATTTCTTCCAAAAAAGGCTTATCTCCCTGTTTCCAGCGCTTTTCTGACACTTGGGCTGACATGTGATGAAAAAGTCAGAAATATTAATCAATGGTTCCAAAAAAGGCTTAGCTCCCCGTTTCCAGCTGTTTAGTGACATTTGGGATGATGTGTGATGAAAAATTCAAGAATTTAACCTTTTCTTCCAAAAAAAGGCAGATCTCCCTGTTTCCAGCGCTTTTCTGACACTTGGGCTGACATGTGATGAAAAAGTCAGAAATCTTAATCAATGCTTCCAAAAAAGGCTTATCTCCCCGTTTCCAGCTGTTTAGTGACATTTGGGATGATGTGTGATGAAAAATTCAAGAATTTAACCATTTCTTCCAAAAAAGGCTTATCTCCCTGTTTCCAGCGCTTTTCTGACACTTGGGCTGACATGTGATGAAAAAGTCAGAAATCTTAATCAATGGTTCCAAAAAAGGCTTAGCTCCCCGTTTCCAGCTGTTTAGTGACATTTGGGATGATGTGTGATGAAAAATTCAAGAATTTAACCTTTTCTTCCAAAAAAAGGCAGATCTCCCTGTTTCCAGCGCTTTTCTGACACTGGAGCTGATAGGTGATGAAAAAGTCAAAATGTTAACGATTGCTTCCAAAAAAGGCTTATCTCCCCGTTTCCAGCTGTTTAATGACATTTGGGATGATGTGTGATGACAAATTCAAGAATTTAACCATTTCTTCCAAAAAAGGCTTATCTCCCTGTTTCCAGCGCTTTTCTGACACTTGGGCTGACATGTGATGAAAAAGTCAGAAATCTTAATCACTGGTTCCAAAAAAGGCTTATCTCCCCGTTTCCAGCTGTTTAGTGACATTTGGGATGATGTGTGATGAAAAATTCAAGAATTTAACCTTTTCTTCCAAAAAAAGGCAGATCTCCCTGTTTCCAGCGCTTTTCTGACACTGGAGCTGATATGTGATGAAAAAGTCAAAATGTTAACCATTGCTTCCAAAAAAGGCTTATCTCCCCGTTTCCAGCTGTTTAGTGACATTTGGGATGATGTGTGATGAAAAATTCAAGAATTTAACCATTTCTTCCAAAAAAAGGCTTATCTCCCTGTTTCCAGCGCTTTTCTGACACTTGGGCTGACATGTGATGAAAAAGTCAGAAATCTTAATCAATGGTTCCAAAAAAGGCTTATCTCCCCGTTTCCAGCTGTTTAGTGACATTTGGGATGATGTGTAATGAAACATTCAAGAATTTAACCTTTTCTTCCAAAAAAAGGCAGATCTCCCTGTTTCCAGCGCTTTTCTGACACTGGAGCTGATATGTGATGAAAAAGTCAAAATGTTAACCATTCCTTCCAAAAAAGGTTTATCTCCCCGTTTCCAGCTGTTTAGTGACATTTGGGATGATGTGTGATGAAAAATTCAAGAATTTAACCATTTCTTCCAAATAAGGCTTATCTCCCTGTTTCCAGCGCTTTTCTGACACTTGGGCTGACATGTGATGAAAAAGTCAGAAATCTTAATCAATGGTTCCAAAAAAGGCTTAGCTCCCCGTTTCCAGCAGTTTAGTGACATTTGGGATGATGTGTGATGAAAAATTCAAGAATTTAACCTTTTCTTCCAAAAAAAGGCAGATCTCCCTGTTTCCAGCGCTTTTCTGACACTTGGGCTGACATGTGATGAAAAAGTCAGAACTCTTAATCAATGCTTCCAAAAAAGGCTTATCTCCCCGTTTCCAGCTGTTTAGTGACATTTGGGATGATGTGTGATGAAAAATTCAAGAATTTAACCATTTCTTCCAAAAAAGGCTTATCTCCCTGTTTCCAGCGCTTTTCTGACACTTGGGCTGACATGTGATGAAAAAGTCAGAAATCTTAATCAATGGTTCCAAAAAAGGCTTAGCTCCCCGTTTCCAGCTGTTTAGTGACATTTGGGATGATGTGTGATGAAAAATTCAAGAATTTAACCTTTTCTTCCAAAAAAAGGCAGATCTCCCTGTTTCCAGCGCTTTTCTGACACTGGAGCTGATAGGTGATGAAAAAGTCAAAATGTTAACCATTGCTTCCAAAAAAGGCTTATCTCCCCGTTTCCAGCTGTTTAGTGACATTTGGGATGATGTGTGATGACAAATTCAAGAATTTAACCATTTCTTCCAAAAAAGGCTTATCTCCCTGTTTCCAGCGCTTTTCTGACACTTGGGCTGACATGTGATGAAAAAGTCAGAAATCTTAATCAATGCTTCCAAAAAAGGCTTATATCCCCGTTTCCAGCTGTTTAGTGACATTTGGGATGATGTGTGATGAAAAATTCGAGAATTTAACCATTTCTTCCAAAAAAGGCTTATCTCCCTGTTTCCAGCGCTTTTCATACACTTGGGCTGACATGTGATGAAAAAGTCAGAAATCTTAATCACTGGTTCCAAAAAAGGCTTATCTCCCCGTTTCCAGCTGTTTAGTGACATTTGGGATGATGTGTGATGAAAAATTCAAGAATTTAACCTTTTCTTCCAAAAAAAGGCAGATCTCCCTGTTTCCAGCGCTTTTCTGACACTGGAGCTGATATGTGATGAAAAAGTCAAAATGTTAACCATTGCTTCCAAAAAAGGCTTATCTCCCCGTTTCCAGCTGTTTAGTGACATTTGGGATGATGTGTGATGAAAAATTCAAGAATTTAACCATTTCTTCCAAAAAAGGCTTATCTCCCTGTTTCCAGCGCTTTTCTGACACTTGGGCTGACATGTGATGAAAAAGTCAGAAATCTTAATCAATGGTTCCAAAAAAGGCTTAGCTCCCCGTTTACAGCTGTTTAGTGACATTTGGGATGATGTGTGATGAAAAATTCAAGAATTTAACCTTTTCTTCCAAAAAAAGGCAGATCTCCCTGTTTCCAGCGCTTTTCTGACACTGGAGCTGATATGTGATGAAAAAGTCAAAATGTTAACCATTGCTTCCAAAAAATTCTTATCTCCCCGTTTCCAGCTGTTTAGTGACATTTGGGATGATGTGTGATGAAAAATTCAAGAATTTAACCATTTCTTCCAAAAAAGGCTTATCTCCCTGTTTCCAGCGCTTTTCTGACACTTGGGCTGACATGTGATGAAAAAGTCAGAAATCTTAATCAATGGTTCCAAAAAAGGCTTATCTCCCCGTTTCCAGCTGTTTTGTGACATTTGGGATGATGTGTGATGAAACATTCAAGAATTTAACCTTTTCTTCCAAAAAAAGGCATTTCTCCCTGTTTCCAGCGCTTTTCTGACACTGGAGCTGATATGTGATGAAAAAGTCAAAATGTTAACCATTGCTTCCAAAAAAGGCTTATCTCCCCGTTTCCAGCTGTTTAGTGACATTTGGGATGATGTGTGATGAAAAATTCAAGAATTTAACCATTTCTTCCAAAAAAGGCTTATCTCCTTGTTTCCAGCGCTTTTCTGACACTTGGGCTGACATGTGATGAAAAAGTCAGAAATCTTAATCAATGGTTCCAAAAAAGGCTTAGCTCCCCGTTTCCAGCTGTTTAGTGACATTTGGGATGATGTGTGATGAAAAATTCAAGAATTTAACCTTTTCTTCCAAAAAAAGGCAGATCTCCCTGTTTCCAGCGCTTTTCTGACACTGGAGCTGATATGTGATGAAAAAGTCAAAATGTTAACCATTGCTTCCAAAAAAGGCTTAGCTCCCCGTTTCCAGCTGTTTAGTGACATTTGGGATGATGTGTGATGAAAAATTCAAAAATTTAACCATTTCTTCAAAAAAAGGCTTATCTCCCTGTTTCCAGCGCTTTTCTGACACTTGGGCTGACATGTGATGAAAAAGTCAGAAATCTTAATCAATGGTTCCAAAAAAGGCTTATCTCCCCGTTTCCAGCTGTTTAGTGACATTTGGGATGATGTGTGATGAAACATTCAAGAATTTAACCTTTTCTTCCAAAAAAAGGCAGATCTCCCTGTTTCCAGCGCTTTTCTGACACTGGAGCTGATATGTGATGAAAAAGTCAAAATGTTAACCATTGCTTCTAAAAAAGGCTTATCTCCCCGTTATCCAGCTGTTTAGTGACATTTGGGATGATGTGTGATGAAAAATTCGAGAATTTAACCATTTCTTCCAAAAAAGGCTTATCTCCCTGTTTCCAGCGCTTTTCTGACACTTGGGCTGACATGTGATGAAAAAGTCAGAAATCTTAATTAATGCTTCCAAAAAAGGCTTATCTCCCCGTTTCCAGCTGTTTAGTGACATTTGGGATGATGTGTGATGAAAAATTCAAGAATTTAACCTTTTCTTCCAAAAAAAGGCAGATCTCCCTGTTTCCAGCGCTTTTCTGACACTGGAGCTGATATGTGATGAAAAAGTCAAAATGTTAACCATTGCTTCCAAAAAAGGCTTATCTCCCCGTTTCCAGCTGCTTAGTGACATTTGGAATGATGTGTGATGAAAAATTCAAGAATTTAACCTTTTCTTCCAAAAAAAGGCAGATCTCCCTGTTTCCAGCGCTTTTCTGACACTTGGGCTGACATGTGATGAAAAAGTCAGAAATCTTAATCAATGCTTCCAAAAAAGGCTTATCTCCCCGTTTCCAGCTGTTTAGTGACATTTGGGATGATGTGTGATGAAAAATTCAAGAATTTAACCATTTCTTCCAAAAAAGGCTTATCTCCCTGTTTCCAGCGCTTTTCTGACACTTGGGCTGACATGTGATGAAAAAGTCAGAAATCTTAATCAATGCTTCCAAAAAAGGCTTATCTCCCCATTTCCAGCTGTTTAGTGACATTTGGGATGATGTGTGATGACAAATTCAAGAATTTAACCTTTTCTTCCAAAAAAAGGCAGATCTCCCTGTTTCCAGCGCTTTTCTGACACTTGGGCTGACATGTGATGAAAAAGTCAGAAATCTTAATCAATGGTTCCAAAAAAGGCTTATCTCCCCGTTTCCAGCTGTTTAGTGACATTTGGGATGATGTGTGATGAAACATTCAAGAATTTAACCTTTTCTTCCAAAAAAAGGCAGATCTCCCTGTTTCCAGCGCTTTTCTGACACTGGAGCTGATATGTGATGAAAAAGTCAAAATGTTAACCATTGCTTCCAAAAAAGGCTTATCTCCCCGTTATCCAGCTGTTTAGTGACATTTGGGATGATGTGTGATGAAAAATTCGAGAATTTAACCATTTCTTCCAAAAAAGGCTTATCTCCCTGTTTCCAGCGCTTTTCTGACACTTGGGCTGACATGTGATGAAAAAGTCAGAAATCTTAATCAATGCTTCCAAAAAAGGCTTATCTCCCCGTTTCCAGCTGTTTAGTGACATTTGGGATGATGTGTGATGAAAAATTCAAGAATTTAACCTTTTCTTCCAAAAAAGGCAGATCTCCCTGTTTCCAGCGCTTTTTCTGACACTGGAGCTGATATGTGATGAAAAAGTCAAAATGTTAACCATTGCTTCCAAAAAAGGCTTATCTCCCCGTTTCCAGCTGTTTAGTGACATTTGGGATGATGTGTGATGAAAAATTCAAGAATTTAACCTTTTCTTCCAAAAAAAGGCAGATCTCCCTGTTTCCAGCGCTTTTCTGACACTTGGGCTGACATGTGATGAAAAAGTCAGAAATCTTAATCAATGGTTCCAAAAAAGGCTTAGCTCCCCGTTTCCAGCTGTTTAGTGACATTTGGGATGATGTGTGATGAAAAATTCAAGAATTTAACCTTTTCTTCCAAAAAAAGGCAGATCTCCCTGTTTCCAGCGCTTTTCTGACACTGGAGCTGATATGTGATGAAAAAGTCAAAATGTTAACCATTGCTTCCAAAAAAGGCTTAGCTCCCCGTTTCCAGCTGTTTAGTGACATTTGGGATGATGTGTGATGAAAAATTCAAAAATTTAACCATTTCTTCAAAAAAAGGCTTATCTCCCTGTTTCCAGCGCTTTTCTGACACTTGGGCTGACATGTGATGAAAAAGTCAGAAATCTTAATCAATGGTTCCAAAAAAGGCTTATCTCCCCGTTTCCAGCTGTTTAGTGACATTTGGGATGATGTGTGATGAAACATTCAAGAATTTAACCTTTTCTTCCAAAAAAAGGCAGATCTCCCTGTTTCCAGCGCTTTTCTGACACTGGAGCTGATATGTGATGAAAAAGTCAAAATGTTAACCATTGCTTCTAAAAAAGGCTTATCTCCCCGTTATCCAGCTGTTTAGTGACATTTGGGATGATGTGTGATGAAAATTCGAGAATTTAACCATTTCTTCCAAAAAAGGCTTATCTCCCTGTTTCCAGCGCTTTTCTGACACTTGGGCTGACATGTGATGAAAAAGTCAGAAATCTTAATTAATGCTTCCAAAAAAGGCTTATCTCCCCGTTTCCAGCTGTTTAGTGACATTTGGGATGATGTGTGATGAAAATTCAAGAATTTAACCTTTTCTTCCAAAAAAAGGCAGATCTCCCTGTTTCCAGCGCTTTTCTGACACTGGAGCTGATATGTGATGAAAAAGTCAAAATGTTAACCATTGCTTCCAAAAAAAGGCTTATCTCCCCGTTTCCAGCTGCTTAGTGACATTTGGAATGATGTGTGATGAAAAATTCAAGAATTTAACCTTTTCTTCCAAAAAAGGCAGATCTCCCTGTTTCCAGCGCTTTTCTGACACTTGGGCTGACATGTGATGAAAAAGTCAGAAATCTTAATCAATGCTTCCAAAAAAGGCTTATCTCCCCGTTTCCAGCTGTTTAGTGACATTTGGGATGATGTGTGATGAAAAAATTCAAGAATTTAACCATTTCTTCCAAAAAAGGCTTATCTCCCTGTTTCCAGCGCTTTTCTGACACTTGGGCTGACATGTGATGAAAAAGTCAGAAATCTTAATCAATGCTTCCAAAAAAGGCTTATCTCCCCATTTCCAGCTGTTTAGTGACATTTGGGATGATGTGTGATGACAAATTCAAGAATTTAACCTTTTCTTCCAAAAAAAGGCAGATCTCCCTGTTTCCAGCGCTTTTCTGACACTTGGGCTGACATGTGATGAAAAAGTCAGAATCTTAATCAATGGTTCCAAAAAGGCTTATCTCCCCGTTTCCAGCTGTTTAGTGACATTTGGGATGATGTGTGATGAAACATTCAAGAATTTAACCTTTTCTTCCAAAAAAAGGCAGATCTCCCTGTTTCCAGCGCTTTTCTGACACTGGAGCTGATATGTGATGAAAAAGTCAAAATGTTAACCATTGCTTCCAAAAAGGCTTATCTCCCCGTTATCCAGCTGTTTAGTGACATTTGGGATGATGTGTGATGAAAAATTCGAGAATTTAACCATTTCTTCCAAAAAAGGCTTATCTCCCTGTTTCCAGCGCTTTTCTGACACTTGGGCTGACATGTGATGAAAAAGTCAGAAATCTTAATCAATGCTTCCAAAAAAGGCTTATCTCCCCGTTTCCAGCTGTTTAGTGACATTTGGGATGATGTGTGATGAAAAATTCAAGAATTTAACCTTTTCTTCCAAAAAAGGCAGATCTCCCTGTTTCCAGCGCTTTTCTGACACTGGAGCTGATATGTGATGAAAAAGTCAAAATGTTAACCATTGCTTCCAAAAAAGGCTTATCTCCCCGTTTCCAGCTGTTTAGTGACATTTGGGATGATGTGTGATGAAAAATTCAAGAATTTAACCTTTTCTTCCAAAAAAAGGCAGATCTCCCTGTTTCCAGCGCTTTTCTGACACTTGGGCTGACATGTGATGAAAAAGTCAGAAATCTTTAATCAATGGTTCCAAAAAAGGCTTAGCTCCCCGTTTCCAGCTGTTTAGTGACATTTGGGATGATGTGTGATGAAAAATTCAAGAATTTAACCTTTTCTTCCAAAAAAAGGCAGATCTCCCTGTTTCCAGCGCTTTTCTGACACTGGAGCTGATATGTGATGAAAAAGTCAAAATGTTAACCATTGCTTCCAAAAAAGGCTTAGCTCCCCGTTTCCAGCTGTTTAGTGACATTTGGGATGATGTGTGATGAAAAATTCAAAATTTAACCATTTCTTCAAAAAAAGGCTTATCTCCCTGTTTCCAGCGCTTTTCTGACACTTGGGCTGACATGTGATGAAAAAGTCAGAAATCTTAATCAATGGTTCCAAAAAAGGCTTATCTCCCCGTTTCCAGCTGTTTAGTGACATTTGGGATGATGTGTGATGAAACATTCAAGAATTTAACCTTTTCTTCCAAAAAAAGGCAGATCTCCCTGTTTCCAGCGCTTTTCTGACACTGGAGCTGATATGTGATGAAAAGTCAAAATGTTAACCATTGCTTCTAAAAAAGGCTTATCTCCCCGTTATCCAGCTGTTTAGTGACATTTGGGATGATGTGTGATGAAAAATTCGAGAATTTAACCATTTCTTCCAAAAAAGGCTTATCTCCCTGTTTCCAGCGCTTTTCTGACACTTGGGCTGACATGTGATGAAAAAGTCAGAAATCTTAATTAATGCTTCCAAAAAAGGCTTATCTCCCCGTTTCCAGCTGTTTAGTGACATTTGGGATGATGTGTGATGAAAAATTCAAGAATTTAACCTTTTCTTCCAAAAAAGGCAGATCTCCCTGTTTCCAGCGCTTTTCTGACACTGGAGCTGATATGTGATGAAAAAGTCAAAATGTTAACCATTGCTTCCAAAAAGGCTTATCTCCCCGTTTCCAGCTGCTTAGTGACATTTGGAATGATGTGTGATGAAAAATTCAAGAATTTAACCTTTTCTTCCAAAAAAGGCAGATCTCCCTGTTTCCAGCGCTTTTCTGACACTTGGGCTGACATGTGATGAAAAGTCAGAAATCTTAATCAATGCTTCCAAAAAAGGCTTATCTCCCCGTTTCCAGCTGTTTAGTGACATTTGGGATGATGTGTGATGACAAATTCAAGATTTAACCTTTTCTTCCAAAAAAGGCAGATCTCCCTGTTTCCAGCGCTTTTCTGACACTTGGGCTGACATGTGATGAAAAAGTCAGAAATCTTAATCAATGGTTCCAAAAAAGGCTTATCTCCCCGTTTCCAGCTGTTTAGTGACATTTTGGGATGATGTGTGATGAAACATTCAAGATTTAACCTTTTCTTCCAAAAAAAGGCAGATCTCCCTGTTTCCAGCGCTTTTCTGACACTGGAGCTGATATGTGATGAAAAAGTCAAAATGTTAACCATTGCTTCCAAAAAAGGCTTATCTCCCCGTTATCCAGCTGTTTAGTGACATTTGGGATGATGTGTGATGAAAAATTCGAGAATTTAACCATTTCTTCCAAAAAAGGCTTATCTCCCTGTTTCCAGCGCTTTTCTGACACTTGGCTGACATGTGATGAAAAAGTCAGAAATCTTAATCAATGCTTCCAAAAAAGGCTTATCTCCCCGTTTCCAGCTGTTTAGTGACATTTGGGATGATGTGTGATGAAAAATTCAAGAATTTAACCTTTTCTTCCAAAAAAGGCAGATCTCCCTGTTTCCAGCGCTTTTTCTGACACTGGAGCTGATATGTGATGAAAAAGTCAAAATGTTAACCATTGCTTCCAAAAAAGGCTTATCTCCCCGTTTCCAGCTGTTTAGTGACATTTGGGATGATGTGTGATGAAAAATTCAAGAATTTAACCTTTTCTTCCAAAAAAAGGCAGATCTCCCTGTTTCCAGCGCTTTTCTGACACTTGGGCTGACATGTGATGAAAAAGTCAGAAATCTTAATCAATGCTTCCAAAAAAGGCTTATCTCCCCGTTTCCAGCTGTTTAGTGACATTTGGGATGATGTGTGATGAAACATTCAAGAATTTAACCTTTTCTTCCAAAAAAAGGCATTTCTCCCTGTTTCCAGCGCTTTTCTGACACTTGGGCTGACATGTGATGAAAAAGTCAGAAATCGTAATCAATGGTTCCAAAAAAGGCTTATCTCCCGTTTCCAGCTGTTTTAGTGACATTTGGGATGATGTGTGATGAAAAATTCAAGAATTTAACTTTTCTTCCAAAAAAAGGCAGATCTCCCTGTTTCCAGCGCTTTTCTGACAGTGGAGCTGATATGTGATGAAAAAGTCAAAATGTTAACCATTGCTTCCAAAAAAGGCTTATCTCCCCGTTATCCAGCTGTTTAGTGACATTTGGGATGATGTGTGATGAAAAATTCGAGAATTTAACCATTTCTTCCAAAAAAGGCTTATCTCCCTGTTTCCAGCGCTTTTCTGACACTTGGGCTGACATGTGATGAAAAAGTCAGAAATCTTAATCAATGCTTCCAAAAAAGGCTTATCTCCCCGTTTCCAGCTGTTTAGTGACATTTGGGATGATGTGTGATGACAAATTCAAGAATTTAACCATTTCTTCCAAAAAAGGCTTATCTCCCTGTTTCCAGCGCTTTTCTGACACTTGGGCTGACATGTGATGAAAAAGTCAGAAATCTTAATCATTGCTTCCAAAAAAGGCTTATATCCCCGTTTCCAGCTGTTTAGTGACATTTGGGATGATGTGTGATGAAAAATTCAAGAATTTAACCTTTTCTTCCAAAAAAAGGCAGATCTCCCTGTTTCCAGCGCTTTTCTGACACTTGGGCTGACATGTGATGAAAAAGTCAGAAATCTTAATCAATGCTTCCAAAAAAGGCTTATCTCCCCGTTTCCAGCTGTTTAGTGACATTTGGGATGATGTGTGATGAAAAATTCAAGAATTTAACCTTTTCTTCCAAAAAAAGGCAGATCTCCCTGTTTCCAGCGCTTTTCTGACACTTGGGCTGACGTGATGAAAAAGTCAGAAATCTGAATCAATGCTTCCAAAAAAGGCTTATCTCCCCGTTTCCAGCTGTTTAGTGACATTTGGGATGATATGTGATGAAACATTCGAGAATTTAACCATTTCTTCCAAAAAAGGCTTATCTCCCTGTTTCCAGCGCTTTTCTGACACTTGGGCTGACATGTGATGAAAAAGTCAGAAATCTTAATCAATGCTTCCAAAAAAGGCTTATCTCCCCGTTTCCAGCTGTTTAGTGACATTTGGGATGATGTGTGATGAAAAATTCAAGAATTTAACCTTATCTTCCAAAAAAAGGCAGATCTCCCTGTTTCCAGCGCTTTTCTGACACTAGAGCTGATATGTGATAAAAAGTCAAAATGTTAACCATTGCTTCCAAAAAAGGCTTATCTCCCCGTTTCCAGCTGTTTAGTGACATTTGGGATGATTTGTGATGAAAAATTCAAGAATTTAACCTTTTCTTCCAAAAAAAGGCAGATCTCCCTGTTTCCAGCGCTTTTCTGACACTTGGGCTGACATGTGATGAAAAAGTCAGAAATCTTAATCAATGCTTCCAAAAAAGGCTTATCTCCCCGTTTCCAGCTGTTTAGTGACATTTGGGATGATGTGTGATGAAAAATTCAAGAATTTAACCTTTTCTTCCAAAAAAAGGCAGATCTCCCTGTTTCCAGCGCTTCTCTGACACTTGGGCTGACATGTGATGAAAAAGTCAGAAATCTTAATCAATGCTTCCAAAAAAGGCTTATCTCCCCGTTTCCAGCTGTTTAGTGACATTTGGGATGATGTGTGATGAAAAATTCAAGAATTTAACCTTTTCTTCCAAAAAAGGCAGATCTCCCTGTTTCCAGCGCTTTTTCTGACACTGGAGCTGATATGTGATGAAAAAGTCAAAATGTTAACCATTGCTTCCAAAAAAGGCTTATCTCCCCGTTTCCAGCTGTTTAGTGACATTTGGGATGATGTGTGATGAAAATTCAAGAATTTAACCTTTTCTTCCAAAAAAAGGCAGATCTCCCTGTTTCCAGCGCTTTTCTGACACTTGGGCTGACATGTGATGAAAAAGTCAGAAATCTTAATCAATGCTTCCAAAAAAGGCTTATCTCCCCGTTTCCAGCTGTTTAGTGACATTTGGGATGATGTGTGATGAAACATTCAAGAATTTAACCTTTTCTTCCAAAAAAAGGCATTTCTCCCTGTTTCCAGCGCTTTTCTGACACTTGGGCTGACATGTGATGAAAAAGTCAGAAATCGTAATCAATGGTTCCAAAAAAGGCTTATCTCCCCGTTTCCAGCTGTTTAGTGACATTTGGGATGATGTGTGATGAAAAATTCAAGAATTTAACCTTTTCTTCCAAAAAAAGGCAGATCTCCCTGTTTCCAGCGCTTTTCTGACAGTGGAGCTGATATGTGATGAAAAAGTCAAAATGTTAACCATTGCTTCCAAAAAAGGCTTATCTCCCCGTTATCCAGCTGTTTAGTGACATTTGGGATGATGTGTGATGAAAAATTCGAGAATTTAACCATTTCTTCCAAAAAAGGCTTATCTCCCTGTTTCCAGCGCTTTTCTGACACTTGGGCTGACATGTGATGAAAAAGTCAGAAATCTTAATCAATGCTTCCAAAAAAGGCTTATCTCCCCGTTTCCAGCTGTTTAGTGACATTTGGGATGATGTGTGATGACAAATTCAAGAATTTAACCATTTCTTCCAAAAAAGGCTTATCTCCCTGTTTCCAGCGCTTTTCTGACACTTGGGCTGACATGTGATGAAAAAGTCAGAAATCTTAATCATTGCTTCCAAAAAAGGCTTATATCCCCGTTTCCAGCTGTTTAGTGACATTTGGGATGATGTGTGATGAAAAATTCAAGAATTTAACCTTTTCTTCCAAAAAAAGGCAGATCTCCCTGTTTCCAGCGCTTTTCTGACACTTGGGCTGACATGTGATGAAAAAGTCAGAAATCTTAATCAATGCTTCCAAAAAAGGCTTATCTCCCCGTTTCCAGCTGTTTAGTGACATTTGGGATGATGTGTGATGAAAAATTCAAGAATTTAACCTTTTCTTCCAAAAAAAGGCAGATCTCCCTGTTTCCAGCGCTTTTCTGACACTTGGGCTGACGTGATGAAAAAGTCAGAAATCTTAATCAATGCTTCCAAAAAAGGCTTATCTCCCCGTTTCCAGCTGTTTAGTGACATTTGGGATGATATGTGATGAAACATTCGAGAATTTAACCATTTCTTCCAAAAAAGGCTTATCTCCCTGTTTCCAGCGCTTTTCTGACACTTGGGCTGACATGTGATGAAAAAGTCAGAAATCTTAATCAATGCTTCCAAAAAAGGCTTATCTCCCCGTTTCCAGCTGTTTAGTGACATTTGGGATGATGTGTGATGAAAAATTCAAGAATTTAACCTTATCTTCCAAAAAAAGGCAGATCTCCCTGTTTCCAGCGCTTTTCTGACACTAGAGCTGATATGTGATAAAAAGTCAAAATGTTAACCATTGCTTCCAAAAAAGGCTTATCTCCCCGTTTCCAGCTGTTTAGTGACATTTGGGATGATTTGTGATGAAAAATTCAAGAATTTAACCTTTTCTTCCAAAAAAAGGCAGATCTCCCTGTTTCCAGCGCTTTTCTGACACTGGAGCTGATATGTGATGAAAAAGTCAAAATGTTAACC
This sequence comes from Limanda limanda, assembly GCF_963576545.1. Lineage (NCBI taxonomy): Eukaryota > Metazoa > Chordata > Actinopteri > Pleuronectiformes > Pleuronectidae > Limanda > Limanda limanda. Next base: position 165,694 of record NW_026870642.1, on the reverse strand, counting down.
ATTGCTTCCAAAAAAGGCTTATCTCCCCGTTATCCAGCTGTTTAGTGACATTTGGGATGATGTGTGATGAAAAATTCGAGAATTTAACCATTTCTTCCAAAAAAGGCTTATCTCCCTGTTTCCAGCGCTTTTCTGACACTTGGGCTGACATGTGATGAAAAAGTCAGAAATCTTAATCAATGCTTCCAAAAAAGGCTTATCTCCCCGTTTCCAGCTGTTTAGTGACATTTGGGATGATGTGTGATGAAAAATTCAAGAATTTAACCTTTTCTTCCAAAAAAGGCAGATCTCCCTGTTACCAGCGCTTTTTCTGACACTGGAGCTGATATGTGATGAAAAAGTCAAAATGTTAACCATTGCTTCCAAAAAAGGCTTATCTCCCCGTTTCCAGCTGTTTAGTGACATTTGGGATGATGTGTGATGAAAAATTCAAGAATTTAACCTTTTCTTCCAAAAAAAGGCAGATCTCCCTGTTTCCAGCGCTTTTCTGACACTTGGGCTGACATGTGATGAAAAAGTCAGAAATCTTAATCAATGGTTCCAAAAAAGGCTTAGCTCCCCGTTTCCAGCTGTTTAGTGACATTTGGGATGATGTGTGATGAAAAATTCAAGAATTTAACCTTTTCTTCCAAAAAAAGGCAGATCTCCCTGTTTCCAGCGCTTTTCTGACACTGGAGCTGATATGTGATGAAAAAGTCAAAATGTTAACCATTGCTTCCAAAAAAGGCTTAGCTCCCCGTTTCCAGCTGTTTAGTGACATTTGGGATGATGTGTGATGAAAAATTCAAAAATTTAACCATTTCTTCAAAAAAAGGCTTATCTCCCTGTTTCCAGCGCTTTTCTGACACTTGGGCTGACATGTGATGAAAAAGTCAGAAATCTTAATCAATGGTTCCAAAAAAGGCTTATCTCCCCGTTTCCAGCTGTTTAGTGACATTTGGGATGATGTGTGATGAAACATTCAAGAATTTAACCTTTTCTTCCAAAAAAAGGCAGATCTCCCTGTTTCCAGCGCTTTTCTGACACTGGAGCTGATATGTGATGAAAAAGTCAGAAATCTTAATCAATGCTTCCAAAAAAGGCTTATCTCCCCGTTTCCAGCTGCTTAGTGACATTTGGAATGATGTGTGATGAAAAATTCAAGAATTTAACCTTTTCTTCCAAAAAAAGGCAGATCTCCCTGTTTCCAGCGCTTTTCTGACACTTGGGCTGACATGTGATGAAAAAGTCAGAAATCTTAATCAATGCTTCCAAAAAAGGCTTATCTCCCCGTTTCCAGCTGTTTAGTGACATTTGGGATGATGTGTGATGAAAAATTCAAGAATTTAACCATTTCTTCCAAAAAAGGCTTATCTCCCTGTTTCCAGCGCTTTTCTGACACTTGGGCTGACATGTGATGAAAAAGTCAGAAATCTTAATCAATGCTTCCAAAAAAGGCTTATCTCCCCGTTTCCAGCTGTTTAGTGACATTTGGGATGATGTGTGATGACAAATTCAAGAATTTAACCTTTTCTTCCAAAAAAAGGCAGATCTCCCTGTTTCCAGCGCTTTTCTGACACTTGGGCTGACATGTGATGAAAAAGTCAGAAATCTTAATCAATGGTTCCAAAAAAGGCTTATCTCCCCGTTTCCAGCTGTTTAGTGACATTTGGGATGATGTGTGATGAAACATTCAAGAATTTAACCTTTTCTTCCAAAAAAAGGCAGATCTCCCTGTTTCCAGCGCTTTTCTGACACTGGAGCTGATATGTGATGAAAAAGTCAAAATGTTAACCATTGCTTCCAAAAAAGGCTTATCTCCCCGTTATCCAGCTGTTTAGTGACATTTGGGATGATGTGTGATGAAAAATTCGAGAATTTAACCATTTCTTCCAAAAAAGGCTTATCTCCCTGTTTCCAGCGCTTTTCTGACACTTGGGCTGACATGTGATGAAAAAGTCAGAAATCTTAATCAATGCTTCCAAAAAAGGCTTATCTCCCCGTTTCCAGCTGTTTAGTGACATTTGGGATGATGTGTGATGAAAAATTCAAGAATTTAACCTTTTCTTCCAAAAAAGGCAGATCTCCCTGTTTCCAGCGCTTTTTCTGACACTGGAGCTGATATGTGATGAAAAAGTCAAAATGTTAACCATTGCTTCCAAAAAAGGCTTATCTCCCCGTTTCCAGCTGTTTAGTGACATTTGGGATGATGTGTGATGAAAAATTCAAGAATTTAACCTTTTCTTCCAAAAAAAGGCAGATCTCCCTGTTTCCAGCGCTTTTCTGACACTTGGGCTGACATGTGATGAAAAAGTCAGAAATCTTAATCAATGCTTCCAAAAAAGGCTTATCTCCCCGTTTCCAGCTGTTTAGTGACATTTGGGATGATGTGTGATGAAACATTCAAGAATTTAACCTTTTCTTCCAAAAAAAGGCATTTCTCCCTGTTTCCAGCGCTTTTCTGACACTTGGGCTGACATGTGATGAAAAAGTCAGAAATCGTAATCAATGGTTCCAAAAAAGGCTTATCTCCCCGTTTCCAGCTGTTTAGTGACATTTGGGATGATGTGTGATGAAAAATTCAAGAATTTAACCTTTTCTTCCAAAAAAAGGCAGATCTCCCTGTTTCCAGCGCTTTTCTGACAGTGGAGCTGATATGTGATGAAAAAGTCAAAATGTTAACCATTGCTTCCAAAAAAGGCTTATCTCCCCGTTATCCAGCTGTTTAGTGACATTTGGGATGATGTGTGATGAAAAATTCGAGAATTTAACCATTTCTTCCAAAAAAGGCTTATCTCCCTGTTTCCAGCGCTTTTCTGACACTTGGGCTGACATGTGATGAAAAAGTCAGAAATCTTAATCAATGCTTCCAAAAAAGGCTTATCTCCCCGTTTCCAGCTGTTTAGTGACATTTGGGATGATGTGTGATGACAAATTCAAGAATTTAACCATTTCTTCCAAAAAAGGCTTATCTCCCTGTTTCCAGCGCTTTTCTGACACTTGGGCTGACATGTGATGAAAAAGTCAGAAATCTTAATCATTGCTTCCAAAAAAGGCTTATATCCCCGTTTCCAGCTGTTTAGTGACATTTGGGATGATGTGTGATGAAAAATTCAAGAATTTAACCTTTTCTTCCAAAAAAAGGCAGATCTCCCTGTTTCCAGCGCTTTTCTGACACTTGGGCTGACATGTGATGAAAAAGTCAGAAATCTTAATCAATGCTTCCAAAAAAGGCTTATCTCCCCGTTTCCAGCTGTTTAGTGACATTTGGGATGATGTGTGATGAAAAATTCAAGAATTTAACCTTTTCTTCCAAAAAAAGGCAGATCTCCCTGTTTCCAGCGCTTTTCTGACACTTGGGCTGACGTGATGAAAAAGTCAGAAATCTGAATCAATGCTTCCAAAAAAGGCTTATCTCCCCGTTTCCAGCTGTTTAGTGACATTTGGGATGATATGTGATGAAACATTCGAGAATTTAACCATTTCTTCCAAAAAAGGCTTATCTCCCTGTTTCCAGCGCTTTTCTGACACTTGGGCTGACATGTGATGAAAAAGTCAGAAATCTTAATCAATGCTTCCAAAAAAGGCTTATCTCCCCGTTTCCAGCTGTTTAGTGACATTTGGGATGATGTGTGATGAAAAATTCAAGAATTTAACCTTATCTTCCAAAAAAAGGCAGATCTCCCTGTTTCCAGCGCATTTCTGACACTAGAGCTGATATGTGATAAAAAGTCAAAATGTTAACCATTGCTTCCAAAAAAGGCTTATCTCCCCGTTTCCAGCTGTTTAGTGACATTTGGGATGATTTGTGATGAAAAATTCAAGAATTTAACCTTTTCTTCCAAAAAAAGGCAGATCTCCCTGTTTCCAGCGCTTTTCTGACACTTGGGCTGACATGTGATGAAAAAGTCAGAAATCTTAATCAATGCTTCCAAAAAAGGCTTATCTCCCCGTTTCCAGCTGTTTAGTGACATTTGGGATGATGTGTGATGAAAAATTCAAGAATTTAACCTTTTCTTCCAAAAAAAGGCAGATCTCCCTGTTTCCAGCGCTTCTCTGACACTTGGGCTGACATGTGATGAAAAAGTCAGAAATCTTAATCAATGCTTCCAAAAAAGGCTTATCTCCCCGTTTCCAGCTGTTTAGTGACATTTGGGATGATGTGTGATGAAAAATTCAAGAATTTAACCTTTTCTTCCAAAAAAGGCAGATCTCCCTGTTTCCAGCGCTTTTTCTGACACTGGAGCTGATATGTGATGAAAAAGTCAAAATGTTAACCATTGCTTCCAAAAAAGGCTTATCTCCCCGTTTCCAGCTGTTTAGTGACATTTGGGATGATGTGTGATGAAAAATTCAAGAATTTAACCTTTTCTTCCAAAAAAAGGCAGATCTCCCTGTTTCCAGCGCTTTTCTGACACTTGGGCTGACATGTGATGAAAAAGTCAGAAATCTTAATCAATGCTTCCAAAAAAGGCTTATCTCCCCGTTTCCAGCTGTTTAGTGACATTTGGGATGATGTGTGATGAAACATTCAAGAATTTAACCTTTTCTTCCAAAAAAAGGCATTTCTCCCTGTTTCCAGCGCTTTTCTGACACTTGGGCTGACATGTGATGAAAAAGTCAGAAATCGTAATCAATGGTTCCAAAAAAGGCTTATCTCCCCGTTTCCAGCTGTTTAGTGACATTTGGGATGATGTGTGATGAAAAATTCAAGAATTTAACCTTTTCTTCCAAAAAAAGGCAGATCTCCCTGTTTCCAGCGCTTTTCTGACAGTGGAGCTGATATGTGATGAAAAAGTCAAAATGTTAACCATTGCTTCCAAAAAAGGCTTATCTCCCCGTTATCCAGCTGTTTAGTGACATTTGGGATGATGTGTGATGAAAAATTCGAGAATTTAACCATTTCTTCCAAAAAAGGCTTATCTCCCTGTTTCCAGCGCTTTTCTGACACTTGGGCTGACATGTGATGAAAAAGTCAGAAATCTTAATCAATGCTTCCAAAAAAGGCTTATCTCCCCGTTTCCAGCTGTTTAGTGACATTTGGGATGATGTGTGATGACAAATTCAAGAATTTAACCATTTCTTCCAAAAAAGGCTTATCTCCCTGTTTCCAGCGCTTTTCTGACACTTGGGCTGACATGTGATGAAAAAGTCAGAAATCTTAATCATTGCTTCCAAAAAAGGCTTATATCCCCGTTTCCAGCTGTTTAGTGACATTTGGGATGATGTGTGATGAAAAATTCAAGAATTTAACCTTTTCTTCCAAAAAAAGGCAGATCTCCCTGTTTCCAGCGCTTTTCTGACACTTGGGCTGACATGTGATGAAAAAGTCAGAAATCTTAATCAATGCTTCCAAAAAAGGCTTATCTCCCCGTTTCCAGCTGTTTAGTGACATTTGGGATGATGTGTGATGAAAAATTCAAGAATTTAACCTTTTCTTCCAAAAAAAGGCAGATCTCCCTGTTTCCAGCGCTTTTCTGACACTTGGGCTGACATGTGATGAAAAAGTCAGAAATCTTAATCAATGCTTCCAAAAAAGGCTTATCTCCCCGTTTCCAGCTGTTTAGTGACATTTGGGATGATGTGTGATGACAAATTCAAGAATTTAACCATTTCTTCCAAAAAAGGCTTATCTCCCTGTTTCCAGCGCTTTTCTGACACTTGGGCTGACATGTGATGAAAAAGTCAGAAATCTTAATCATTGCTTCCAAAAAAGGCTTATATCCCCGTTTCCAGCTGTTTAGTGACATTTGGGATGATGTGTGATGAAAAATTCAAGAATTTAACCTTTTCTTCCAAAAAAAGGCAGATCTCCCTGTTTCCAGCGCTTTTCTGACACTTGGGCTGACATGTGATGAAAAAGTCAGAAATCTTAATCAATGCTTCCAAAAAAGGCTTATCTCCCCGTTTCCAGCTGTTTAGTGACATTTGGGATGATGTGTGATGAAAAATTCAAGAATTTAACCTTTTCTTCCAAAAAAAGGCAGATCTCCCTGTTTCCAGCGCTTTTCTGACACTTGGGCTGACGTGATGAAAAAGTCAGAAATCTGAATCAATGCTTCCAAAAAAGGCTTATCTCCCCGTTTCCAGCTGTTTAGTGACATTTGGGATGATATGTGATGAAACATTCGAGAATTTAACCATTTCTTCCAAAAAAGGCTTATCTCCCTGTTTCCAGCGCTTTTCTGACACTTGGCTGACATGTGATGAAAAAGTCAGAAATCTTAATCAATGCTTCCAAAAAAGGCTTATCTCCCCGTTTCCAGCTGTTTAGTGACATTTGGGATGATGTGTGATGAAAAATTCAAGAATTTAACCTTATCTTCCAAAAAAAGGCAGATCTCCCTGTTTCCAGCGCATTTCTGACACTAGAGCTGATATGTGATAAAAAGTCAAAATGTTAACCATTGCTTCCAAAAAAGGCTTATCTCCCCGTTTCCAGCTGTTTAGTGACATTTGGGATGATTTGTGATGAAAAATTCAAGAATTTAACCTTTTCTTCCAAAAAAAGGCAGATCTCCCTGTTTCCAGCGCTTTTCTGACACTTGGGCTGACATGTGATGAAAAAGTCAGAAATCTTAATCAATGCTTCCAAAAAGGCTTATCTCCCCGTTTCCAGCTGTTTAGTGACATTTGGGATGATGTGTGATGAAAAATTCAAGAATTTAACCTTTTCTTCCAAAAAAAGGCAGATCTCCCTGTTTCCAGCGCTTCTCTGACACTTGGGCTGACATGTGATGAAAAAGTCAGAAATCTTAATCAATGCTTCCAAAAAAGGCTTATCTCCCCGTTTCCAGCTGTTTAGTGACATTTGGGATGATGTGTGATGAAAAATTCAAGAATTTAACCTTTTCTTCCAAAAAAGGCAGATCTCCCTGTTTCCAGCGCTTTTTCTGACACTGGAGCTGATATGTGATGAAAAAGTCAAAATGTTAACCATTGCTTCCAAAAAAGGCTTATCTCCCCGTTTCCAGCTGTTTAGTGACATTTGGGATGATGTGTGATGAAAAATTCAAGAATTTAACCTTTTCTTCCAAAAAAAGGCAGATCTCCCTGTTTCCAGCGCTTTTCTGACACTTGGGCTGACATGTGATGAAAAAGTCAGAAATCTTAATCAATGCTTCCAAAAAAGGCTTATCTCCCCGTTTCCAGCTGTTTAGTGACATTTGGGATGATGTGTGATGAAACATTCAAGAATTTAACCTTTTCTTCCAAAAAAAGGCATTTCTCCCTGTTTCCAGCGCTTTCTGACACTTGGGCTGACATGTGATGAAAAAGTCAGAAATCGTAATCAATGGTTCCAAAAAAGGCTTATCTCCCCGTTTCCAGCTGTTTAGTGACATTTGGGATGATGTGTGATGAAAAATTCAAGAATTTAACCTTTTCTTCCAAAAAAGGCAGATCTCCCTGTTTCCAGCGCTTTTCTGACAGTGGAGCTGATATGTGATGAAAAAGTCAAAATGTTAACCATTGCTTCCAAAAAAGGCTTATCTCCCCGTTATCCAGCTGTTTAGTGACATTTGGGATGATGTGTGATGAAAAATTCGAGAATTTAACCATTTCTTCCAAAAAAGGCTTATCTCCCTGTTTCCAGCGCTTTTCTGACACTTGGGCTGACATGTGATGAAAAAGTCAGAAATCTTAATCAATGCTTCCAAAAAAGGCTTATCTCCCCGTTTCCAGCTGTTTAGTGACATTTGGGATGATGTGTGATGACAAATTCAAGAATTTAACCATTTCTTCCAAAAAAGGCTTATCTCCCTGTTTCCAGCGCTTTTCTGACACTTGGGCTGACATGTGATGAAAAAGTCAGAAATCTTAATCATTGCTTCCAAAAAAGGCTTATATCCCCGTTTCCAGCTGTTTAGTGACATTTGGGATGATGTGTGATGAAAAATTCAAGAATTTAACCTTTTCTTCCAAAAAAAGGCAGATCTCCCTGTTTCCAGCGCTTTTCTGACACTTGGGCTGACATGTGATGAAAAAGTCAGAAATCTTAATCAATGCTTCCAAAAAAGGCTTATCTCCCCGTTTCCAGCTGTTTAGTGACATTTGGGATGATGTGTGATGAAAAATTCAAGAATTTAACCATTTCTTCCAAAAAAGGCTTATCTCCCTGTTTCCAGCGCTTTTCTGACACTTGGGCTGACATGTGATGAAAAAGTCAGAAATCTTAATCAATGCTTCCAAAAAAGGCTTATCTCCCCGTTTCCAGCTGTTTAGTGACATTTGGGATGATGTGTGATGACAAATTCAAGAATTTAACCTTTTCTTCCAAAAAAAGGCAGATCTCCCTGTTTCCAGCGCTTTTCTGACACTTGGGCTGACATGTGATGAAAAAGTCAGAAATCTTAATCAATGGTTCCAAAAAAGGCTTATCTCCCCGTTTCCAGCTGTTTAGTGACATTTGGGATGATGTGTGATGAAACATTCAAGAATTTAACCTTTTCTTCCAAAAAAAGGCAGATCTCCCTGTTTCCAGCGCTTTTCTGACACTGGAGCTGATATGTGATGAAAAAGTCAAAATGTTAACCATTGCTTCCAAAAAAGGCTTATCTCCCCGTTATCCAGCTGTTTAGTGACATTTGGGATGATGTGTGATGAAAAATTCGAGAATTTAACCATTTCTTCCAAAAAAGGCTTATCTCCCTGTTTCCAGCGCTTTTCTGACACTTGGGCTGACATGTGATGAAAAAGTCAGAAATCTTAATCAATGCTTCCAAAAAAGGCTTATCTCCCCGTTTCCAGCTGTTTAGTGACATTTGGGATGATGTGTGATGAAAAAATTCAAGAATTTAACCTTTTCTTCCAAAAAAGGCAGATCTCCCTGTTTCCAGCGCTTTTTCTGACACTGGAGCTGATATGTGATGAAAAAGTCAAAATGTTAACCATTGCTTCCAAAAAAGGCTTATCTCCCCGTTTCCAGCTGTTTAGTGACATTTGGGATGATGTGTGATGAAAAATTCAAGAATTTAACCTTTTCTTCCAAAAAAAGGCAGATCTCCCTGTTTCCAGCGCTTTTCTGACACTTGGGCTGACATGTGATGAAAAAGTCAGAAATCTTAATCAATGCTTCCAAAAAAGGCTTATCTCCCCGTTTCCAGCTGTTTAGTGACATTTGGGATGATGTGTGATGAAACATTCAAGAATTTAACCTTTTCTTCCAAAAAAAGGCATTTCTCCCTGTTTCCAGCGCTTTTCTGACACTTGGGCTGACATGTGATGAAAAAGTCAGAAATCGTAATCAATGGTTCCAAAAAAGGCTTATCTCCCCGTTTCCAGCTGTTTAGTGACATTTGGGATGATGTGTGATGAAAAATTCAAGAATTTAACCTTTTCTTCCAAAAAAAGGCAGATCTCCCTGTTTCCAGCGCTTTTCTGACAGTGGAGCTGATATGTGATGAAAAAGTCAAAATGTTAACCATTGCTTCCAAAAAAGGCTTATCTCCCCGTTATCCAGCTGTTTAGTGACATTTGGGATGATGTGTGATGAAAAATTCGAGAATTTAACCATTTCTTCCAAAAAAGGCTTATCTCCCTGTTTCCAGCGCTTTTCTGACACTTGGGCTGACATGTGATGAAAAAGTCAGAAATCTTAATCAATGCTTCCAAAAAAGGCTTATCTCCCCGTTTCCAGCTGTTTAGTGACATTTGGGATGATGTGTGATGACAAATTCAAGAATTTAACCATTTCTTCCAAAAAAGGCTTATCTCCCTGTTTCCAGCGCTTTTCTGACACTTGGGCTGACATGTGATGAAAAAGTCAGAAATCTTAATCATTGCTTCCAAAAAAGGCTTATATCCCCGTTTCCAGCTGTTTAGTGACATTTGGGATGATGTGTGATGAAAAATTCAAGAATTTAACCTTTTCTTCCAAAAAAAGGCAGATCTCCCTGTTTCCAGCGCTTTTCTGACACTTGGGCTGACATGTGATGAAAAAGTCAGAAATCTTAATCAATGCTTCCAAAAAAGGCTTATCTCCCCGTTTCCAGCTGTTTAGTGACATTTGGGATGATGTGTGATGAAAAATTCAAGAATTTAACCTTTTCTTCCAAAAAAAGGCAGATCTCCCTGTTTCCAGCGCTTTTCTGACACTTGGGCTGACGTGATGAAAAAGTCAGAAATCTGAATCAATGCTTCCAAAAAAGGCTTATCTCCCCGTTTCCAGCTGTTTAGTGACATTTGGGATGATATGTGATGAAACATTCGAGAATTTAACCATTTCTTCCAAAAAAGGCTTATCTCCCTGTTTCCAGCGCTTTTCTGACACTTGGGCTGACATGTGATGAAAAAGTCAGAAATCTTAATCAATGCTTCCAAAAAAGGCTTATCTCCCCGTTTCCAGCTGTTTAGTGACATTTGGGATGATGTGTGATGAAAAATTCAAGAATTTAACCTTATCTTCCAAAAAAAGGCAGATCTCCCTGTTTCCAGCGCATTTCTGACACTAGAGCTGATATGTGATAAAAAGTCAAAATGTTAACCATTGCTTCCAAAAAAGGCTTATCTCCCCGTTTCCAGCTGTTTAGTGACATTTGGGATGATTTGTGATGAAAAATTCAAGAATTTAACCTTTTCTTCCAAAAAAAGGCAGATCTCCCTGTTTCCAGCGCTTTTCTGACACTTGGGCTGACATGTGATGAAAAAGTCAGAAATCTTAATCAATGCTTCCAAAAAAGGCTTATCTCCCCGTTTCCAGCTGTTTAGTGACATTTGGGATGATGTGTGATGAAAAATTCAAGAATTTAACCTTTTCTTCCAAAAAAAGGCAGATCTCCCTGTTTCCAGCGCTTCTCTGACACTTGGGCTGACATGTGATGAAAAAGTCAGAAATCTTAATCAATGCTTCCAAAAAAGGCTTATCTCCCCGTTTCCAGCTGTTTAGTGACATTTGGGATGATGTGTGATGAAAAATTCAAGAATTTAACCTTTTCTTCCAAAAAAGGCAGATCTCCCTGTTTCCAGCGCTTTTTCTGACACTGGAGCTGATATGTGATGAAAAAGTCAAAATGTTAACCATTGCTTCCAAAAAAGGCTTATCTCCCCGTTTCCAGCTGTTTAGTGACATTTGGGATGATGTGTGATGAAAAATTCAAGAATTTAACCTTTTCTTCCAAAAAAAGGCAGATCTCCCTGTTTCCAGCGCTTTTCTGACACTTGGGCTGACATGTGATGAAAAAGTCAGAAATCTTAATCAATGCTTCCAAAAAAGGCTTATCTCCCCGTTTCCAGCTGTTTAGTGACATTTGGGATGATGTGTGATGAAACATTCAAGAATTTAACCTTTTCTTCCAAAAAAAGGCATTTCTCCCTGTTTCCAGCGCTTTTCTGACACTTGGGCTGACATGTGATGAAAAAGTCAGAAATCGTAATCAATGGTTCCAAAAAAGGCTTATCTCCCCGTTTCCAGCTGTTTAGTGACATTTGGGATGATGTGTGATGAAAAATTCAAGAATTTAACCTTTTCTTCCAAAAAAAGGCAGATCTCCCTGTTTCCAGCGCTTTTCTGACAGTGGAGCTGATATGTGATGAAAAAGTCAAAATGTTAACCATTGCTTCCAAAAAAGGCTTATCTCCCCGTTATCCAGCTGTTTAGTGACATTTGGGATGATGTGTGATGAAAAATTCGAGAATTTAACCATTTCTTCCAAAAAAGGCTTATCTCCCTGTTTCCAGCGCTTTTCTGACACTTGGGCTGACATGTGATGAAAAAGTCAGAAATCTTAATCAATGCTTCCAAAAAAGGCTTATCTCCCCGTTTCCAGCTGTTTAGTGACATTTGGGATGATGTGTGATGACAAATTCAAGAATTTAACCATTTCTTCCAAAAAAGGCTTATCTCCCTGTTTCCAGCGCTTTTCTGACACTTGGGCTGACATGTGATGAAAAAGTCAGAAATCTTAATCATTGCTTCCAAAAAAGGCTTATATCCCCGTTTCCAGCTGTTTAGTGACATTTGGGATGATGTGTGATGAAAAATTCAAGAATTTAACCTTTTCTTCCAAAAAAAGGCAGATCTCCCTGTTTCCAGCGCTTTTCTGACACTTGGGCTGACATGTGATGAAAAAGTCAGAAATCTTAATCAATGCTTCCAAAAAAGGCTTATCTCCCCGTTTCCAGCTGTTTAGTGACATTTGGGATGATGTGTGATGAAAAATTCAAGAATTTAACCTTTTCTTCCAAAAAAAGGCAGATCTCCCTGTTTCCAGCGCTTTTCTGACACTTGGGCTGACATGTGATGAAAAAGTCAGAAATCTTAATCAATGCTTCCAAAAAAGGCTTATCTCCCCGTTTCCAGCTGTTTAGTGACATTTGGGATGATGTGTGATGACAAATTCAAGAATTTAACCATTTCTTCCAAAAAAGGCTTATCTCCCTGTTTCCAGCGCTTTTCTGACACTTGGGCTGACATGTGATGAAAAAGTCAGAAATCTTAATCATTGCTTCCAAAAAAGGCTTATATCCCCGTTTCCAGCTGTTTAGTGACATTTGGGATGATGTGTGATGAAAAATTCAAGAATTTAACCTTTTCTTCCAAAAAAAGGCAGATCTCCCTGTTTCCAGCGCTTTTCTGACACTTGGGCTGACATGTGATGAAAAAGTCAGAAATCTTAATCAATGCTTCCAAAAAAGGCTTATCTCCCCGTTTCCAGCTGTTTAGTGACATTTGGGATGATGTGTGATGAAAAATTCAAGAATTTAACCTTTTCTTCCAAAAAAAGGCAGATCTCCCTGTTTCCAGCGCTTTTCTGACACTTGGGCTGACGTGATGAAAAAGTCAGAAATCTGAATCAATGCTTCCAAAAAAGGCTTATCTCCCCGTTTCCAGCTGTTTAGTGACATTTGGGATGATATGTGATGAAACATTCGAGAATTTAACCATTTCTTCCAAAAAAGGCTTATCTCCCTGTTTCCAGCGCTTTTCTGACACTTGGGCTGACATGTGATGAAAAAGTCAGAAATCTTAATCAATGCTTCCAAAAAAGGCTTATCTCCCCGTTTCCAGCTGTTTAGTGACATTTGGGATGATGTGTGATGAAAAATTCAAGAATTTAACCTTATCTTCCAAAAAAAGGCAGATCTCCCTGTTTCCAGCGCATTTCTGACACTAGAGCTGATATGTGATAAAAAGTCAAAATGTTAACCATTGCTTCCAAAAAAGGCTTATCTCCCCGTTTCCAGCTGTTTAGTGACATTTGGGATGATTTGTGATGAAAAATTCAAGAATTTAACCTTTTCTTCCAAAAAAAGGCAGATCTCCCTGTTTCCAGCGCTTTTCTGACACTTGGGCTGACATGTGATGAAAAAGTCAGAAATCTTAATCAATGCTTCCAAAAAAGGCTTATCTCCCCGTTTCCAGCTGTTTAGTGACATTTGGGATGATGTGTGATGAAAAATTCAAGAATTTAACCTTTTCTTCCAAAAAAAGGCAGATCTCCCTGTTTCCAGCGCTTCTCTGACACTTGGGCTGACATGTGATGAAAAAGTCAGAAATCTTAATCAATGCTTCCAAAAAAGGCTTATCTCCCCGTTTCCAGCTGTTTAGTGACATTTGGGATGATGTGTGATGAAAAATTCAAGAATTTAACCTTTTCTTCCAAAAAAGGCAGATCTCCCTGTTTCCAGCGCTTTTTCTGACACTGGAGCTGATATGTGATGAAAAAGTCAAAATGTTAACCATTGCTTCCAAAAAAGGCTTATCTCCCCGTTTCCAGCTGTTTAGTGACATTTGGGATGATGTGTGATGAAAAATTCAAGAATTTAACCTTTTCTTCCAAAAAAAGGCAGATCTCCCTGTTTCCAGCGCTTTTCTGACACTTGGGCTGACATGTGATGAAAAAGTCAGAAATCTTAATCAATGCTTCCAAAAAAGGCTTATCTCCCCGTTTCCAGCTGTTTAGTGACATTTGGGATGATGTGTGATGAAACATTCAAGAATTTAACCTTTTCTTCCAAAAAAAGGCATTTCTCCCTGTTTCCAGCGCTTTTCTGACACTTGGGCTGACATGTGATGAAAAAGTCAGAAATCGTAATCAATGGTTCCAAAAAAGGCTTATCTCCCCGTTTCCAGCTGTTTAGTGACATTTGGGATGATGTGTGATGAAAAATTCAAGAATTTAACCTTTTCTTCCAAAAAAAGGCAGATCTCCCTGTTTCCAGCGCTTTTCTGACAGTGGAGCTGATATGTGATGAAAAAGTCAAAATGTTAACCATTGCTTCCAAAAAAGGCTTATCTCCCCGTTATCCAGCTGTTTAGTGACATTTGGGATGATGTGTGATGAAAAATTCGAGAATTTAACCATTTCTTCCAAAAAAGGCTTATCTCCCTGTTTCCAGCGCTTTTCTGACACTTGGGCTGACATGTGATGAAAAAGTCAGAAATCTTAATCAATGCTTCCAAAAAAGGCTTATCTCCCCGTTTCCAGCTGTTTAGTGACATTTGGGATGATGTGTGATGACAAATTCAAGAATTTAACCATTTCTTCCAAAAAAGGCTTATCTCCCTGTTTCCAGCGCTTTTCTGACACTTGGGCTGACATGTGATGAAAAAGTCAGAAATCTTAATCATTGCTTCCAAAAAAGGCTTATATCCCCGTTTCCAGCTGTTTAGTGACATTTGGGATGATGTGTGATGAAAAATTCAAGAATTTAACCTTTTCTTCCAAAAAAAGGCAGATCTCCCTGTTTCCAGCGCTTTTCTGACACTTGGGCTGACATGTGATGAAAAAGTCAGAAATCTTAATCAATGCTTCCAAAAAAGGCTTATCTCCCCGTTTCCAGCTGTTTAGTGACATTTGGGATGATGTGTGATGAAAAATTCAAGAATTTAACCTTTTCTTCCAAAAAAAGGCAGATCTCCCTGTTTCCAGCGCTTTTCTGACACTTGGGCTGACGTGATGAAAAAGTCAGAAATCTTAATCAATGCTTCCAAAAAAGGCTTATCTCCCCGTTTCCAGCTGTTTAGTGACATTTGGGATGATATGTGATGAAACATTCGAGAATTTAACCATTTCTTCCAAAAAAGGCTTATCTCCCTGTTTCCAGCGCTTTTCTGACACTTGGGCTGACATGTGATGAAAAAGTCAGAAATCTTAATCAATGCTTCCAAAAAAGGCTTATCTCCCCGTTTCCAGCTGTTTAGTGACATTTGGGATGATGTGTGATGAAAAATTCAAGAATTTAACCTTATCTTCCAAAAAAAGGCAGATCTCCCTGTTTCCAGCGCTTTTCTGACACTAGAGCTGATATGTGATAAAAAGTCAAAATGTTAACCATTGCTTCCAAAAAAGGCTTATCTCCCCGTTTCCAGCTGTTTAGTGACATTTGGGATGATTTGTGATGAAAAATTCAAGAATTTAACCTTTTCTTCCAAAAAAAGGCAGATCTCCCTGTTTCCAGCGCTTTTCTGACACTTGGGCTGACATGTGATGAAAAAGTCAGAAATCTTAATCAATGCTTCCAAAAAAGGCTTATCTCCCCGTTTCCAGCTGTTTAGTGACATTTGGGATGATGTGTGATGAAAAATTCAAGAATTTAACCTTTTCTTCCAAAAAAAGGCAGATCTCCCTGTTTCCAGCGCTTTTCTGACACTTGGGCTGACATGTGATGAAAAAGTCAGAAATCTTAATCAATGCTTCCAAAAAAGGCTTATCTCCCCGTTTCCAGCTGTTTAGTGACATTTGGGATGATGTGTGATGAAAAATTCAAGAATTTAACCTTTTCTTCCAAAAAAAGGCAGATCTCCCTGTTTCCAGCGCTTTTCTGACACTGGAGCTGATATGTGATGAAAAAGTCAAAATGTTAACCATTGCTTCCAAAAAAGGCTTATCTCCCCGTTTCCAGGTGTTTAGTGACATTTGGGATGATGTGTGATGACAAATTCAAGAATTTAACCATTTCTTCCAAAAAAGGCTTATCTCCCTGTTTCCAGCGCTTTTCTGACACTTGGGCTGACATGTGATGAAAAAGTCAGAAATCTTAATCAATGCTTCCAAAAAAGGCTTATCTCCCCGTTTCCAGCTGTTTAGTGACATTTGGGATGATGTGTGATGAAAAATTCAAGAATTTAACCTTTTCTTCCAAAAAAAGGCTTATCTCCCTGTTTCCAGCGCTTTTCTGACACTTGGGCTGACATGTGATGAAAAAGTCAGAAATCTTAATCAATGGTTCCAAAAAAGGCTTATCTCCCCGTTTCCAGCTGTTTAGTGACATTTGGGATGATGTGTGATGAAAAATTTAAGAATTTAACCTTTTCTTCCAAAAAAAGGCAGATCTCCCTGTTTCCAGCGCTTTTCTGACACTGGAGCTGATATGTGATGAAAAAGTCAAAATGTTAACCATTGCTTCCAAAAAAGGCTTATCTCCCCGTTTCCAGCTGTTTAGTGACATTTGGGATGATGTGTGATGACAAATTCAAGAATTTAACCATTTCTTCCAAAAAAGGCTTATCTCCCTGTTTCCAGCGCTTTTCTGACACTTGGGCTGACATGTGATGAAAAAGTCAGAAATCTTAATCAATGCTTCCAAAAAAGGCTTATCTCCCCGTTTCCAGCTGTTTAGTGACATTTGGGATGATGTGTGATGAAAAATTCAAGAATTTAACCATTTCTTCCAAAAAAGGCTTATCTCCCTGTTTCCAGCGCTTTTCTGACACTTGGGCTGACATGTGATGAAAAAGTCAGAAATCTTAATCAATGGTTCCAAAAAAGGCTTATCTCCCCGTTTCCAGCTGTTTAGTGACATTTGGGATGATGTGTGATGAAAAATTTAAGAATTTAACCTTTTCTTCCAAAAAAAGGCAGATCTCCCTGTTTCCAGCGCTTTTCTGACACTGGAGCTGATATGTGATGAAAAAGTCAAAATGTTAACCATTGCTTCCAAAAAAGGCTTATCTCCCCGTTTCCAGCTGTTTAGTGACATTTGGGATGATGTGTGATGACAATTTCAAGAATTTAACCATTTCTTCCAAAAAAGGCTTATCTCCCTGTTTCCAGCGCTTTTCTGACACTTGGGCTGACATGTGATGAAAAAGTCAGAAATCTTAATCAATGCTTCCAAAAAAGGCTTATCTCCCCGTTTCCAGCTGTTTAGTGACATTTGGGATGATGTGTGATGAAAAATTCAAGAATTTAACCATTTCTTCCAAAAAAGGCTTATCTCCCTGTTTCCAGCGCTTTTCTGACACTTGGGCTGACATGTGATGAAAAAGTCAGAAATCTTAATCAATGGTTCCAAAAAAGGCTTATCTCCCCGTTTCCAGCTGTTTAGTGACTTTTGGGATGATGTGTGATGAAAAATTCAAGAATTTAACCTTTTCTTCCAAAAAAAGGCAGATCTCCCTGTTTCCAGCGCTTTTCTGACACTTGGGCTGACATGTGATGAAAAAGTCAGAAATCTTAATCAATGCTTCCAAAAAAGGCTTATCTCCCCGTTTCCAGCTGTTTAGTGACATTTGGGATGATGTGTGATGAAAAATTCAAGAATTTAACCTTTTCTTCAAAAAAAAGGCAGATCTCCCTGTTTCCAGCGCTTTTCTGACACTGGAGCTGATATGTGATGAAAAAGTCAAAATGTTAACCATTGCTTCCAAAAAAGGCTTATCTCCCCGTTTCCAGCTGTTTAGTGACATTTGGGATGATGTGTGATGAAAAATTCAAGAATTTAACCTTTTCTTCCAAAAAAAGGCAGATCTTCCTGTTTCCAGCGCTTTTCTGACACTTGGGCTGACATGTGATGAAAAAGTCAGAAATCTTAATCAATGCTTCCAAAAAAGGCTTATCTCCCCGTTTCCAGCTGTTTAGTGACATTTGGGATGATGTGTGATGAAAAATTCAAGAATTTAACCTTTTCTTCCAAAAAAAGGCAGATCTCCCTGTTTCCAGCGCTTTTCTGACACTTGGGCTGACATGTGATGAAAAAGTCAGAAATCTTAATCAATGGTTCCAAAAAAGGCTTATCTCCCCGTTTCCAGCTGTTTAGTGACATTTGGGATGATGTGTGATGAAAAATTCAAGAATTTAACCTTTTCTTCCAAAAAAAGGCAGATCTCCCTGTTTCCAGCGCTTTTCTGACACTGGAGCTTATATGTAATGAAAAAGTCAAAATGTTAACCATTGCTTCCAAAAAAGGCTTATCTCCCCGTTATCCAGCTGTTTAGTGACATTTGGGATGATGTGTGATGAAAAATTCGAGAATTTAACCATTTCTTCCAAAAAAGGCTTATGTCCCTGTTTCCAGCGCTTTTCTGACACTTGGGCTGACATGTGATGAAAAAGTCAGAAATCTTAATCAATGCTTCCAAAAAAGGCTTATCTCCCCGTTTCCAGCTGTTTAGTGACATTTGGGATGATGTGTGATGAAAAATTCAAGAATTTAACCATTTCTTCCAAAAAAGGCTTATCTCCCTGTTTCCAGCGCTTTTCTGACACTTGGGCTGACATGTGATGAAAAAGTCAGAAATCTTAATCAATGGTTCCAAAAAAGGCTTAGCTCCCCGTTTCCAGCTGTTTAGTGACATTTGGGATGATGTGTGATGAAAAATTCAAGAATTTAACCTTTTCTTCCAAAAAAAGGCAGATCTCCCTGTTTCCAGCGCTTTTCTGACACTGGAGCTGATAGGTGATGAAAAAGTCAAAATGTTAACCATTGCTTCCAAAAAAGGCTTATCTCCCCGTTTCCAGCTGTTTAGTGACATTTGGGATGATGTGTGATGACAAATTCAAGAATTTAACCATTTCTTCCAAAAAAGGCTTATCTCCCTGTTTCCAGCGCTTTTCTGACACTTGGGCTGACATGTGATGAAAAAGTCAGAAATCTTAATCAATGGTTCCAAAAAAGGCTTATCTCCCCGTTTCCAGCTGTTTAGTGACATTTGGGATGATGTGTGATGAATAATTCAAGAATTTAACCATTTCTTCCAAAAAAGGCTTATCTCCCTGTTTCCAGCGCTTTTCTGACACTTGGGCTGACATGTGATGAAAAAGTCAGAAATCTTAATCAATGGTTCCAAAAAAGGCTTAGCTCCCCGTTTCCAGCTGTTTAGTGACATTTGGGATGATGTGTGATGAAAAATTCAAGAATTTAACCTTTTCTTCCAAAAAAAGGCAGATCTCCCTGTTTCCAGCGCTTTTCTGACACTGGAGCTGATAGGTGATGAAAAAGTCAAAATGTTAACCATTGCTTCCAAAAAAGGCTTATCTCCCCGTTTCCAGCTGTTTAGTGACATTTGGGATGATGTGTGATGACAAATTCAAGAATTTAACCATTTCTTCCAAAAAAGGCTTATCTCCCTGTTTCCAGCGCTTTTCTGACACTTGGGCTGACATGTGATGAAAAAGTCAGAAATCTTAATCAATGGTTCCAAAAAAGGCTTATCTCCCCGTTTCCAGCTGTTTAGTGATATTTGGGATGATGTGTGATGAAAAATTCAAGAATTTAACCATTTCTTCCAAAAAAGGCTTATCTCCCTGTTTCCAGCGCTTTTCTGACACTTGGGCTGACATGTGATGAAAAAGTCAGAAATCTTAATCAATGGTTCCAAAAAAGGCTTAGCTCCCCGTTTCCAGCTGTTTAGTGACATTTGGGATGATGTGTGATGAAAAATTCAAGAATTTAACCATTTCTTCCAAAAAAAGGCAGATCTCCCTGTTTCCAGCGCTTTTCTGACACTTGGGCTGACATGTGATGAAAAAGTCAGAAATCTTAATCAATGCTTCCAAAAAAGGCTTATCTCCCCGTTTCCAGCTGTTTAGTGACATTTGGGATGATGTGTGATGAAAAATTCAAGAATTTAACCTTTTCTTCCAAAAAAAGGCAGATCTCCCTGTGTCCAGCGCTTTTCTGACACTGGAGCTTATATGTGATGAAAAAGTCAAAATGTTAACCATTGCTTCCAAAAAAGGCTTATCTCCCCGTTATCCAGCTGTTTAGTGACATTTGGGATGATGTGTGATGAAAAATTCGAGAATTTAACCATTTCTTCCAAAAAAGGCTTATGTCCCTGTTTCCAGCGCTTTTCTGACACTTGGGCTGACATGTGATGAAAAAGTCAGAAATCTTAATCAATGCTTCCAAAAAAGGCTTATCTCCCCGTTTCCAGCTGTTTAGTGACATTTGGGATGATGTGTGATGAAAAATTCAAGAATTTAACCATTTCTTCCAAAAAAGGCTTATCTCCCTGTTTCCAGCGCTTTTCTGACACTTGGGCTGACATGTGATGAAAAAGTCAGAAATCTTAATCAATGCTTCCAAAAAAGGCTTATCTCCCCGTTTCCAGCTGTTTAGTGACATTTGGGATGATGTGTGATGAAAAATTTAAGAATTTAACCTTTTCTTCCAAAAAAAGGCAGATCTCCCTGTTTCCAGCGCTTTTCTGACACTGGAGCTGATATGTGATGAAAAAGTCAAAATGTTAACCATTGCTTCCAAAAAAGGCTTATCTCCCCGTTATCCAGCTGTTTAGTGACATTTGGGATGATGTGTGATGAAAAATTCAAGAATTTAACCATTTCTTCCAAAAAAGGCTTATCTCCCTGTTTCCAGCGCTTTTCTGACACTTGGGCTGACATGTGATGAAAAAGTCAGAAATCTTAATCAATGGTTCCAAAAAAGGCTTAGCTCCCCGTTTCCAGCTGTTTAGTGACATTTGGGATGATGTGTGATGAAAAATTCAAGAATTTAACCTTTTCTTCCAAAAAAAGGCAGATCTCCCTGTTTCCAGCGCTTTTCTGACACTTGGGCTGACATGTGATGAAAAAGTCAGAAATCTTAATCAATGCTTCCAAAAAAGGCTTATCTCCCCGTTTCCAGCTGTTTAGTGACATTTGGGATGATGTGTGATGAAAAATTCAAGAATTTAACCATTTCTTCCAAAAAAGGCTTATCTCCCTGTTTCCAGCGCTTTTCTGACACTTGGGCTGACATGTGATGAAAAAGTCAGAAATCTTAATCAATGGTTCCAAAAAAGGCTTAGCTCCCCGTTTCCAGCTGTTTAGTGACATTTGGGATGATGTGTGATGAAAAATTCAAGAATTTAACCTTTTCTTCCAAAAAAAGGCAGATCTCCCTGTTTCCAGCGCTTTTCTGACACTGGAGCTGATAGGTGATGAAAAAGTCAAAATGTTAACCATTGCTTCCAAAAAAGGCTTATCTCCCCGTTTCCAGCTGTTTAGTGACATTTGGGATGATGTGTGATGACAAATTCAAGAATTTAACCATTTCTTCCAAAAAAGGCTTATCTCCCTGTTTCCAGCGCTTTTCTGACACTTGGGCTGACATGTGATGAAAAAGTCAGAAATCTTAATCAATGGTTCCAAAAAAGGCTTATCTCCCCGTTTCCAGCTGTTTAGTGACATTTGGGATGATGTGTGATGAAAAATTCAAGAATTTAACCATTTCTTCCAAAAAAGGCTTATCTCCCTGTTTCCAGCGCTTTTCTGACACTTGGGCTGACATGTGATGAAAAAGTCAGAAATCTTAATCAATGGTTCCAAAAAAGGCTTAGCTCCCCGTTTCCAGCTGTTTAGTGACATTTGGGATGATGTGTGATGAAAAATTCAAGAATTTAACCATTTCTTCCAAAAAAAGGCAGATCTCCCTGTTTCCAGCGCTTTTCTGACACTTGGGCTGACATGTGATGAAAAAGTCAGAAATCTTAATCAATGCTTCCAAAAAAGGCTTATCTCCCCGTTTCCAGCTGTTTAGTGACATTTGGGATGATGTGTGATGAAAAATTCAAGAATTTAACCATTTCTTCCAAAAAAAGGCAGATCTCCCTGTTTCCAGCGCTTTTCTGACACTTGGGCTGACATGTGATGAAAAAGTCAGAAATCTTAATCAATGCTTCCAAAAAAGGCTTATCTCCCCGTTTCCAGCTGTTTAGTGACATTTGGGATGATGTGTGATGAAAAATTCAAGAATTTAACCATTTCTTCCAAAAAAGGCTTATCTCCCTGTTTCCAGCGCTTTTCTGACACTTGGGCTGACATGTGATGAAAAAGTCAGAAATCTTAATCAATGGTTCCAAAAAAGGCTTAGCTCCCCGTTTCCAGCTGTTTAGTGACATTTGGGATGATGTGTGATGAAAAATTCAAGAATTTAACCTTTTCTTCCAAAAAAAGGCAGATCTCCCTGTTTCCAGCGCTTTTCTGACACTGGAGCTGATAGGTGATGAAAAAGTCAAAATGTTAACCATTGCTTCCAAAAAAGGCTTATCTCCCCGTTTCCAGCTGTTTAGTGACATTTGGGATGATGTGTGATGACAAATTCAAGAATTTAACCATTTCTTCCAAAAAAGGCTTATCTCCCTGTTTCCAGCGCTTTTCTGACACTTGGGCTGACATGTGATGAAAAAGTCAGAAATCTTAATCAATGGTTCCAAAAAAGGCTTATCTCCCCGTTTCCAGCTGTTTAGTGACATTTTGGATGATGTGTGATGAAAAATTCAAGAATTTAACCATTTCTTCCAAAAAAGGCTTATCTCCCTGTTTCCAGCGCTTTTCTGACACTTGGGCTGACATGTGATGAAAAAGTCAGAAATCTTAATCAATGCTTCCAAAAAAGGCTTAGCTCCCCGTTTCCAGCTGTTTAGTGACATTTGGGATTATGTGTGATGAAAAATTCAAGAATTTAACCTTTTCTTCCAAAAAAAGGCAGATCTCCCTGTTTCCAGCGCTTTTCTGACACTGGAGCTGATAGGTGATGAAAAAGTCAAAATGTTAACCATTGCTTCCAAAAAAGGCTTATCTCCCCGTTTCCAGCTGTTTAGTGACATTTGGGATGATGTGTGATGAAAAATTCAAGAATTTAACCATTTCTTCCAAAAAAGGCTTATCTCCCTGTTTCCAGCGCTTTTCTGACACTTGTCTGACATGTGATGAAAAAGTCAGAAATCTTAATCAATGGTTCCAAAAAAGGCTTATCTCCCCGTTTCCAGCTGTTTAGTGACATTTGGGATGATGTGTGATGAAAAATTCAAGAATTTAACCATTTCTTCCAAAAAAGGCAGATCTCCCTGTTTCCAGCGCTTTTCTGACACTGG
This sequence comes from Limanda limanda, assembly GCF_963576545.1. Classification (NCBI taxonomy): domain Eukaryota; kingdom Metazoa; phylum Chordata; class Actinopteri; order Pleuronectiformes; family Pleuronectidae; genus Limanda; species Limanda limanda. The sequence continues at coordinate 142,677 of NW_026870642.1, read as the reverse complement.
AGCTGATATGTGATGAAAAAGTCAAAATGTTAACCATTGCTTCCAAAAAAGGCTTATCTCCCCGTTTTCAGCTGTTTAGTGACATTTGGGATGATGTGTGATGAAAAATTCAAGAATTTAACCATTTCTTCCAAAAAAGGCTTATCTCCCTGTTTCCAGCGCTTTTCTGACACTTGGGCTGACATGTGATGAAAAAGTCAGAAATCTTAATCAATGGTTCCAAAAAAGGCTTAGCTCCCCGTTTCCAGCTGTTTAGTGACATTTGGGATGATGTGTGATGAAAAATTCAAGAATTTAACCTTTTCTTCCAAAAAAAGGCAGATCTCCCTGTTTCCAGCGCTTTTCTGACACTGGAGCTGATATGTGATGAAAAAGTCAAATGTTAACCATTGCTTCCAAAAAAGGCTTATCTCCCCGTTTCCAGCTGTTTAGTGACATTTGGGATGATGTGTGATGAAAAATTCAAGAATTTAACCATTTCTTCCAAAAAAGGCTTATCTCCCTGTTTCCAGCGCTTTTCTGACACTTGGGCTGACATGTGATGAAAAAGTCAGAAATCTTAATCAATGGTTCCAAAAAAGGCTTATCTCCCCGTTTCCAGCTGTTTAGTGACATTTGGGATGATGTGTGATGAAACATTCAAGAATTTAACCTTTTCTTCCAAAAAAAGGCAGATCTCCCTGTTTCCAGCGCTTTTCTGACACTTGGGCTGACATGTGATGAAAAAGTCAGAAATCTTAATCAATGCTTCCAAAAAAGGCTTATCTCCCCGTTTCCAGCTGTTTAGTGACATTTGGGATGATGTGTGATGAAAAATTCAAGAATTTAACCATTTCTTCCAAAAAAGGCTTATCTCCCTGTTTCCAGCGCTTTTCTGACACTTGGGCTGACATGTGATGAAAAAGTCAGAAATCTTAATCAATGCTTCCAAAAAAGGCTTATCTCCCCGTTTCCAGCTGTTTAGTGACATTTGGGATGATGTGTGATGAAAAATTCAAGAATTTAACCATTTCTTCCAAAAAAGGCTTATCTCCCTGTTTCCAGCGCTTTTCTGACACTTGGGCTGACATGTGATGAAAAAGTCAGAAATCTTAATCAATGGTTCCAAAAAAGGCTTAGCTCCCCGTTTCCAGCTGTTTAGTGACATTTGGGATGATGTGTGATGAAAAATTCAAGAATTTAACCTTTTCTTCCAAAAAAAGGCAGATCTCCCTGTTTCCAGCGCTTTTCTGACACTGGAGCTGATAGGTGATGAAAAAGTCAAAATGTTAACCATTGCTTCCAAAAAAGGCTTATCTCCCCGTTTCCAGCTGTTTAGTGACATTTGGGATGATGTGTGATGACAAATTCAAGAATTTAACCATTTCTTCCAAAAAAGGCTTATCTCCCTGTTTCCAGCGCTTTTCTGACACTTGGGCTGACATGTGATGAAAAAGTCAGAAATCTTAATCAATGCTTCCAAAAAAGGCTTATATCCCTGTTTCCAGCTGTTTAGTGACATTTGGGATGATGTGTGATGAAAAATTCGAGAATTTAACCATTTCTTCCAAAAAAGGCTTATCTCCCTGTTTCCAGCGCTTTTCTGACACTTGGGCTGACATGTGATGAAAAAGTCAGAAATCTTAATCAATGGTTCCAAAAAAGGCTTATCTCCCCGTTTCCAGCTGTTTAGTGACATTTGGGATGATGTGTGATGAAAAATTCAAGAATTTAACCATTTCTTCCAAAAAAAGGCAGATCTCCCTGTTTCCAGCGCTTTTCTGACACTGGAGCTGATATGTGATGAAAAAGTCAAAATGTTAACCATTGCTTCCAAAAAAGGCTTATCTCCCCGTTTTCAGCTGTTTAGTGACATTTGGGATGATGTGTGATGAAAAATTCAAGAATTTAACCATTTCTTCCAAAAAAGGCTTACCTCCCTGTTTCCAGCGCTTTTCTGACACTTGGGCTGACATGTGATGAAAAAGTCAGAAATCTTAATCAATGGTTCCAAAAAAGGCTTAGCTCCCCGTTTCCAGCTGTTTAGTGACATTTGGGATGATGTGTGATGAAAAATTCAAGAATTTAACCTTTTCTTCCAAAAAAAGGCAGATCTCCCTGTTTCCAGCGCTTTTCTGACACTGGAGCTGATATGTGATGAAAAAGTCAAATGTTAACCATTGCTTCCAAAAAAGGCTTATCTCCCCGTTTCCAGCTGTTTAGTGACATTTGGGATGATGTGTGATGAAAAATTCAAGAATTTAACCATTTCTTCCAAAAAAGGCTTATCTCCCTGTTTCCAGCGCTTTTCTGACACTTGGGCTGACATGTGATGAAAAAGTCAGAAATCTTAATCAATGGTTCCAAAAAAGGCTTATCTCCCCGTTTCCAGCTGTTTAGTGACATTTGGGATGATGTGTGATGAAACATTCAAGAATTTAACCTTTTCTTCCAAAAAAAGGCAGATCTCCCTGTTTCCAGCGCTTTTCTGACACTGGAGCTGATATGTGATGAAAAAGTCAAAATGTTAACCATTGCTTCCAAAAAAGGCTTATCTCCCCGTTATCCAGCTGTTTAGTGACATTTGGGATGATGTGTGATGAAAAATTCAAAAATTTAACCATTTCTTCCAAAAAAGGCTTATCTCCCTGTTTCCAGCGCTTTTCTGACACTTGGGCTGACATGTGATGAAAAAGTCAGAAATCTTAATCAATGGTTCCAAAAAAGGCTTATCTCCCCGTTTCCAGCTGTTTAGTGACATTTGGGATGATGTGTGATGAAAAATTCAAGAATTTAACCTTTTCTTCCAAAAAAAGGCAGATCTCCCTGTTTCCAGCGCTTTTCTGACACTGGAGCTGATATGTGATGAAAAAGTCAAAATGTTAACCATTGCTTCCAAAAAAGGCTTATCTCCCCGTTATCCAGCTGTTTAGTGACATTTGGGATGATGTGTGATGAAAAATTCAAAAATTTAACCATTTCTTCCAAAAAAGGCTTATCTCCCTGTTTCCAGCGCTTTTCTGACACTTGGGCTGACATGTGATGAAAAAGTCAGAAATCTTAATCAATGGTTCCAAAAAAGGCTTATCTCCCCGTTTCCAGCTGTTTAGTGACATTTGGGATGATGTGTGATGAAAAATTCAAGAATTTAACCTTTTCTTACAAAAAAAGGCAGATCTCCCTGTTTCCAGCGCTTTTCTGACACTGGAGCTGATATGTGATGAAAAAGTCAAAATGTTAACCATTGCTTCCAAAAAAGGCTTATCTCCCCGTTTCCAGCTGCTTAGTGACATTTGGGATGATGTGTGATGAAAAATTCAAGAATTTAACCTTTTCTTCCAAAAAAAGGCAGATCTCCCTGTTTCCAGCGCTTTTCTGACACTTGGGCTGACATGTGATGAAAAAGTCAGAAATCTTAATCAATGGTTCCAAAAAAGGCTTATCTCCCCGTTTCCAGCTGTTTAGTGACATTTGGGATGATGTGTGATGAAAAATTCAAGAATTTAACCTTTTCTTCCAAAAAAAGGCAGATCTCCCTGTTTCCAGCGCTTTTCTGACCCTGGAGCTGATATGTGATGAAAAAGTCAAAATGTTAACCATTGCTTCCAAAAAAGGCTTATCTCCCCGTTATCCAGCTGTTTAGTGACATTTGGGATGATGTGTGATGAAAAATTCGAGAATTTAACCATTTCTTCCAAAAAAGGCTTATCTCCCTGTTTCCAGCGCTTTTCTGACACTTGGGCTGACATGTGATGAAAAAGTCAGAAATCTTAATCAATGCTTCCAAAAAAGGCTTATCTCCCCGTTTCCAGCTGTTTAGTGACATTTGGGATGATGTGTGATGACAAATTCAAGAATTTAACCATTTCTTCCAAAAAAGGCTTATCTCCCCGTTTCCAGCTGTTTCTGACACTGGAGCTGATATGTGATGAAAAAGTCAAAATGTTAACCATTTCTTCCAAAAAAGGCTTATCTCCCTGTTTCCAGCGCTTTTCTGACACTTGGGCTGACATGTGATGAAAAAGTCAGAAATCTTAATCAATGCTTCCAAAAAAGGCTTATCTCCCCGTTTCCAGCTGTTTAGTGACATTTGGGATGATGTGTGATGAAAAATTCAAGAATTTAACCATTTCTTCCAAAAAAGGCTTATCTCCCTGTTTCCAGCGCTTTTCTGACACTTGGGCTGACATGTGATGAAAAAGTCAGAAATCTTAATCAATGGTTCCAAAAAAGGCTTATCTCCCCGTTTCCAGCTGTTTAGTGACATTTGGGATGATGTGTGATGAAACATTCAAGAATTTTACCTTTTCTTCCAAAAAAAGGCAGATCTCCCTGTTTCCAGCGCTTTTCTGACACTGGAGCTGATATGTGATGAAAAAGTCAAAATGTTAACCATTGCTTCCAAAAAAGGCTTATCTCCCCGTTATCCAGCTGTTTAGTGACATTTGGGATGATGTGTGATGAAAAATTCGAGAATTTAACCATTTCTTCCAAAAAAGGCTTATCTCCCTGTTTCCAGCGCTTTTCTGACACTTGGGCTGACATGTGATGAAAAAGTCAGAAATCTTAATCAATGCTTCCAAAAAAGGCTTATATCCCCGTTTCCAGCTGTTTAGTGACATTTGGGATGATGTGTGATGAAAAATTCGAGAATTTAACCATTTCTTCCAAAAAAGGCTTATCTCCCTGTTTCCAGCGCTTTTCTGACACTTGGGCTGACATGTGATGAAAACGTCAGAAATCTTAATCAATGGTTCCAAAAAAGGCTTATATCCCCGTTTCCAGCTGTTTAGTGACATTTGGGATGATGTGTGATGAAAAATTCAAGAATTTAACCTTTTCTTCCAAAAAAAGGCAGATCTCCCTGTTTCCAGCGCTTTTCTGACACTGGAGCTGATATGTGATGAAAAAGTCAAAATGTTAACCATTGCTTCCAAAAAAGGCTTATCTCCCCGTTTCCAGCTGTTTAGTGACATTTGGGATGATGTGTGATGAAAAATTCAAGAATTTAACCATTTCTTCCAAAAAAGGCTTATCTCCCTGTTTCCAGCGCTTTTCTGACACTTGGGCTGACATGTGATGAAAAAGTCAGAAATCTTAATCAATGGTTCCAAAAAAGGCTTATCTCCCCGTTTCCAGCTGTTTAGTGACATTTGGGATGATGTGTGATGAAACATTCAAGAATTTAACCTTTTCTTCCAAAAAAAGGCAGATCTCCCTGTTTCCAGCGCTTATCTGACACTGGAGCTGATATGTGATGAAAAAGTCAAAATGTTAACCATTGCTTCCAAAAAAGGCTTATCTCCCCGTTATCCAGCTGTTTAGTGACATTTGGGATGATGTGTGATGAAAAATTCGAGAATTTAACCATTTCTTCCAAAAAAGGCTTATCTCCCTGTTTCCAGCGCTTTTCTGACACTTGGGCTGACATGTGATGAAAAAGTCAGAAATCTTAATCAATGCTTCCAAAAAAGGCTTATCTCCCCGTTTCCAGCTGTTTAGTGACATTTGGGATGATGTGTGATGAAAAATTCAAGAATTTAACCTTTTCTTCCAAAAAAAGGCAGATCTCCCTGTTTCCAGCGCTTTTCTGACACTGGAGCTGATATGTGATGAAAAAGTCAAAATGTTAACCATTGCTTCCAAAAAAGGCTTATCTCCCCGTTATCCAGCTGTTTAGTGACATTTGGGATGATGTGTGATGAAAAATTCGAGAATTTAACCATTTCTTCCAAAAAAGGCTTATCTCCCTGTTTCCAGCGCTTTTCTGACACTTGGGCTGACATGTGATGAAAAAGTCAGAAATCTTAATCAATGCTTCCAAAAAAGGCTTATCTCCCCGTTTCCAGCTGTTTAGTGACATTTGGGATGATGAGTGATGACAAATTCAAGAATTTAACCATTTCTTCCAAAAAAGGCTTAGCTCCCCGTTTCCAGCTGTTTAGTGACATTTGGGATGATGTGTGATGAAAAATTCAAGAATTTAACCTTTTCTTCCAAAAAAGGGCAGATCTCCCTGTTTCCAGCGCTTTTCTGACACTGGAGCTGATAGGTGATGAAAAAGTCAAAATGTTAACCATTGCTTCCAAAAAAGGCTTATCTCCCCGTTTCCAGCTGTTTAGTGACATTTGGGATGATGTGTGATGAAAAATTCAAGAATTTAACCATTTCTTCCAAAAAAGGCTTATCTCCCTGTTTCCAGCGCTTTTCTGACACTTGGGCTGACATGTGATGAAAAAGTCAGAAATCTTAATCAATGGTTCCAAAAAAGGCTTATCTCCCCGTTTCCAGCTGTTTAGTGACATTTGGGATGATGTGTGATGAAACATTCAAGAATTTAACCTTTTCTTCCAAAAAAAGGCAGATCTCCCTGTTTCCAGCGCTTATCTGACACTGGAGCTGATATGTGATGAAAAAGTCAAAATGTTAACCATTGCTTCCAAAAAAGGCTTATCTCCCCGTTATCCAGCTGTTTAGTGACATTTGGGATGATGTGTGATGAAAAATTCGAGAATTTAACCATTTCTTCCAAAAAAGGCTTATCTCCCTGTTTCCAGCGCTTTTCTGACACTTGGGCTGACATGTGATGAAAAAGTCAGAAATCTTAATCAATGCTTCCAAAAAAGGCTTATCTCCCCGTTTCCAGCTGTTTAGTGACATTTGGGATGATGTGTGATGAAAAATTCAAGAATTTAACCTTTTCTTCCAAAAAAAGGCAGATCTCCCTGTTTCCAGCGCTTTTCTGACACTGGAGCTGATATGTGATGAAAAAGTCAAAATGTTAACCATTGCTTCCAAAAAAGGCTTATCTCCCCGTTATCCAGCTGTTTAGTGACATTTGGGATGATGTGTGATGAAAAATTCGAGAATTTAACCATTTCTTCCAAAAAAGGCTTATCTCCCTGTTTCCAGCGCTTTTCTGACACTTGGGCTGACATGTGATGAAAAAGTCAGAAATCTTAATCAATGCTTCCAAAAAAGGCTTATCTCCCCGTTTCCAGCTGTTTAGTGACATTTGGGATGATGAGTGATGACAAATTCAAGAATTTAACCATTTCTTCCAAAAAAGGCTTAGCTCCCCGTTTCCAGCTGTTTAGTGACATTTGGGATGATGTGTGATGAAAAATTCAAGAATTTAACCTTTTCTTCCAAAAAAGGGCAGATCTCCCTGTTTCCAGCGCTTTTCTGACACTGGAGCTGATAGGTGATGAAAAAGTCAAAATGTTAACCATTGCTTCCAAAAAAGGCTTATCTCCCCGTTTCCAGCTGTTTAGTGACATTTGGGATGATGTGTGATGAAAAATTCAAGAATTTAACCATTTCTTCCAAAAAAGGCTTATCTCCCTGTTTCCAGCGCTTTTCTGACACTTGGGCTGACATGTGATGAAAAAGTCAGAAATCTTAATCAATGGTTCCAAAAAAGGCTTATCTCCCCGTTTCCAGCTGTTTAGTGACATTTGGGATGATGTGTGATGAAACATTCAAGAATTTAACCTTTTCTTCCAAAAAAAGGCAGATCTCCCTGTTTCCAGCGCTTTTCTGACACTGGAGCTGATATGTGATGAAAAAGTCAAAATGTTAACCATTGCTTCCAAAAAAGGCTTATCTCCCCGTTATCCAGCTGTTTAGTGACATTTGGGATGATGTGTGATGAAAAATTCGAGAATTTAACCATTTCTTCCAAAAAAGGCTTATCTCCCTGTTTCCAGCGCTTTTCTGACACTTGGGCTGACATGTGATGAAAAAGTCAGAAATCTTAATCAATGCTTCCAAAAAAGGCTTATATCCCCGTTTCCAGCTGTTTAGTGACATTTGGGATGATGTGTGATGAAAAATTCGAGAATTTAACCATTTCTTCCAAAAAAGGCTTATCTCCCTGTTTCCAGCGCTTTTCTGACACTTGGGCTGACATGTGATGAAAACGTCAGAAATCTTAATCAATGGTTCCAAAAAAGGCTTATCTCCCCGTTTCCAGCTGTTTAGTGACATTTGGGATGATGTGTGATGAAAAATTCAAGAATTTAACCTTTTCTTCCAAAAAAAGGCAGATCTCCCTGTTTCCAGCGCTTTTCTGACACTGGAGCTGATATGTGATGAAAAAGTCAAAATGTTAACCATTGCTTCCAAAAAAGGCTTATCTCCCCGTTTCCAGCTGTTTAGTGACATTTGGGATGATGTGTGATGAAAAATTCAAGAATTTAACCATTTCTTCCAAAAAAGGCTTATCTCCCTGTTTCCAGCGCTTTTCTGACACTTGGGCTGACATGTGATGAAAAAGTCAGAAATCTTAATCAATGGTTCCAAAAAAGGCTTAGCTCCCCGTTTCCAGCTGTTTAGTGACATTTGGGATGATGTGTGATGAAACATTCAAGAATTTAACCTTTTCTTCCAAAAAAAGGCAGATCTCCCTGTTTCCAGCGCTTATCTGACACTGGAGCTGATATGTGATGAAAAAGTCAAAATGTTAACCATTGCTTCCAAAAAAGGCTTATCTCCCCGTTATCCAGCTGTTTAGTGACATTTGGGATGATGTGTGATGAAAAATTCGAGAATTTAACCATTTCTTCCAAAAAAGGCTTATCTCCCTGTTTCCAGCGCTTTTCTGACACTTGGGCTGACATGTGATGAAAAAGTCAGAAATCTTAATCAATGCTTCCAAAAAAGGCTTATCTCCCCGTTTCCAGCTGTTTAGTGACATTTGGGATGATGTGTGATGAAAAATTCAAGAATTTAACCTTTTCTTCCAAAAAAAGGCAGATCTCCCTGTTTCCAGCGCTTTTCTGACACTGGAGCTGATATGTGATGAAAAAGTCAAAATGTTAACCATTGCTTCCAAAAAAGGCTTATCTCCCCGTTATCCAGCTGTTTAGTGACATTTGGGATGATGTGTGATGAAAAATTCGAGAATTTAACCATTTCTTCCAAAAAAGGCTTATCTCCCTGTTTCCAGCGCTTTTCTGACACTTGGGCTGACATGTGATGAAAAAGTCAGAAATCATAATCAATGCTTCCAAAAAAGGCTTATCTCCCCGTTTCCAGCTGTTTAGTGACATTTGGGATGATGAGTGATGACAAATTCAAGAATTTAACCATTTCTTCCAAAAAAGGCTTAGCTCCCCGTTTCCAGCTGTTTAGTGACATTTGGGATGATGTGTGATGAAAAATTCAAGAATTTAACCTTTTCTTCCAAAAAAGGGCTTATCTCCCCGTTTCCAGCTGTTTAGTGACATTTGGGATGATGTGTGATGAAACATTCAAGAATTTAACCTTTTCTTCCAAAAAAAGGCAGATCTCCCTGTTTCCAGCGCTTATCTGACACTGGAGCTGATATGTGATGAAAAAGTCAAAATGTTAACCATTGCTTCCAAAAAAGGCTTATCTCCCCGTTATCCAGCTGTTTAGTGACATTTGGGATGATGTGTGATGAAAAATTCGAGAATTTAACCATTTCTTCCAAAAAAGGCTTATCTCCCTGTTTCCAGCGCTTTTCTGACACTTGGGCTGACATGTGATGAAAAAGTCAGAAATCTTAATCAATGCTTCCAAAAAAGGCTTATCTCCCCGTTTCCAGCTGTTTAGTGACATTTGGGATGATGTGTGATGAAAAATTCAAGAATTTAACCTTTTCTTCCAAAAAAAGGCAGATCTCCCTGTTTCCAGCGCTTTTCTGACACTGGAGCTGATATGTGATGAAAAAGTCAAAATGTTAACCATTGCTTCCAAAAAAGGCTTATCTCCCCGTTATCCAGCTGTTTAGTGACATTTGGGATGATGTGTGATGAAAAATTCGAGAATTTAACCATTTCTTCCAAAAAAGGCTTATCTCCCTGTTTCCAGCGCTTTTCTGACACTTGGGCTGACATGTGATGAAAAAGTCAGAAATCTTAATCAATGCTTCCAAAAAAGGCTTATCTCCCCGTTTCCAGCTGTTTAGTGACATTTGGGATGATGAGTGATGACAAATTCAAGAATTTAACCATTTCTTCCAAAAAAGGCTTAGCTCCCCGTTTCCAGCTGTTTAGTGACATTTGGGATGATGTGTGATGAAAAATTCAAGAATTTAACCTTTTCTTCCAAAAAAGGGCAGATCTCCCTGTTTCCAGCGCTTTTCTGACACTGGAGCTGATAGGTGATGAAAAAGTCAAAATGTTAACCATTGCTTCCAAAAAAGGCTTATCTCCCCGTTTCCAGCTGTTTAGTGACATTTGGGATGATGTGTGATGAAAAATTCAAGAATTTAACCATTTCTTCCAAAAAAGGCTTATCTCCCTGTTTCCAGCGCTTTTCTGACACTTGGGCTGACATGTGATGAAAAAGTCAGAAATCTTAATCAATGGTTCCAAAAAAGGCTTATCTCCCCGTTTCCAGCTGTTTAGTGACATTTGGGATGATGTGTGATGAAACATTCAAGAATTTAACCTTTTCTTCCAAAAAAAGGCAGATCTCCCTGTTTCCAGCGCTTATCTGACACTGGAGCTGATATGTGATGAAAAAGTCAAAATGTTAACCATTGCTTCCAAAAAAGGCTTATCTCCCCGTTATCCAGCTGTTTAGTGACATTTGGGATGATGTGTGATGAAAAATTCGAGAATTTAACCATTTCTTCCAAAAAAGGCTTATCTCCCTGTTTCCAGCGCTTTTCTGACACTTGGGCTGACATGTGATGAAAAAGTCAGAAATCTTAATCAATGCTTCCAAAAAAGGCTTATCTCCCCGTTTCCAGCTGTTTAGTGACATTTGGGATGATGTGTGATGAAAAATTCAAGAATTTAACCTTTTCTTCCAAAAAAAGGCAGATCTCCCTGTTTCCAGCGCTTTTCTGACACTGGAGCTGATATGTGATGAAAAAGTCAAAATGTTAACCATTGCTTCCAAAAAAGGCTTATCTCCCCGTTATCCAGCTGTTTAGTGACATTTGGGATGATGTGTGATGAAAAATTCGAGAATTTAACCATTTCTTCCAAAAAAGGCTTATCTCCCTGTTTCCAGCGCTTTTCTGACACTTGGGCTGACATGTGATGAAAAAGTCAGAAATCTTAATCAATGCTTCCAAAAAAGGCTTATCTCCCCGTTTCCAGCTGTTTAGTGACATTTGGGATGATGAGTGATGACAAATTCAAGAATTTAACCATTTCTTCCAAAAAAGGCTTAGCTCCCCGTTTCCAGCTGTTTAGTGACATTTGGGATGATGTGTGATGAAAAATTCAAGAATTTAACCTTTTCTTCCAAAAAAGGGCAGATCTCCCTGTTTCCAGCGCTTTTCTGACACTGGAGCTGATAGGTGATGAAAAAGTCAAAATGTTAACCATTGCTTCCAAAAAAGGCTTATCTCCCCGTTTCCAGCTGTTTAGTGACATTTGGGATGATGTGTGATGAAAAATTCAAGAATTTAACCATTTCTTCCAAAAAAGGCTTATCTCCCTGTTTCCAGCGCTTTTCTGACACTTGGGCTGACATGTGATGAAAAAGTCAGAAATCTTAATCAATGGTTCCAAAAAAGGCTTATCTCCCCGTTTCCAGCTGTTTAGTGACATTTGGGATGATGTGTGATGAAACATTCAAGAATTTAACCTTTTCTTCCAAAAAAAGGCAGATCTCCCTGTTTCCAGCGCTTTTCTGACACTGGAGCTGATATGTGATGAAAAAGTCAAAATGTTAACCATTGCTTCCAAAAAAGGCTTATCTCCCCGTTATCCAGCTGTTTAGTGACATTTGGGATGATGTGTGATGAAAAATTCGAGAATTTAACCATTTCTTCCAAAAAAGGCTTATCTCCCTGTTTCCAGCGCTTTTCTGACACTTGGGCTGACATGTGATGAAAAAGTCAGAAATCTTAATCAATGCTTCCAAAAAAGGCTTATATCCCCGTTTCCAGCTGTTTAGTGACATTTGGGATGATGTGTGATGAAAAATTCGAGAATTTAACCATTTCTTCCAAAAAAGGCTTATCTCCCTGTTTCCAGCGCTTTTCTGACACTTGGGCTGACATGTGATGAAAACGTCAGAAATCTTAATCAATGGTTCCAAAAAAGGCTTATCTCCCCGTTTCCAGCTGTTTAGTGACATTTGGGATGATGTGTGATGAAAAATTCAAGAATTTAACCTTTTCTTCCAAAAAAAGGCAGATCTCCCTGTTTCCAGCGCTTTTCTGACACTGGAGCTGATATGTGATGAAAAAGTCAAAATGTTAACCATTGCTTCCAAAAAAGGCTTATCTCCCCGTTTCCAGCTGTTTAGTGACATTTGGGATGATGTGTGATGAAAAATTCAAGAATTTAACCATTTCTTCCAAAAAAGGCTTATCTCCCTGTTTCCAGCGCTTTTCTGACACTTGGGCTGACATGTGATGAAAAAGTCAGAAATCTTAATCAATGGTTCCAAAAAAGGCTTATCTCCCCGTTTCCAGCTGTTTAGTGACATTTGGGATGATGTGTGATGAAACATTCAAGAATTTAACCTTTTCTTCCAAAAAAAGGCAGATCTCCCTGTTTCCAGCGCTTATCTGACACTGGAGCTGATATGTGATGAAAAAGTCAAAATGTTAACCATTGCTTCCAAAAAAGGCTTATCTCCCCGTTATCCAGCTGTTTAGTGACATTTGGGATGATGTGTGATGAAAAATTCGAGAATTTAACCATTTCTTCCAAAAAAGGCTTATCTCCCTGTTTCCAGCGCTTTTCTGACACTTGGGCTGACATGTGATGAAAAAGTCAGAAATCTTAATCAATGCTTCCAAAAAAGGCTTATCTCCCCGTTTCCAGCTGTTTAGTGACATTTGGGATGATGTGTGATGAAAAATTCAAGAATTTAACCTTTTCTTCCAAAAAAAGGCAGATCTCCCTGTTTCCAGCGCTTTTCTGACACTGGAGCTGATATGTGATGAAAAAGTCAAAATGTTAACCATTGCTTCCAAAAAAGGCTTATCTCCCCGTTATCCAGCTGTTTAGTGACATTTGGGATGATGTGTGATGAAAAATTCGAGAATTTAACCATTTCTTCCAAAAAAGGCTTATCTCCCTGTTTCCAGCGCTTTTCTGACACTTGGGCTGACATGTGATGAAAAAGTCAGAAATCATAATCAATGCTTCCAAAAAAGGCTTATCTCCCCGTTTCCAGCTGTTTAGTGACATTTGGGATGATGAGTGATGACAAATTCAAGAATTTAACCATTTCTTCCAAAAAAGGCTTAGCTCCCCGTTTCCAGCTGTTTAGTGACATTTGGGATGATGTGTGATGAAAAATTCAAGAATTTAACCTTTTCTTCCAAAAAAGGGCAGATCTCCCTGTTTCCAGCGCTTATCTGACACTGGAGCTGATATGTGATGAAAAAGTCAAAATGTTAACCATTGCTTCCAAAAAAGGCTTATCTCCCCGTTATCCAGCTGTTTAGTGACATTTGGGATGATGTGTGATGAAAAATTCGAGAATTTAACCATTTCTTCCAAAAAAGGCTTATCTCCCTGTTTCCAGCGCTTTTCTGACACTTGGGCTGACATGTGATGAAAAAGTCAGAAATCTTAATCAATGCTTCCAAAAAAGGCTTATCTCCCCGTTTCCAGCTGTTTAGTGACATTTGGGATGATGTGTGATGAAAAATTCGAGAATTTAACCATTTCTTCCAAAAAAGGCTTATCTCCCTGTTTCCAGCGCTTTTCTGACACTTGGGCTGACATGTGATGAAAAAGTCAGAAATCTTAATCAATGCTTCCAAAAAAGGCTTATCTCCCCGTTTCCAGCTGTTTAGTGACATTTGGGATGATGTGTGATGAAAAATTCAAGAATTTAACCTTTTCTTCCAAAAAAAGGCAGATCTCCCTGTTTCCAGCGCTTTTCTGACACTGGAGCTGATATGTGATGAAAAAGTCAAAATGTTAACCATTGCTTCCAAAAAAGGCTTATCTCCCCGTTATCCAGCTGTTTAGTGACATTTGGGATGATGTGTGATGAAAAATTCGAGAATTTAACCATTTCTTCCAAAAAAGGCTTATCTCCCTGTTTCCAGCGCTTTTCTGACACTTGGGCTGACATGTGATGAAAAAGTCAGAAATCATAATCAATGCTTCCAAAAAAGGCTTATCTCCCCGTTTCCAGCTGTTTAGTGACATTTGGGATGATGAGTGATGACAAATTCAAGAATTTAACCATTTCTTCCAAAAAAGGCTTAGCTCCCCGTTTCCAGCTGTTTAGTGACATTTGGGATGATGTGTGATGAAAAATTCAAGAATTTAACCTTTTCTTCCAAAAAAGGGCAGATCTCCCTGTTTCCAGCGCTTATCTGACACTGGAGCTGATATGTGATGAAAAAGTCAAAATGTTAACCATTGCTTCCAAAAAAGGCTTATCTCCCCGTTATCCAGCTGTTTAGTGACATTTGGGATGATGTGTGATGAAAAATTCGAGAATTTAACCATTTCTTCCAAAAAAGGCTTATCTCCCTGTTTCCAGCGCTTTTCTGACACTTGGGCTGACATGTGATGAAAAAGTCAGAAATCTTAATCAATGCTTCCAAAAAAGGCTTATCTCCCCGTTTCCAGCTGTTTAGTGACATTTGGGATGATGTGTGATGAAAAATTCAAGAATTTAACCTTTTCTTCCAAAAAAAGGCAGATCTCCCTGTTTCCAGCGCTTTTCTGACACTGGAGCTGATATGTGATGAAAAAGTCAAAATGTTAACCATTGCTTCCAAAAAAGGCTTATCTCCCCGTTATCCAGCTGTTTAGTGACATTTGGGATGATGTGTGATGAAAAATTCGAGAATTTAACCATTTCTTCCAAAAAAGGCTTATCTCCCTGTTTCCAGCGCTTTTCTGACACTTGGGCTGACATGTGATGAAAAAGTCAGAAATCTTAATCAATGCTTCCAAAAAAGGCTTATCTCCCCGTTTCCAGCTGTTTAGTGACATTTGGGATGATGAGTGATGACAAATTCAAGAATTTAACCATTTCTTCCAAAAAAGGCTTAGCTCCCCGTTTCCAGCTGTTTAGTGACATTTGGGATGATGTGTGATGAAAAATTCAAGAATTTAACCTTTTCTTCCAAAAAAGGGCAGATCTCCCTGTTTCCAGCGCTTTTCTGACACTGGAGCTGATAGGTGATGAAAAAGTCAAAATGTTAACCATTGCTTCCAAAAAAGGCTTATCTCCCCGTTTCCAGCTGTTTAGTGACATTTGGGATGATGTGTGATGAAAAATTCAAGAATTTAACCATTTCTTCCAAAAAAGGCTTATCTCCCTGTTTCCAGCGCTTTTCTGACACTTGGGCTGACATGTGATGAAAAAGTCAGAAATCTTAATCAATGGTTCCAAAAAAGGCTTATCTCCCCGTTTCCAGCTGTTTAGTGACATTTGGGATGATGTGTGATGAAACATTCAAGAATTTAACCTTTTCTTCCAAAAAAAGGCAGATCTCCCTGTTTCCAGCGCTTATCTGACACTGGAGCTGATATGTGATGAAAAAGTCAAAATGTTAACCATTGCTTCCAAAAAAGGCTTATCTCCCCGTTATCCAGCTGTTTAGTGACATTTGGGATGATGTGTGATGAAAAATTCGAGAATTTAACCATTTCTTCCAAAAAAGGCTTATCTCCCTGTTTCCAGCGCTTTTCTGACACTTGGGCTGACATGTGATGAAAAAGTCAGAAATCTTAATCAATGCTTCCAAAAAAGGCTTATCTCCCCGTTTCCAGCTGTTTAGTGACATTTGGGATGATGTGTGATGAAAAATTCAAGAATTTAACCTTTTCTTCCAAAAAAAGGCAGATCTCCCTGTTTCCAGCGCTTTTCTGACACTGGAGCTGATATGTGATGAAAAAGTCAAAATGTTAACCATTGCTTCCAAAAAAGGCTTATCTCCCCGTTATCCAGCTGTTTAGTGACATTTGGGATGATGTGTGATGAAAAATTCGAGAATTTAACCATTTCTTCCAAAAAAGGCTTATCTCCCTGTTTCCAGCGCTTTTCTGACACTTGGGCTGACATGTGATGAAAAAGTCAGAAATCTTAATCAATGCTTCCAAAAAAGGCTTATCTCCCCGTTTCCAGCTGTTTAGTGACATTTGGGATGATGAGTGATGACAAATTCAAGAATTTAACCATTTCTTCCAAATAAGGCTTAGCTCCCCGTTTCCAGCTGTTTAGTGACATTTGGGATGATGTGTGATGAAAAATTCAAGAATTTAACCTTTTCTTCCAAAAAAGGGCAGATCTCCCTGTTTCCAGCGCTTTTCTGACACTGGAGCTGATAGGTGATGAAAAAGTCAAAATGTTAACCATTGCTTCCAAAAAAGGCTTATCTCCCCGTTTCCAGCTGTTTAGTGACATTTGGGATGATGTGTGATGAAAAATTCAAGAATTTAACCATTTCTTCCAAAAAAGGCTTATCTCCCTGTTTCCAGCGCTTTTCTGACACTTGGGCTGACATGTGATGAAAAAGTCAGAAATCTTAATCAATGGTTCCAAAAAAGGCTTATCTCCCCGTTTCCAGCTGTTTAGTGACATTTGGGATGATGTGTGATGAAACATTCAAGAATTTAACCTTTTCTTCCAAAAAAAGGCAGATCTCCCTGTTTCCAGCGCTTTTCTGACACTGGAGCTGATATGTGATGAAAAAGTCAAAATGTTAACCATTGCTTCCAAAAAAGGCTTATCTCCCCGTTATCCAGCTGTTTAGTGACATTTGGGATGATGTGTGATGAAAAATTCGAGAATTTAACCATTTCTTCCAAAAAAGGCTTATCTCCCTGTTTCCAGCGCTTTTCTGACACTTGGGCTGACATGTGATGAAAAAGTCAGAAATCTTAATCAATGCTTCCAAAAAAGGCTTATATCCCCGTTTCCAGCTGTTTAGTGACATTTGGGATGATGTGTGATGAAAAATTCGAGAATTTAACCATTTCTTCCAAAAAAGGCTTATCTCCCTGTTTCCAGCGCTTTTCTGACACTTGGGCTGACATGTGATGAAAAAGTCAGAAATCTTAATCAATGCTTCCAAAAAAGGCTTATCTCCCCGTTTCCAGCTGTTTAGTGACATTTGGGATGATGTGTGATGAAAAATTCAAGAATTTAACCTTTTCTTCCAAAAAAAGGCAGATCTCCCTGTTTCCAGCGCTTTTCTGACACTGGAGCTGATATGTGATGAAAAAGTCAAAATGTTAACCATTGCTTCCAAAAAAGGCTTATCTCCCCGTTATCCAGCTGTTTAGTGACATTTGGGATGATGTGTGATGAAAAATTCGAGAATTTAACCATTTCTTCCAAAAAAGGCTTATCTCCCTGTTTCCAGCGCTTTTCTGACACTTGGGCTGACATGTGATGAAAAAGTCAGAAATCATAATCAATGCTTCCAAAAAAGGCTTATCTCCCCGTTTCCAGCTGTTTAGTGACATTTGGGATGATGAGTGATGACAAATTCAAGAATTTAACCATTTCTTCCAAAAAAGGCTTAGCTCCCCGTTTCCAGCTGTTTAGTGACATTTGGGATGATGTGTGATGAAAAATTCAAGAATTTAACCTTTTCTTCCAAAAAAGGGCAGATCTCCCTGTTTCCAGCGCTTTTCTGACACTGGAGCTGATAGGTGATGAAAAAGTCAAAATGTTAACCATTGCTTCCAAAAAAGGCTTATCTCCCCGTTTCCAGCTGTTTAGTGACATTTGGGATGATGTGTGATGAAAAATTCAAGAATTTAACCATTTCTTCCAAAAAAGGCTTATCTCCCTGTTTCCAGCGCTTTTCTGACACTTGGGCTGACATGTGATGAAAAAGTCAGAAATCTTAATCAATGGTTCCAAAAAAGGCTTATCTCCCCGTTTCCAGCTGTTTAGTGACATTTGGGATGATGTGTGATGAAACATTCAAGAATTTAACCTTTTCTTCCAAAAAAAGGCAGATCTCCCTGTTTCCAGCGCTTATCTGACACTGGAGCTGATATGTGATGAAAAAGTCAAAATGTTAACCATTGCTTCCAAAAAAGGGCTTATCTCCCCGTTATCCAGCTGTTTAGTGACATTTGGGATGATGTGTGATGAAAAATTCGAGAATTTAACCATTTCTTCCAAAAAAGGCTTATCTCCCTGTTTCCAGCGCTTTTCTGACACTTGGGCTGACATGTGATGAAAAAGTCAGAAATCTTAATCAATGCTTCCAAAAAAGGCTTATCTCCCCGTTTCCAGCTGTTTAGTGACATTTGGGATGATGTGTGATGAAAAATTCAAGAATTTAACCTTTTCTTCCAAAAAAAGGCAGATCTCCCTGTTTCCAGCGCTTTTCTGACACTGGAGCTGATATGTGATGAAAAAGTCAAAATGTTAACCATTGCTTCCAAAAAAGGCTTATCTCCCCGTTATCCAGCTGTTTAGTGACATTTGGGATGATGTGTGATGAAAAATTCGAGAATTTAACCATTTCTTCCAAAAAAGGCTTATCTCCCTGTTTCCAGCGCTTTTCTGACACTTGGGCTGACATGTGATGAAAAAGTCAGAAATCTTAATCAATGCTTCCAAAAAAGGCTTATCTCCCCGTTTCCAGCTGTTTAGTGACATTTGGGATGATGAGTGATGACAAATTCAAGAATTTAACCATTTCTTCCAAAAAAGGCTTAGCTCCCCGTTTCCAGCTGTTTAGTGACATTTGGGATGATGTGTGATGAAAAATTCAAGAATTTAACCTTTTCTTCCAAAAAAGGGCAGATCTCCCTGTTTCCAGCGCTTTTCTGACACTGGAGCTGATAGGTGATGAAAAAGTCAAAATGTTAACCATTGCTTCCAAAAAAGGCTTATCTCCCCGTTTCCAGCTGTTTAGTGACATTTGGGATGATGTGTGATGAAAAATTCAAGAATTTAACCATTTCTTCCAAAAAAGGCTTATCTCCCTGTTTCCAGCGCTTTTCTGACACTTGGGCTGACATGTGATGAAAAAGTCAGAAATCTTAATCAATGGTTCCAAAAAAGGCTTATCTCCCCGTTTCCAGCTGTTTAGTGACATTTGGGATGATGTGTGATGAAACATTCAAGAATTTAACCTTTTCTTCCAAAAAAAGGCAGATCTCCCTGTTTCCAGCGCTTTTCTGACACTGGAGCTGATATGTGATGAAAAAGTCAAAATGTTAACCATTGCTTCCAAAAAAGGCTTATCTCCCCGTTATCCAGCTGTTTAGTGACATTTGGGATGATGTGTGATGAAAAATTCGAGAATTTAACCATTTCTTCCAAAAAAGGCTTATCTCCCTGTTTCCAGCGCTTTTCTGACACTTGGGCTGACATGTGATGAAAAAGTCAGAAATCTTAATCAATGCTTCCAAAAAAGGCTTATATCCCCGTTTCCAGCTGTTTAGTGACATTTGGGATGATGTGTGATGAAAAATTCGAGAATTTAACCATTTCTTCCAAAAAAGGCTTATCTCCCTGTTTCCAGCGCTTTTCTGACACTTGGGCTGACATGTGATGAAAACGTCAGAAATCTTAATCAATGGTTCCAAAAAAGGCTTATCTCCCCGTTTCCAGCTGTTTAGTGACATTTGGGATGATGTGTGATGAAAAATTCAAGAATTTAACCTTTTCTTCCAAAAAAAGGCAGATCTCCCTGTTTCCAGCGCTTTTCTGACACTGGAGCTGATACGTGATGAAAAAGTCAAAATGTTAACCATTGCTTCCAAAAAAGGCTTATCTCCCCGTTTCCAGCTGTTTAGTGACATTTGGGATGATGTGTGATGAAAAATTCAAGAATTTAACCATTTCTTCCAAAAAAGGCTTATCTCCCTGTTTCCAGCGCTTTTCTGACACTTGGGCTGACATGTGATGAAAAAGTCAGAAATCTTAATCAATGGTTCCAAAAAAGGCTTAGCTCCCCGTTTCCAGCTGTTTAGTGACATTTGGGATGATGTGTGATGAAAAATTCGAGAATTTAACCATTTCTTCCAAAAAAGGCTTATCTCCCTGTTTCCAGCGCTTTTCTGACACTTGGGCTGACATGTGATGAAAACGTCAGAAATCTTAATCAATGGTTCCAAAAAAGGCTTATCTCCCCGTTTCCAGCTGTTTAGTGACATTTGGGATGATGTGTGATGAAAAATTCAAGAATTTAACCTTTTCTTCCAAAAAAAGGCAGATCTCCCTGTTTCCAGCGCTTTTCTGACACTGGAGCTGATATGTGATGAAAAAGTCAAAATGTTAACCATTGCTTCCAAAAAAGGCTTATCTCCCCGTTTCCAGCTGTTTAGTGACATTTGGGATGATGTGTGATGAAAAATTCGAGAATTTAACCATTTCTTCCAAAAAAGGCTTATCTCCCTGTTTCCAGCGCTTTTCTGACACTTGGGCTGACATGTGATGAAAAAGTCAGAAATCTTAATCAATGCTTCCAAAAAAGGCTTATCTCCCCGTTTCCAGCTGTTTAGTGACATTTGGGATGATGTGTGATGAAAAATTCAAGAATTTAACCTTTTCTTCCAAAAAAAGGCAGATCTCCCTGTTTCCAGCGCTTTTCTGACACTGGAGCTGATATGTGATGAAAAAGTCAAAATGTTAACCATTGCTTCCAAAAAAGGCTTATCTCCCCGTTATCCAGCTGTTTAGTGACATTTGGGATGATGTGTGATGAAAAATTCGAGAATTTAACCATTTCTTCCAAAAAAGGCTTATCTCCCTGTTTCCAGCGCTTTTCTGACACTTGGGCTGACATGTGATGAAAAAGTCAGAAATCATAATCAATGCTTCCAAAAAAGGCTTATCTCCCCGTTTCCAGCTGTTTAGTGACATTTGGGATGATGAGTGATGACAAATTCAAGAATTTAACCATTTCTTCCAAAAAAGGCTTAGCTCCCCGTTTCCAGCTGTTTAGTAACATTTGGGATGATGTGTGATGAAAAATTCAAGAATTTAACCTTTTCTTCCAAAAAAGGGCAGATCTCCCTGTTTCCAGCGCTTTTCTGACACTGGAGCTGATAGGTGATGAAAAAGTCAAAATGTTAACCATTGCTTCCAAAAAAGGCTTATCTCCCCGTTTCCAGCTGTTTAGTGACATTTGGGATGATGTGTGATGAAAAATTCAAGAATTTAACCATTTCTTCCAAAAAAGGCTTATCTCCCTGTTTCCAGCGCTTTTCTGACACTTGGGCTGACATGTGATGAAAAAGTCAGAAATCTTAATCAATGGTTCCAAAAAAGGCTTATCTCCCCGTTTCCAGCTGTTTAGTGACATTTGGGATGATGTGTGATGAAACATTCAAGAATTTAACCTTTTCTTCCAAAAAAAGGCAGATCTCCCTGTTTCCAGCGCTTATCTGACACTGGAGCTGATATGTGATGAAAAAGTCAAAATGTTAACCATTGCTTCCAAAAAAGGGCTTATCTCCCCGTTATCCAGCTGTTTAGTGACATTTGGGATGATGTGTGATGAAAAATTCGAGAATTTAACCATTTCTTCCAAAAAAGGCTTATCTCCCTGTTTCCAGCGCTTTTCTGACACTTGGGCTGACATGTGATGAAAAAGTCAGAAATCTTAATCAATGCTTCCAAAAAAGGCTTATCTCCCCGTTTCCAGCTGTTTAGTGACATTTGGGATGATGTGTGATGAAAAATTCAAGAATTTAACCTTTTCTTCCAAAAAAAGGCAGATCTCCCTGTTTCCAGCGCTTTTCTGACACTGGAGCTGATATGTGATGAAAAAGTCAAAATGTTAACCATTGCTTCCAAAAAAGGCTTATCTCCCCGTTATCCAGCTGTTTAGTGACATTTGGGATGATGTGTGATGAAAAATTCGAGAATTTAACCATTTCTTCCAAAAAAGGCTTATCTCCCTGTTTCCAGCGCTTTTCTGACACTTGGGCTGACATGTGATGAAAAAGTCAGAAATCTTAATCAATGCTTCCAAAAAAGGCTTATCTCCCCGTTTCCAGCTGTTTAGTGACATTTGGGATGATGAGTGATGACAAATTCAAGAATTTAACCATTTCTTCCAAAAAAGGCTTAGCTCCCCGTTTCCAGCTGTTTAGTGACATTTGGGATGATGTGTGATGAAAAATTCAAGAATTTAACCTTTTCTTCCAAAAAAGGGCAGATCTCCCTGTTTCCAGCGCTTTTCTGACACTGGAGCTGATAGGTGATGAAAAAGTCAAAATGTTAACCATTGCTTCCAAAAAAGGCTTATCTCCCCGTTTCCAGCTGTTTAGTGACATTTGGGATGATGTGTGATGAAAAATTCAAGAATTTAACCATTTCTTCCAAAAAAGGCTTATCTCCCTGTTTCCAGCGCTTTTCTGACACTTGGGCTGACATGTGATGAAAAAGTCAGAAATCTTAATCAATGGTTCCAAAAAAGGCTTATCTCCCCGTTTCCAGCTGTTTAGTGACATTTGGGATGATGTGTGATGAAACATTCAAGAATTTAACCTTTTCTTCCAAAAAAAGGCAGATCTCCCTGTTTCCAGCGCTTTTCTGACACTGGAGCTGATATGTGATGAAAAAGTCAAAATGTTAACCATTGCTTCCAAAAAAGGCTTATCTCCCCGTTATCCAGCTGTTTAGTGACATTTGGGATGATGTGTGATGAAAAATTCGAGAATTTAACCATTTCTTCCAAAAAAGGCTTATCTCCCTGTTTCCAGCGCTTTTCTGACACTTGGGCTGACATGTGATGAAAAAGTCAGAAATCTTAATCAATGCTTCCAAAAAAGGCTTATATCCCCGTTTCCAGCTGTTTAGTGACATTTGGGATGATGTGTGATGAAAAATTCGAGAATTTAACCATTTCTTCCAAAAAAGGCTTATCTCCCTGTTTCCAGCGCTTTTCTGACACTTGGGCTGACATGTGATGAAAACGTCAGAAATCTTAATCAATGGTTCCAAAAAAGGCTTATCTCCCCGTTTCCAGCTGTTTAGTGACATTTGGGATGATGTGTGATGAAAAATTCAAGAATTTAACCTTTTCTTCCAAAAAAAGGCAGATCTCCCTGTTTCCAGCGCTTTTCTGACACTGGAGCTGATACGTGATGAAAAAGTCAAAATGTTAACCATTGCTTCCAAAAAAGGCTTATCTCCCCGTTTCCAGCTGTTTAGTGACATTTGGGATGATGTGTGATGAAAAATTCAAGAATTTAACCATTTCTTCCAAAAAAGGCTTATCTCCCTGTTTCCAGCGCTTTTCTGACACTTGGGCTGACATGTGATGAAAAAGTCAGAAATCTTAATCAATGGTTCCAAAAAAGGCTTAGCTCCCCGTTTCCAGCTGTTTAGTGACATTTGGGATGATGTGTGATGAAAAATTCGAGAATTTAACCATTTCTTCCAAAAAAGGCTTATCTCCCTGTTTCCAGCGCTTTTCTGACACTTGGGCTGACATGTGATGAAAACGTCAGAAATCTTAATCAATGGTTCCAAAAAAGGCTTATCTCCCCGTTTCCAGCTGTTTAGTGACATTTGGGATGATGTGTGATGAAAAATTCAAGAATTTAACCTTTTCTTCCAAAAAAAGGCAGATCTCCCTGTTTCCAGCGCTTTTCTGACACTGGAGCTGATATGTGATGAAAAAGTCAAAATGTTAACCATTGCTTCCAAAAAAGGCTTATCTCCCCGTTTCCAGCTGTTTAGTGACATTTGGGATGATGTGTGATGAAAAATTCAAGAATTTAACCATTTCTTCCAAAAAAGGCTTATCTCCCTGTTTCCAGCGCTTTTCTGACACTTGGGCTGACATGTGATGAAAAAGTCAGAAATCTTAATCAATGGTTCCAAAAAAGGCTTAGCTCCCCGTTTCCAGCTGTTTAGTGACATTTGGGATGATGTGTGATGAAAAATTCAAGAATTTAACCTTTTCTTCCAAAAAAAGGCAGATCTCCCTGTTTCCAGCGCTTTTCTGACACTGGAGCTGATATGTGATGAAAAAGTCAAAATGTTAACCATTGCTTCCAAAAAAGGCTTATCTCCCCGTTTCCAGCTGTTTAGTGACATTTGGGATGATGTGTGATGAAAAATTCAAGAATTTAACCATTTCTTCCAAAAAAGGCTTATCTCCCTGTTTCCAGCGCTTTTCTGACACTTGGGCTGACATGTGATGAAAAAGTCAGAAATCTTAATCAATGGTTCCAAAAAAGGCTTATATCCCCGTTTCCAGCTGTTTAGTGACATTTGGGATGATGTGTGATGAAACATTCAAGAATTTAACTTTTTCTTCCAAAAAAAGGCAGATCTCCCTGTTTCCAGCGCTTATCTGACACTGGAGCTGATATGTGATGAAAAAGTCAAAATGTTAACCATTGCTTCCAAAAAAGGCTTATCTCCCCGTTATCCAGCTGTTTAGTGACATTTGGGATGATGTGTGATGAAAAATTCAAAAATTTAACCATTTCTTCCAAAAAAGGCTTATCTCCCTGTTTCCAGCGCTTTTCTGACACTTGGGCTGACATGTGATGAAAAAGTCAGAAATCTTAATCAATGGTTCCAAAAAAGGCTTATCTCCCCGTTTCCAGCTGTTTAGTGACATTTGGGATGATGTGTGATGAAAAATTCAAGAATTTAACCTTTTCTTCCAAAAAAAGGCAGATCTCCCTGTTTCCAGCGCTTTTCTGACACTGGAGCTGATATGTGATGAAAAAGTCAAAATGTTAACCATTGCTTCCAAAAAAGGCTTATTTCCCCGTTTCCAGCTGCTTAGTGACATTTGGGATGATGTGTGATGAAAAATTCAAGAATTTAACCTTTTCTTCCAAAAAAAGGCAGATCTCCCTGTTTCCAGCGCTTTTCTGACACTTGGGCTGACATGTGATGAAAAAGTCAGAAATCTTAATCAATGCTTCCAAAAAAGGCTTATCTCCCCGTTTCCAGCTGTTTAGTGACATTTGGGATGATGTGTGATGAAACATTCAAGAATTTAACCTTTTCTTCCAAAAAAAGGCAGATCTCCCTGTTTCCAGCGCTTGTCTGACACTGGAGCTGATATGTGATGAAAAAGTCAAAATGTTAACCATTGCTTCCAAAAAAGGCTTATCTCCCCGTTATCCAGCTGTTTAGTGACATTTGGGATGATGTGTGATGAAAAATTCGAGAATTTAACCATTTCTTCCAAAAAAGGCTTATCTCCCTGTTTCCAGCGCTTTTCTGACACTTGGGCTGACATGTGATGAAAAAGTCAGGAATCTTAATCAATGCTTCCAAAAAAGGCTTATATCCCCGTTTCCAGCTGTTTAGTGACATTTGGGATGATGTGTGATGAAAAATTCGAGAATTTAACCATTTCTTCCAAAAAAGGCTTATCTCCCTGTTTCCAGCGCTTTTCTGACACTTGGGCTGACATGTGATGAAAAAGTCAGAAATCATAATCAATGGTTCCAAAAAAGGCTTATCTCCCCGTTTCCAGCTGTTTAGTGACATTTGGGATGATGTGTGATGAAACATTCAAGAATTTAACCTTTTCTTCCAAAAAAAGGCAGATCTCCCTGTTTCCAGCGCTTATCTGACACTGGAGCTGATATGTGATGAAAAAGTCAAAATGTTAACCATTGCTTCCAAAAAAGGCTTATCTCCCCGTTTCCAGCTGTTTAGTGACATTTGGGATGATGTGTGATGAAAAATTCAAGAATTTAACCATTTCTTCCAAAAAAGGCTTATCTCCCTGTTTCCAGCGCTTTTCTGACACTTGGGCTGACATGTGATGAAAAAGTCAGAAATCTTAATCAATGGTTCCAAAAAAGGCTTAGCTCCCCGTTTCCAGCTGTTTAGTGACATTTGGGATGATGTGTGATGAAAAATTCGAGAATTTAACCATTTCTTCCAAAAAAGGCTTATCTCCCTGTTTCCAGCGCTTTTCTGACACTTGGGCTGACATGTGATGAAAACGTCAGAAATCTTAATCAATGGTTCCAAAAAAGGCTTATCTCCCCGTTTCCAGCTGTTTAGTGACATTTGGGATGATGTGTGATGAAAAATTCAAGAATTTAACCTTTTCTTCCAAAAAAAGGCAGATCTCCCTGTTTCCAGCGCTTTTCTGACACTGGAGCTGATATGTGATGAAAAAGTCAAAATGTTAACCATTGCTTCCAAAAAAGGCTTATCTCCCCGTTTCCAGCTGTTTAGTGACATTTGGGATGATGTGTGATGAAAAATTCAAGAATTTAACCATTTCTTCCAAAAAAGGCTTATCTCCCTGTTTCCAGCGCTTTTCTGACACTTGGGCTGACATGTGATGAAAAAGTCAGAAATCTTAATCAATGGTTCCAAAAAAGGCTTAGCTCCCCGTTTCCAGCTGTTTAGTGACATTTGGGATGATGTGTGATGAAAAATTCAAGAATTTAACCTTTTCTTCCAAAAAAAGGCAGATCTCCCTGTTTCCAGCGCTTTTCTGACACTGGAGCTGATATGTGATGAAAAAGTCAAAATGTTAACCATTGCTTCCAAAAAAGGCTTATCTCCCCGTTTCCAGCTGTTTAGTGACATTTGGGATGATGTGTGATGAAAAATTCAAGAATTTAACCATTTCTTCCAAAAAAGGCTTATCTCCCTGTTTCCAGCGCTTTTCTGACACTTGGGCTGACATGTGATGAAAAAGTCAGAAATCTTAATCAATGGTTCCAAAAAAGGCTTATATCCCCGTTTCCAGCTGTTTAGTGACATTTGGGATGATGTGTGATGAAACATTCAAGAATTTAACTTTTTCTTCCAAAAAAAGGCAGATCTCCCTGTTTCCAGCGCTTATCTGACACTGGAGCTGATATGTGATGAAAAAGTCAAAATGTTAACCATTGCTTCCAAAAAAGGCTTATCTCCCCGTTATCCAGCTGTTTAGTGACATTTGGGATGATGTGTGATGAAAAATTCAAAAATTTAACCATTTCTTCCAAAAAAGGCTTATCTCCCTGTTTCCAGCGCTTTTCTGACACTTGGGCTGACATGTGATGAAAAAGTCAGAAATCTTAATCAATGGTTCCAAAAAAGGCTTATCTCCCCGTTTCCAGCTGTTTAGTGACATTTGGGATGATGTGTGATGAAAAATTCAAGAATTTAACCTTTTCTTCCAAAAAAAGGCAGATCTCCCTGTTTCCAGCGCTTTTCTGACACTGGAGCTGATATGTGATGAAAAAGTCAAAATGTTAACCATTGCTTCCAAAAAAGGCTTATTTCCCCGTTTCCAGCTGCTTAGTGACATTTGGGATGATGTGTGATGAAAAATTCAAGAATTTAACCTTTTCTTCCAAAAAAAGGCAGATCTCCCTGTTTCCAGCGCTTTTCTGACACTTGGGCTGACATGTGATGAAAAAGTCAGAAATCTTAATCAATGCTTCCAAAAAAGGCTTATCTCCCCGTTTCCAGCTGTTAAGTGACATTTGGGATGATGTGTGATGAAAAATTCAAGAATTTAACCTTTTCTTCCAAAAAAAGGCAGATCTCCCTGTTTCCAGCGCTTGTCTGACACTGGAGCTGATATGTGATGAAAAAGTCAAAATGTTAACCATTGCTTCCAAAAAAGGCTTATCTCCCCGTTATCCAGCTGTTTAGTGACATTTGGGATGATGTGTGATGAAAAATTCGAGAATTTAACCATTTCTTCCAAAAAAGGCTTATCTCCCTGTTTCCAGCGCTTTTCTGACACTTGGGCTGACATGTGATGAAAAAGTCAGGAATCTTAATCAATGCTTCCAAAAAAGGCTTATATCCCCGTTTCCAGCTGTTTAGTGACATTTGGGATGATGTGTGATGAAAAATTCGAGAATTTAACCATTTCTTCCAAAAAAGGCTTATCTCCCTGTTTCCAGCGCTTTTCTGACACTTGGGCTGACATGTGATGAAAAAGTCAGAAATCATAATCAATGGTTCCAAAAAAGGCTTATCTCCCCGTTTCCAGCTGTTTAGTGACATTTGGGATGATGTGTGATGAAACATTCAAGAATTTAACCTTTTCTTCCAAAAAAAGGCAGATCTCCCTGTTTCCAGCGCTTATCTGACACTGGAGCTGATATGTGATGAAAAAGTCAAAATGTTAACCATTGCTTCCAAAAAAGGCTTATCTCCCCGTTATCCAGCTGTTTAGTGACATTTGGGATGATGTGTGATGAAAAATTCAAAAATTTAACCATTTCTTCCAAAAAAGGCTTATCTCCCTGTTTCCAGCGCTTTTCTGACACTTGGGCTGACATGTGATGAAAAAGTCAGAAATCTTAATCAATGGTTCCAAAAAAGGCTTAGCTCCCCGTTTCCAGCTGTTTAGTGACATTTGGGATGATGTGTGATGAAAAATTCAAGAATTTAACCTTTTCTTCCAAAAAAAGGCAGATCTCCCTGTTTCCAGCGCTTTTCTGACACTGGAGCTGATATGTGATGAAAAAGTCAAAATGTTAACCATTGCTTCCAAAAAAGGCTTATCTCCCCGTTTCCAGCTGTTTAGTGACATTTGGGATGATGTGTGATGAAAAATTCAAGAATTTAACCATTTCTTCCAAAAAAGGCTTATCTCCCTGTTTCCAGCGCTTTTCTGACACTTGGGCTGACATGTGATGAAAAAGTCAGAAATCTTAATCAATGGTTCCAAAAAAGGCTTATCTCCCCGTTTCCAGCTGTTTAGTGACATTTGGGATGATGTGTGATGAAACATTCAAGAATTTAACCTTTTCTTCCAAAAAAAGGCAGATCTCCCTGTTTCCAGCGCTTATCTGACACTGGAGCTGATATGTGATGAAAAAGTCAAAATGTTAACCATTGCTTCCAAAAAAGGCTTATCTCCCCGTTATCCAGCTGTTTAGTGACATTTGGGATGATGTGTGATGAAAAATTCAAAAATTTAACCATTTCTTCCAAAAAAGGCTTATCTCCCTGTTTCCAGCGCTTTTCTGACACTTGGGCTGACATGTGATGAAAAAGTCAGAAATCTTAATCAATGGTTCCAAAAAAGGCTTATCTCCCCGTTTCCAGCTGTTTAGTGACATTTGGGATGATGTGTGATGAAAAATTCAAGAATTTAACCTTTTCTTCCAAAAAAAGGCAGATCTCCCTGTTTCCAGCGCTTTTCTGACACTGGAGCTGATATGTGATGAAAAAGTCAAAATGTTAACCATTGCTTCCAAAAAAGGCTTATCTCCCTGTTTCCAGCGCTTTTCTGACACTTGGGCTGACATGTGATGAAAAAGTCAGAAATCTTAATCAATGGTTCCAAAAAAGGCTTATCTCCCCGTTTCCAGCTGTTTAGTGACATTTGGGATGATGTGTGATGAAAAATTCAAGAATTTAACCATTTCTTCCAAAAAAGGCTTATCTCCCTGTTTCCAGCGCTTTTCTGACACTTGGGCTGACATGTGATGAAAAAGTCAGAAATCTTAATCAATGGTTCCAAAAAAGGCTTATCTCCCCGTTTCCAGCTGTTTAGTGACATTTGGGATGATGTGTGATGAAAAATTCAAGAATTTAACCTTTTCTTCCAAAAAAAGGCAGATCTCCCTGTTTCCAGCGCTTTTCTGACACTTGGGCTGACATGTGATGTAAAAGTCAGAAATCTTAATCAATGCTTCCAAAAAAGGCTTATATCCCCGTTTCCAGCTGTTTAGTGACATTTGGGATGATGTGTGATGAAAAATTCAAGAATTTAACCTTTTCTTCCAAAAAAAGGCAGATCTCCCTGTTTCCAGCGCTTTTCTGACACTGGAGCTGATATGTGATGAAAAAGTCAAAATGTTAACCATTGCTTCCAAAAAAGGCTTATCTCCCCGTTTCCAGCTGTTTAGTGACATTTGGGATGATGTGTGATGAAAAATTCAAGAATTTAACCATTTCTTCCAAAAAAGGCTTATCTCCCTGTTTCCAGCGCTTTTCTGACACTTGGGCTGACATGTGATGAAAAAGTCAGAAATCTTAATCAATGGTTCCAAAAAAGGCTTAGCTCCCCGTTTCCAGCTGTTTAGTGACATTTGGGATGATGTGTGATGAAAAATTCAAGAATTTAACCTTTTCTTCCAAAAAAAGGCAGATCTCCCTGTTTCCAGCGCTTTTCTGACACTGGAGCTGATATGTGATGAAAAAGTCAAAATGTTAACCATTGCTTCCAAAAAAGGCTTATCTCCCCGTTTCCAGCTGTTTAGTGACATTTGGGATGATGTGTGATGAAAAATTCAAGAATTTAACCTTTTCTTCCAAAAAAAGGCTTATCTCCCTGTTTCCAGCGCTTTTCTGACACTTGGGCTGACATGTGATGAAAAAGTCAGAAATCTTAATCAATGGTTCCAAAAAAGGCATATCTCCCCGTTTCCAGCTGTTTAGTGACATTTGGGATGATGTGTGATGAAACATTCAAGAATTTAACCTTTTCTTACAAAAAAAGGCAGATCTCCCTGTTTCCAGCGCTTATCTGACACTGGAGCTGATATGTGATGAAAAAGTCAAAATGTTAACCATTGCTTCCAAAAAAGGCTTATCTCCCCGTTATCCAGCTGATTAGTGACATTTGGGATGATGTGTGATGAAAAATTCAAAAATTTAACCATTTCTTCCAAAAAAGGCTTATCTCCCTGTTTCCAGCGCTTTTCTGACACTTGGGCTGACATGTGATGAAAAAGTCAGAAATCTTAATCAATGGTTCCAAAAAAGGCTTATCTCCCCGTTTCCAGCTGTTTAGTGACATTTGGGATGATGTGTGATGAAAAATTCAAGAATTTAACCTTTTCTTCCAAAAAAAGACAGATCTCACTGTTTCCAGCGCTTTTCTGACACTGGAGCTGATATGTGATGAAAATGTCAAAATGTTAACCATTGCTTCCAAAAAAGGCTTATCTCCCCGTTTCCAGCTGTTTAGTGACATTTGGGATGATGCGTGATGATAAATTCAAGAATTTAACCTTTTCTTCCAAAAAAAGGCAGATCTCCCTGTTTCCAGCGCTTTTCTGACACTTGGGCTGACATGTGATGAAAAAGTCAGAAATCTTAATCAATGCTTCCAAAAAAGGCTTATCTCCCCGTTTCCAGCTGTTTAGTGACATTTGGGATGATGTGTGATGAAAAATTCAAAAATTTAACCATTTCTTCCAAAAAAGGCTTATCTCCCTGTTTCCAGCGCTTTTCTGACACTTGGGCTGACATGTGATGAAAAAGTCAGAAATCTTAATCAATGGTTCCAAAAAAGGCTTATCTCCCCGTTTCCAGCTGTTTAGTGACATTTGGGATGATGTGTGATGAAAAATTCAAGAATTTAACCTTTTCTTCCAAAAAAAGGCAGATCTCCCTGTTTCCAGCGCTTTTCTGACACTTGGGCTGACATGTGATGAAAAAGTCAGAAATCTTAATCAATGCTTCCAAAAAAGGCTTATCTCCCCGTTTCCAGCTGTTTAGTGACATTTGGGATGATGTGTGATGACAAATTCAAGAATTTAACCTTTTCTTCCAAAAAAAGGCAGATCTCCCTGTTTCCAGCGCTTTTCTGACACTGGAGCTGATATGTGATGAAAAAGTCAAAATGTTAACCATTGCTTCCAAAAAAGGCTTATATCCCCGTTTCCAGCTGTTTAGTGACATTTGGGATGATGTGTGATGAAAAATCCAAGAATTTAACCTTTTCCTCCAAAAAAAGGCAGATCTCCCTGTTTCCAGCGCTTTTCTGACACTTGGGCTGACATGTGATGAAAAAGTCAGAAATCTTAATCAATGGTTCCAAAAAAGGCTTATCTCCCCGTTTCCAGCTGTTTAGTGACATTTGGGATGATGTGTGATGAAACATTCAAGAATTTAACCTTTTCTTCCAAAAAAAGGCAGATCTCCCTGTTTCCAGCGCTTTTCTGACACTGGAGCTGATATGTGATGAAAAAGTCAAAATGTTAACCATTGCTTCCAAAAAAGGCTTATCTCCCCGTTATCCAGCTGTTTAGTGACATTTGGGATGATGTGTGATGAAAAATTCGAGAATTTAACCATTTCTTCCAAAAAAGGCTTATCTCCCTGTTTCCAGCGCTTTTCTGACACTTGGGCTGACATGTGATGAAAAAGTCAGAAATCTTAATCAATGCTTCGAAAAAAGGCTTATCTCCCCATTTCCAGCTGTTTAGTGACATTTGGGATGATGTGTGATGAAAAATTCAAGAATTTAACCTTTTCTTCCAAAAATGGCAGATCTCCCTGTTTCCAGCGCTTTTTCTGACACTGGAGCTGATATGTGATGAAAAAGTCAAAATGTTAACCATTGCTTCCAAAAAAGGCTTATCTCCCCGTTTCCAGCTGTTTAGTGACATTTGGGATGATGCGTGATGATAAATTCAAGAATTTAACCTTTTCTTCAAAAAAAAGGCAGATCTCCCTGTTTCCAGCGCTTTTCTGACACTTGGGCTGACATGTGATGAAAAAGTCAGAAATCTTAATCAATGCTTCCAAAAAAGGCGTATCTCCCCGTTTCCAGCTGTTTAGTGACATTTGGGATGATGTGTGATGAAAAATTTAACCATTTCTTCCAAAAAAGGCTTATCTCCCTGTTTCCAGCGCTTTTCTGACACTTGGGCTGACATGTGATGAAAAAGTCAGAAATCTTAATCAATGGTTCCAAAAAAGGCTTATCTCCCCGTTTCCAGCTGTTTAGTGACATTTGGGATGATGTGTGATGAAAAATTCAAGAATTTAACCTTTTCTTCCGAAAAAAGGCAGATCTCCCTGTTTCCAGCGCTTTTCTGACACTTGGGCTGACATGTGATGAAAAAGTCAGAAATCTTAATCAATGCTTCCAAAAAAGGCTTATCTCCCCGTTTCCAGCTGTTTAGTGACATTTGGGATGATGTGTGATGACAAATTCAAGAATTTAACCATTTCTTCCAAAAAAGGCTTATCTCCCTGTTTCCAGCGCTTTTCTGACACTTGGGCTGACATGTGATGAAAAAGTCAGAAATCTTAATCAATGCTTACAAAAAAGGCTTATCTCCCCGTTTCCAGCTGTTTAGTGACATTTGGGATGATGTGTGATGAAAAATTCAAGAATTTAACCTTTTCTTCCAAAAAAAGGCAGATCTCCCTGTTTCCAGCGCTTTTCTGACACTGGAGCTGATATGTGATGAAAAAGTCAAAATGTTAACCATTGCTTCCAAAAAAGGCTTATATCCCCGTTTCCAGCTGTTTAGTGACATTTGGGATGATGTGTGATGAAAAATCCAAGAATTTAACCTTTTCTTCCAAAAAAAGGCAGATCTCCCTGTTTCCAGCGCTTTTCTGACACTTGGGCTGACATGTGATGAAAAAGTCAGAAATCTTAATCAATGCTTCCAAAAAAGGCTTATCTCCCCGTTTCCAGCTGTTTAGTGACATTTGGGATGATGTGTGATGAAAAATTCAAGAATTTAACCTTTTCTTCCAAAAAAAGACAGATCTCACTGTTTCCAGCGCTTTTCTGACACTGGAGCTGATATGTGATGAAAAAGTCAAAATGTTAACCATTGCTTCCAAAAAAGGCTTATCTCCCCGTTTCCAGCTGTTTAGTGACATTTGGGATGATGTGTGATGAAAAATTCAAGAATTTAACCTTTTCTTCCAAAAAAAGGCAGATCTCCCTGTTTCCAGCGCTTTTCTGACACTTGGGCTGACATGTGATGAAAAAGTCAGAAATCTTAATCAATGGTTCCAAAAAAGGCTTATCTCCCCGTTTCCAGCTGTTTAGTGACATTTGGGATGATGTGTGATGAAACATTCAAGAATTTAACCTTTTCTTCCAAAAAAAGGCAGATCTCCCTGTTTCCAGCGCTTTTCTGACACTGGAGCTGATATGTGATGAAAAAGTCAAAATGTTAACCATTGCTTCCAAAAAAGGCTTATCTCCCCGTTATCCAGCTGTTTAGTGACATTTGGGATGATGTGTGATGAAAAATTCGAGAATTTAACCATTTCTTCCAAAAAAGGCTTATCTCCCTGTTTCCAGCGCTTTTCTGACACTTGGGCTGACATGTGATGAAAAAGTCAGAAATCTTAATCAATGCTTCCAAAAAAGGCTTATCTCCCCGTTTCCAGCTGTTTAGTGACATTTGGGATGATGTGTGATGAAAAATTCAAGAATTTAACCTTTTCTTCCAAAAATGGCAGATCTCCCTGTTTCCAGCGCTTTTTCTGACACTGGAGCTGATATGTGATGAAAAAGTCAAAATGTTAACCATTGCTTCCAAAAAAGGCTTATCTCCCCGTTTCCAGCTGTTTAGTGACATTTGGGATGATGCGTGATGATAAATTCAAGAATTTAACCTTTTCTTCCAAAAAAAGGCAGATCTCCCTGTTTCCAGCGCTTTTCTGATACTTGGGCTGACATGTGATGAAAAAGACAGAAATCTTAATCAATGCTTCCAAAAAAGGCTTATCTCCCCGTTTCCAGCTGTTTAGTGACATTTGGGATGATGTGTGATGAAAAATTCAAGAATTTAACCTTTTCTTCCAAAAAAAGGCAGATCTCCCTGTTTCCAGCGCTTTGATGACACTTGGGCTGACGTGATGAAAAAGTCAGAAATCTTAATCAATGCTTCCAAAAAAGGCTTATCTCCCCGTTTCCAGCTGTTTAGTGACATTTGGGATGATGTGTGATGAAACATTCAAGAATTTAACCTTTTCTTCCAAAAAAAGGCAGATCTCCCTGTTTCCAGCGCTTTTCTGACACTGGAGCTGATATGTGATGAAAAAGTCAAAATGTTAACCATTGCTTCCAAAAAAGGCTTATCTCCCCGTTATCCAGCTGTTTAGTGACATTTGGGATAATGTGTGATGAAAAATTCGAGAATTTAACCATTTCTTCCAAAAAAGGCTTATCTCCCTGTTTCCAGCGCTTTTCTGACACTTGGGCTGACATGTGATGAAAAAGTCAGAAATCTTAATCAATGCTTCCAAAAAAGGCTTATCTCCCCGTTTCCAGCTGTTTAGTGACATTTGGGATGATGTGTGATGAAAAATTCAAGAATTTAACCTTTTCTTCCAAAAAAAGGCAGATCTCCCTTTTTCCAGCGCTTTTCTGACACTTGGGCTGACATGTGATGTAAAAGTCAGAAATCTTAATCAATGCTTCCAAAAAAGGCTTATATCCCCGTTTCCAGCTGTTTAGTGACATTTGGGATGATGTGTGATGAAAAATTCGAGAATTTAACCATTTCTTCCAAAAAAGGCTTATCTCCCTGTTTCCAGCGCTTTTCTGACACTTGGGCTGACATGTGATGAAAAAGTCAGAAATCTTAATCAATACTTCCAAAAAAGGCTTATCTCCCCGTTTCCAGCTGTTTAGTGTCATTTGGGATGATGTGTGATGAAAAATTCAAGAATTTAACCTTTTCTTCCAAAAAAAGGCAGATCTCCCTGTTTCCAGCGCTTTTCTGACACTGGAGCTGATATGTGATGAAAAAGTCAAAATGTTAACCATTGCTTCCAAAAAAGGCTTATCTCCCCGTTTCCAGCTGTTTAGTGACATTTGGGATGATGTGTGATGAAAAATTCAAGAATTTAACCTTTTCTTCCAAAAAAAGGCAGATCGCCCTGTTTCCAGCGCTTTTCTGACACTTGGGCTGACATGTGATGAAAAAGTCAGAAATCTTAATCAATGCTTCCAAAAAAGGCTTATCTCCCCGTTTCCAGCTGTTTAGTGACATTTGGGATGATGTGTGATGAAAAATTCAAAAATTTAACCATTTCTTCCAAAAAAGGCTTATCTCCCTGTTTCCAGCGCTTTTCTGACACTTGGGCTGACATGTGATGAAAAAGTCAGAAATCTTAATCAATGCTTCCAAAAAAGGCTTATCTCCCCGTTTCCAGCTGTTTAGTGACATTTGGGATGATGTGTGATGAAAAATTCAAGAATTTAACCTTTTCTTCCAAAAAAAGGCAGATCTCCCTGTTTCCAGCGCTTTTCTGACAGTGGAGCTGATATGTGATGAAAAAGTCAAAATGTTAACCATTGCTTCCAAAAAAGGCTTATCTCCCCGTTATCCAGCTGTTTAGTGACATTTGGGATGATGTGTGATGAAAAATTCGAGAATTTAACCATTTCTTCCAAAAAAGGCTTATCTCCCTGTTTCCAGCGCTTTTCTGACACTTGGGCTGACATGTGATGAAAAAGTCAGAAATCTTAATCAATGCTTCCAAAAAAGGCTTATCTCCCCGTTTCCAGCTGTTTAGTGACATTTGGGATGATGTGTGATGACAAATTCAAGAATTTAACCATTTCTTCCAAAAAAGGCTTATCTCCCTGTTTCCAGCGCTTTTCTGACACTTGGGCTGACATGTGATGATAAAGTCAGAAATCTTAATCAATGCTTCCAAAAAAGGCTTATCTCCCCGTTTCCAGCTGTTTAGTGACATTTGGGATGATGTGTGATGAAAAATTCAAGAATTTAACCTTTTCTTCCAAAAAATGGCAGATCTCCCTGTTTCCAGCGCTTTTCTGACACTTGGGCTGACATGTGATGAAAAAGTCAGAAATCTTAATCAATGCTTCCAAAAAAGGCTTATCTCCCCGTTTCCAGCTGTTTAGTGACATTTGGGATGATGTGTGATGAAAAATTCAAGAATTTAACCTTTTCTTCCAAAAAAAGGCAGATCTCCCTGTTTCCAGCGCTTTTCTGACACTTGGGCTGACGTGATGAAAAAGTCAGAAATCTTAATCAATGCTTCCAAAAAAGGCTTATCTCCCCGTTTCCAGCTGTTTAGTGACATTTGGGATGATGTGTGATGAAACATTCAAGAATTTAACCTTTTCTTCCAAAAAAAGGCAGATCTCCCTGTTTCCAGCGCTTTTCTGACACTGGAGCTGATATGTGATGAAAAAGTCAAAATGTTAACCATTGCTTCCAAAAAAGGCTTATCTCCCCGTTATCCAGCTGTTTAGTGACATTTGGGATGATGTGTGATGAAAAATTCGAGAATTTAACCATTTCTTCCAAAAAAGGCTTATCTCCCTGTTTCCAGCGCTTTTCTGACACTTGGGCTGACATGTGATGAAAAAGTCAGAAATCTTAATCAATGCTTCCAAAAAAGGCTTATCTCCCCGTTTCCAGCTGTTTAGTGACATTTGGGATGATGTGTGATGAAAAATTCAAGAATTTAACCTTTTCTTCCAAAAAAAGGCAGATCTCCCTGTTTCCAGCGCTTTTCTGACACTGGAGCTGATATGTGATAAAAAGTCAAAATGTTAACCATTGCTTCCAAAAAAGGCTTATCTCCCCGTTTCCAGCTGTTTAGTGACATTTGGGATGATGTGTGATGAAAAATTCAAGAATTTAACCTTTTCTTCCAAAAAAATGCAGATCTCCCTGTTTCCAGCGCTTTTCTGACACTTGGGCTGACATGTGATGAAAAAGTCAGAAATCTTAATCAATGCTTCCAAAAAAGGCTTATCTCCCCGTTTCCAGCTGTTTAGTGACATTTGGGATGAGGTGTGATGAAAAATTCAAGAATTTAACCTTTTCTTCCAAAAAAAGGCAGATCTCCCCGTTTCCAGCTGTTTAGTGACATTTGGGATGATGTGTGATGAAAAATTCAAGAATTTAACCATTTCTTCCAAAAAAGGCTTATCTCCCTGTTTCCAGCGCTTTTCTGACACTTGGGCTGACATGTGATGAAAAAGTCAGAAATCTTAATCAATGCTTCCAAAAAAGGCTTATCTCCCCGTTTCCAGCTGTTTAGTGACATTTGGGATGATGTGTGATGAAAAATTCAAGAATTTAACCTTTTCTTCCAAAAAAAGGCAGATCTCACTGTTTCCAGCGCTTTTCTGACACTGGAGCTGATATGTGATGAAAAAGTCAAAATGTTAACCATTGCTTCCAAAAAAGGCTTATCTCCCCGTTTCCAGCTGTTTAGTGACATTTGGGATGATGTGTGATGAAAAATTCAAGAATTTAACCTTTTCTTCCAAAAAAAGGCAGATCTCCCTGTTTCCAGCGCTTTTCTGACACTTGGGCTGACATGTGATGAAAAAGTCAGAAATCTTAATCAATGCTTCCAAAAAAGGCTTATCTCCCCGTTTCCAGCTGTTTAGTGACATTTGGGATGATGTGTGATGAAAAATTCAAGAATTTAACCTTTTCTTCCAAAAAAAGGCAGACCTCCCTGTTTCCAGCGCTTTTCTGACACTTGGGCTGACATGTGATGAAAAAGTCAGAAATCTTAATCAATGGTTCCAAAAAAGGCTTATCTCCCCGTTTCCAGCTGTTTAGTGACATTTGGGATGATGTGTGATGAAAAATTCAAGAATTTAACCTTTTCTTCCAAAAAAAGGCAGATCTCCCTGTTTCCAGCGCTTTTCTGACACTGGAGCTGATATGTGATGAAAAAGTCAAAATGTTAACCATTGCTTCCAAAAAAGGCTTATCTCCCCGTTATCCAGCTGTTTAGTGACATTTGGGATGATGTGTGATCAAAAATTCGAGAATTTAACCATTTCATCCAAAAAAGGCTTATCTCCCTGTTTCCAGCGCTTTTCTGACACTTGGGCTGACATGTGATGAAAAAGTCAGAAATCTTAATCAATGCTTCCAAAAAAGGCTTATCTTCCCGTTTCCAGCTGTTTAGTGACATTTGGGATGATGTGTGATGAAAAATTCAAGAATTTAACCTTTTCTTCCAAAAAAAGGCAGATCTCACTGTTTCCAGCGCTTTTCTGACACTGGAGCTGATATGTGATGAAAAAGTCAAAATGTTAACCATTGCTTCCAAAAAAGGCTTATCTCCCCGTTTCCAGCTGTTTAGTGACATTTGGGATGATGTGTGATGAAAAATTCAAGAATTTAACCTTTTCTTCCAAAAAAAGGCAGATCTCCCTGTTTCCAGCGCTTTTCTGACACTTGGGCTGACATGTGATGAAAAAGTCAGAAATCTTAATCAATGCTTCCAAAAAAGGCTTATCTCCCCGTTTCCAGCTGTTTAGTGACATTTGGGATGATGTGTGATGAAAAATTCAAGAATTTAACCTTTTCTTCCAAAAAAAGGCAGATCTCCCTGTTTCCAGCGCTTTTCTGACACTTGGGCTGACATGTGATGAAAAAGTCAGAAATCTTAATCAATGCTTCCAAAAAAGGCTTATCTCCCCGTTTCCAGCTGTTTAGTGACATTTGGGATGATGTGTGATGAAAAATTCAAGAATTTAACCTTTTCTTCCAAAAAAAGGCAGATCTCCCTGTTTCCAGCACTTTTCTGACACTTGGGCTGACATGTGATGAAAAAGTCAGAAATCTTAATCAATGGTTCCAAAAAAGGCTTATCTCCCCGTTTCCAGCTGTTTAGTGACATTTGGGATGATGTGTGATGAAACATTCAAGAATTTAACCTTTTCTTCCAAAAAAAGGCAGATCTCCCTGTTTCCAGCGCTTTTCTGACACTGGAGCTGATATGTGATGAAAAAGTCAAAATGTTAACCATTGCTTCCAAAAAAGGCTTATCTCCCCGTTATCCAGCTGTTTAGTGACATTTGGGATGATGTGTGATGAAAAATTCGAGAATTGAACCATTTCTTCCAAAAAAGGCTTATCTCCCTGTTTCCAGCGCTTTTCTGACACTTGGGCTGACATGTGATGAAAAAGTCAGAAATCTTAATCAATGCTTCCAAAAAAGGCTTATCTCCCCGTTTCCAGCTGTTTAGTGACATTTGGGATGATGTGTGATGAAAAATTCAAGAATTTAACCTTTTCTTCCAAAAAAGGCAGATCTCCCTGTTTCCACCGCTTTTTCTGACACTGGAGCTGATATGTGATGAAAAAGTCAAAATGTTAACCATTGCTTCCAAAAAAGGCTTATCTCCCCGTTTCCAGCTGTTTAGTGACATTTGGGATGATGTGTGATGAAAAATTCAAGAATTTAACCTTTTCTTCCAAAAAAAGGCAGATCTCCCTGTTTCCAGCGCTTTTCTGACACTTGGGCTGACATGTGATGAAAAAGTCAGAAATCTTAATCAATGCTTCCAAAAAAGGCTTATCTCCCCGTTTCCAGCTGTTTAGTGACATTTGAGATGATGTGTGATGAAACATTCAAGAATTTAACCTTTTCTTCCAAAAAAAGGCAGATCTCCCTGTTTCCAGCGCTTTTCTGACACTGGAGCTGATATGTGATGAAAAAGTCAAAATGTTAACCATTGCTTCCAAAAAAGGCTTATCTCCCCGTTATCCAGCTGTTTAGTGACATTTGGGATGATGTGTGATGAAAAATTCGAGAATTGAACCATTTCTTCCAAAAAAGGCTTATCTCCCTGTTTCCAGCGCTTTTCTGACACTTGGGCTGACATGTGATGAAAAAGTCAGAAATCTTAATCAATGCTTCCAAAAAAGGCTTATCTCCCCGTTTCCAGCTGTTTAGTGACATTTGGGATGATGTGTGATGAAAAATTCAAGAATTTAACCTTTTCTTCCAAAAAAGGCAGATCTCCCTGTTTCCACCGCTTTTTCTGACACTGGAGCTGATATGTGATGAAAAAGTCAAAATGTTAACCATTGCTTCCAAAAAAGGCTTATCTCCCCGTTTCCAGCTGTTTAGTGACATTTGGGATGATGTGTGATGAAAAATTCAAGAATTTAACCTTTTCTTCCAAAAAAAGGCAGATCTCCCTGTTTCCAGCGCTTTTCTGACACTTGGGCTGACATGTGATGAAAAAGTCAGAAATCTTAATCAATGCTTCCAAAAAAGGCTTATCTCCCCGTTTCCAGCTGTTTAGTGACATTTGGGATGATGTGTGATGAAAAAATTCAAAAATTTAACCATTTCTTCCAAAAAAGGCTTATCTCCCTGTTTCCAGCGCTTTTCTGACACTTGGGCTGACATGTGATGAAAAAGTCAGAAATCTTAATCAATGGTTCCAAAAAAGGCTTATCTCCCCGTTTCCAGCTGTTTAGTGACATTTGGGATGATGTGTGATGAAAAATTCAAGAATTTAACCTTTTCTTCCAAAAATAGGCAGATCTCCCTGTTTCCAGCGCTTTTCTGACAGTGGAGCTGATATGTGATGAAAAAGTCAAAATGTTAACCATTGCTTCCAAAAAAGGCTTATCTCCCCGTTATCCAGCTGTTTAGTGACATTTGGGATGATGTGTGATGAAAAATTCGAGAATTTAACCATTTCTTCCAAAAAAGGCTTATCTCCCTGTTTCCAGCGCTTTTCTGACACTTGGGCTGACATGTGATGAAAAAGTCAGAAATCTTAATCAATGCTTCCAAAAAAGGCTTATCTCCCCGTTTCCAGCTGTTTAGTGACATTTGGGATGATGTGTGATGACAAATTCAAGAATTTAACCATTTCTTCCAAAAAAGGCTTATCTCCCTGTTTCCAGCGCTTTTCTGACACTTGGGCTGACATGTGATGAAAAAGTCAGAAATCTTAATCAATGCTTCCAAAAAAGGCTTATCTCCCCGTTTCCAGCTGTTTAGTGACATTTGGGATGATGTGTGATGAAAAATTCAAGAATTTAACCTTTTCTTCCAAAAAAAGGCAGATCTCCCTGTTTCCAGCGCTTTTCTGACACTGGAGCTGATATGTGATGAAAAAGTCAAAATGTTAACCATTGCTTCCAAAAAAGGCTTATATCCCCGTTTCCAGCTGTTTAGTGACATTTGGGATGATGTGTGATGAAAAATTCAAGAATTTAACCTTTTCTTCCAAAAAAAGGCAGATCTCCCTGTTTCCAGCGCTTTTCTGACACTTGGGCTGACATGTGATGAAAAAGTCAGAAATCTTAATCAATGCTTCCAAAAAAGGCTTATCTCCCCGTTTCCAGCTGTTTAGTGACATTTGGGATGATGTGTGATGAAAAAATTCAAAAATTTAACCATTTCTTCCAAAAAAGGCTTATCTCCCTGTTTCCAGCGCTTTTCTGACACTTGGGCTGACATGTGATGAAAAAGTCAGAAATCTTAATCAATGGTTCCAAAAAAGGCTTATCTCCCCGTTTCCAGCTGTTTAGTGACATTTCGGATGATGTGTGATGAAAAATTCAAGAATTTAACCTTTTCTTCCAAAAATAGGCAGATCTCCCTGTTTCCAGCGCTTTTCTGACAGTGGAGCTGATATGTGATGAAAAAGTCAAAATGTTAACCATTGCTTCCAAAAAAGGCTTATCTCCCCGTTATCCAGCTGTTTAGTGACATTTGGGATGATGTGTGATGAAAAATTCGAGAATTTAACCATTTCTTCCAAAAAAGGCTTATCTCCCTGTTTCCAGCGCTTTTCTGACACTTGGGCTGACATGTGATGAAAAAGTCAG
Source organism: Limanda limanda (assembly GCF_963576545.1). Taxonomy (NCBI): domain Eukaryota; kingdom Metazoa; phylum Chordata; class Actinopteri; order Pleuronectiformes; family Pleuronectidae; genus Limanda; species Limanda limanda. Next base: position 100,555 of record NW_026870642.1, on the reverse strand, counting down.
AAATCTTAATCAATGCTTCCAAAAAAGGCTTATCTCCCCGTTTCCAGCTGTTTAGTGACATTTGGGATGATGTGTGATGAAAAATTCAAGAATTTAACCTTTTCTTCCAAAAAAAGGCAGATCTCCCTGTTTCCAGCGCTTTTCTGACACTGGAGCTGATATGTGATGAAAAAGTCAAAATGTTAACCATTGCTTCCAAAAAAGGCTTATATCCCCGTTTCCAGCTGTTTAGTGACATTTGGGATGATGTGTGATGAAAAATTCAAGAATTTAACCTTTTCTTCCAAAAAAAGGCAGATCTCCCTGTTTCCAGCGCTTTTCTGACACTTTGGCTGACATGTGATGAAAAAGTCAGAAATCTTAATCAATGCTTCCAAAAAAGGCTTATCTCCCCGTTTCCAGCTGTTTAGTGACATTTGGGATGATGTGTGATGAAAAATTCAAGAATTTAACCTTTTCTTCCAAAAAAGGCAGATCTCCCTGTTTCCAGCGCTTTTCTGACACTTGGGCTGACATGTGATGAAAAAGTCAGAAATCTTAATCAATGCTTCCAAAAAAGGCTTATCTCCCCGTTTCCAGCTGTTTAGTGTCATTTGGGATGATGTGTGATGAAAAATTCAAGAATTTAACCATTTCTTCCAAAAAAAGGCAGATCTCCCTGTTTCCAGCGATTTTCTGACACTGTAGCTGATATGTGATGAAAAAGTCAAAATGTTAACCATTGCTTCCAAAAAAGGCTTATCTCCCCGTTTCCAGCTGCTTAGTGACATTTGGGATGATGTGTGATGAAAAATTCAAGAATTTAACCTTTTCTTCAAAAAAAGGCAGATCTCCCTGTTTCCAGCGCTTTTCTGACACTTGGGCTGACATGTGATGAAAAAGTCAGAAATCTTAATCAATGCTTCCAAAAAAGCTTTATCTCCCCGTTTCCAGCTGTTTAGTGACATTTGGGATGATGTGTGATGAAAAATTCAAGAATTTAACCTTTTCTTCCAAAAAAAGGCAGATCTCCCTGTTTCCAGCGCTTTTCTGACACTGGAGCTGATATGTGATAAAAAGTCAAAATGTTAACCATTGCTTCCAAAAAAAGGCTTATCTCCCCGTTTCCAGCTGTTTAGTGACATTTGGGATGATGTGTGATGAAAAATTCAAGAATTTAACCTTTTCTTCCAAAAAAAGGCAGATCTCCCTGTTTCCAGCGCTTTTCTGACACTTGGGCTGACATGTGATGAAAAAGTCAGAAATCTTAATCAATGCTTCCAAAAAAGGCTTATCTCCCCGTTTCCAGCTGTTTAGTGACATTTGGGATGATGTGTGATGAAAAATTCAAGAATTTAACCATTTCTTCCAAAAAAAGGCTTATCTCCCTGTTTCCAGCGCTTTTCTGACACTGGAGCTGATATGTGATGAAAAAGTCAAAATGTTAACCATTGCTTCCAAAAAAAGGCTTATCTCCCGTTTCCAGCTGTTTAGTGACATTTGGGATGATGTGTGATGACAAATTCAAGAATTTAACCATTTCTTCCAAAAAAGGCTTATCTCCCTGTTTCCAGCGCTTTTCTGACACTTGGGCTGACATGTGATGAAAAAGTCAGAATTCTTAATCAATGCTTCCAAAAAAAGGCTTAGCTCCCCGTTTCCAGCTGTTTAGTGACATTTGGGATGATGTGTGATGAAAAATTCAAGAATTTAACCATTCTTCCAAAAAAGGCTTATCTCCCTGTTTCCAGCGCTTTTCTGACACTTGGGCTGACATGTGATGAAAAAGTCAGAAATCTTAATCAATGGTTCCAAAAAAGGCTTATCTCCCCGTTTCCAGCTGTTTAGTGACATTTGGGATGATGTGTGATGAAAAATTCAAGAATTTAACCTTTTTCTTCCAAAAAAAGGCAGATCTCCCTGTTTCCAGCGCTTTTCTGACACTGGAGCTGATATGTGATGAAAAAGTCAAAATGTTAACCATTGCTTCAAAAAAAGGCTTATCTCCCCGTTTCCAGCTGTTTAGTGACATTTGGGATGATGTGTGATGAAAAATTCAAGAATTTAACCATTTCTTCCAAAAAAGGCTTATCTCCCTGTTTCCAGCGCTTTTCTGACACTTGGGCTGACATGTGATGAGAAAGTCAGAAATCTTAATCAATGGTTCCAAAAAGGCTTAGCTCCCCGTTTCCCAGCTGTTTAGTGACATTTGGGATGATGTGTGATGAAAAATTCAAGAATTTAACCTTTTCTTCCAAAAAAAGGCAGATCTCCCTGTTTCCAGCGCTTTTCTGACACTGGAGCTGATATGTGATGAAAAAGTCAAAATGTTAACCATTGCTTCCAAAAAAGGCTTATCTCCCCGTTTCCGGCTGTTTAGTGACATTTGGGATGATGTGTGATGAAAAATTCAAGAATTTAACCTTTTCTTCCAAAAAAGGCAGATCTCCCTGTTTCCAGCGCTTTTCTGACACTGGAGCTGATAATGTGATAAAAAGTCAAAATGTTAACCATTGCTTCCAAAAAAAGGGCTTATCTCCCCGTTTCCAGCTGTTTAGTGACATTTGGGATGATGTGTGATGAAAAATTCAAGAATTTAACCTTTTCTTCAAAAAAAGGCAGATCTCCCTGTTTCCAGCGCTTTTCTGACACTTGGGCTGACATGTGATGAAAAAGTCAGAAATCTTAATCAATGCTTCCAAAAAAGGCTTATCTCCCCGTTTCCAGCTGTTTAGTGACATTTGGGATGATGTGTGATGAAAAATTCAAGAATTTAACCATTTCTTCCAAAAAAGGCTTATCTCCCTGTTTCCAGCGCTTTTCTGACACTGGAGCTGATATGTGATGAAAAAGTCAAAATGTTAACCATTGCTTCCAAAAAAGGCTTATCTCCCCGTTTCCAGCTGTTTAGTGACATTTGGGATGATGTGTGATGACAAATTCAAGAATTTAACCATTTCTTCCAAAAAAGGCTTATCTCCCTGTTTCCAGCGCTTTTCTGACACTTGGGCTGACATGTGATGAAAAAGTCAGAATTCTTAATCAATGCTTCCAAAAAAGGCTTAGCTCCCCGTTTCCAGCTGTTTAGTGACATTTGGGATGATGTGTGATGAAAAATTCAAGAATTTAACCATTTCTTCCAAAAAAGGCTTATCTCCCTGTTTCCAGCGCTTTTCTGACACTTGGGCTGACATGTGATGAAAAAGTCAGAAATCTTAATCAATGGTTCCAAAAAAGGCTTATCTCCCCGTTTCCAGCTGTTTAGTGACATTTGGGATGATGTGTGATGAAAAATTCAAGAATTTAACCTTTTCTTCCAAAAAAAGGCAGATCTCCCTGTTTCCAGCGCTTTTCTGACACTGGAGCTGATATGTGATGAAAAAGTCAAAATGTTAACCATTGCTTCAAAAAAAGGCTTATCTCCCCGTTTCCAGCTGTTTAGTGACATTTGGGATGATGTGTGATGAAAAATTCAAGAATTTAACCATTTCTTCCAAAAAAGGCTTATCTCCCTGTTTCCAGCGCTTTTCTGACACTTGGGCTGACATGTAATGAAAAAGTCAGAAATCTTGATCAATGGTTCCAAAAAAGGCTTATCTCCCCGTTTCCAGCTGTTTAGTGACATTTGGGATGATGTGTGATGAAAAATTCAAGAATTTAACCTTTTCTTCCAAAAAAAGGCAGATCTCCCTGTTTCCAGCGCTTTTCTGACACTGGAGCTGATATGTGATGAAAAAGTCAAAATGTTAACCATTGCTTCCAAAAAAGGCTTATCTCCCCGTTATCCAGCTGTTTAGTGACATTTGGGATGATGTGTGATCAAAAATTCGAGAATTTAACCATTTCATCCAAAAAAGGCTTATCTCCCTGTTTCCAGCGCTTTTCTGACACTTGGGCTGACATGTGATGAAAAAGTCAGAAATCTTAATCAATGCTTCCAAAAAAGGCTTATCTCCCCGTTTCCAGCTGTTTAGTGACATTTGGGATGATGTGTGATGAAAAATTCAAGAATTTAACCTTTTCTTCCAAAAAAAGGCAGATCTCACTGTTTCCAGCGCTTTTCTGACACTGGAGCTGATATGTGATGAAAAAGTCAAAATGTTAACCATTGCTTCCAAAAAAGGCTTATCTCCCCGTTTCCAGCAGTTTAGTGACATTTGGGATGATGTGTGATGAAAAATTCAAGAATTTAACCTTTTCTTCCAAAAAAAGGCAGATCTCCCTGTTTCCAGCGCTTTTCTGACACTTGGGCTGACATGTGATGTAAAAGTCACAAATCTTAATCAATGGTTCCAAAAAAGGCTTATCTCCCCGTTTCCAGCTGTTTAGTGACATTTGGGATGATGTGTGATGAAAAATTCAAGAATTTAACCATTTCTTCCAAAAAAGGCTTATCTCCCTGTTTCCAGCGCTTTTCTGACACTTGGGCTGACATGTGATGAAAAAGTCAGAAATCTTAATCAATGCTTCCAAAAAAGGCTTATCTCCCCGTTTCCAGCTGTTTAGTGACATTTGGGATGATGTGTGATGAAAAATTCGAGAATTTAACCATTTCTTCCAAAAAAGGCTTATCTCCCTGTTTCCAGCGCTTTTCTGACACTTGGGCTGACATGTGATGAAAAAGTCAGAAATCTTAATCAATGGTTCCAAAAAAGGCTTATCTCCCCGTTTCCAGCTGTTTAGTGACATTTGGGATGATGTGTGATGAAAAATTCAAGAATTTAACCTTTTCTTCCAAAAAAAGGCAGATCTCCCTGTTTCCAGCGCTTTTCTGACACTGGAGCAGATATGTGATGAAAAAGTCAAAATGTTAACCATTGCTTCCAAAAAAGGCTTATCTCCCCGTTTCCAGCTGTTTAGTGACATTTGGGATGATGTGTGATGAAAAATTCAAGAATTTAACCTTTTCTTCCAAAAAAAGGCAGATCTCCCTGTTTCCAGCGCTTTTCTGACACTGGAGCTGATATGTGATGAAAAAGTCAAAATGTTAACCATTGCTTCAAAAAAAGGCTTATCTCCCCGTTTCCAGCTGTTTAGTGACATTTGGGATGATGTGTGATGAAAAATTCAAGAATTTAACCATTTCTTCCAAAAAAGGCTTATCTCCCTGTTTCCAGCGCTTTTCTGACACTTGGGCTGACATGTAATGAAAAAGTCAGAAATCTTGATCAATGGTTCCAAAAAAGGCTTATCTCCCCGTTTCCAGCTGTTTAGTGACATTTGGGATGATGTGTGATGAAAAATTCAAGAATTTAACCTTTTCTTCCAAAAAAAGGCAGATCTCCCTGTTTCCAGCGCTTTTCTGACACTGGAGCTGATATGTGATGAAAAAGTCAAAATGTTAACCATTGCTTCCAAAAAAGGCTTATCTCCCCGTTATCCAGCTGTTTAGTGACATTTGGGATGATGTGTGATCAAAAATTCGAGAATTTAACCATTTCATCCAAAAAAGGCTTATCTCCCTGTTTCCAGCGCTTTTCTGACACTTGGGCTGACATGTGATGAAAAAGTCAGAAATCTTAATCAATGCTTCCAAAAAAGGCTTATCTCCCCGTTTCCAGCTGTTTAGTGACATTTGGGATGATGTGTGATGAAAAATTCAAGAATTTAACCTTTTCTTCCAAAAAAAGGCAGATCTCACTGTTTCCAGCGCTTTTCTGACACTGGAGCTGATATGTGATGAAAAAGTCAAAATGTTAACCATTGCTTCCAAAAAAGGCTTATCTCCCCGTTTCCAGCAGTTTAGTGACATTTGGGATGATGTGTGATGAAAAATTCAAGAATTTAACCTTTTCTTCCAAAAAAAGGCAGATCTCCCTGTTTCCAGCGCTTTTCTGACACTTGGGCTGACATGTGATGTAAAAGTCACAAATCTTAATCAATGGTTCCAAAAAAGGCTTATCTCCCCGTTTCCAGCTGTTTAGTGACATTTGGGATGATGTGTGATGAAAAATTCAAGAATTTAACCATTTCTTCCAAAAAAGGCTTATCTCCCTGTTTCCAGCGCTTTTCTGACACTTGGGCTGACATGTGATGAAAAAGTCAGAAATCTTAATCAATGCTTCCAAAAAAGGCTTATCTCCCCGTTTCCAGCTGTTTAGTGACATTTGGGATGATGTGTGATGAAAAATTCGAGAATTTAACCATTTCTTCCAAAAAAGGCTTATCTCCCTGTTTCCAGCGCTTTTCTGACACTTGGGCTGACATGTGATGAAAAAGTCAGAAATCTTAATCAATGGTTCCAAAAAAGGCTTATCTCCCCGTTTCCAGCTGTTTAGTGACATTTGGGATGATGTGTGATGAAAAATTCAAGAATTTAACCTTTTCTTCCAAAAAAAGGCAGATCTCCCTGTTTCCAGCGCTTTTCTGACACTGGAGCAGATATGTGATGAAAAAGTCAAAATGTTAACCATTGCTTCCAAAAAAGGCTTATCTCCCCGTTTCCAGCTGTTTAGTGACATTTGGGATGATGTGTGATGAAAAATTCAAGAATTTAACCATTTCTTCCAAAAAAGGCTTATCTCCCTGTTTCCAGCGCTTTTCTGACACTTGGGCTGACATGTGATGAGAAAGTCAGAAATCTTAATCAATGGTTCCAAAAAAGGCTTAGCTCCCCGTTTCCAGCTGTTTAGTGACATTTGGGATGATGTGTGATGAAAAATTCAAGAATTTAACCTTTTCTTCCAAAAAAAGGCAGATCTCCCTGTTTCCAGCGCTTTTCTGACACTGGAGCTGATATGTGATGAAAAAGTCAAAATGTTAACCATTGCTTCCAAAAAAGGCTTATCTCCCCGTTTCCGGCGGTTTAGTGACATTTGGGATGATGTGTGATGAAAAATTCAAGAATTTAACCATTTCTTCCAAAAAAGGCTTATATCCCTGTTTCCAGCGCTTTTCTGACACTTGGGCTGACATGTGATGAAAAAGTCAGAAATCTTAATCAATGCTTCCAAAAAAGGCTTATCTCCCCGTTTCCAGCTGTTTAGTGAAATTTGGGATGATGTGTGATGAAAAATTCGAGAATTTAACCATTTCTTCCAAAAAAGGCTTATCTCTCTGTTTCCCGCGCTTTTCTGACACTTGGGCTGACATGTGATGAAAAAGTCACAAATCTTAATCAATGGTTCCAAAAAAGGCTTATCTCCCCGTTTCCAGCTGTTTAGTGACATTTGGGATGATGTGTGATGAACGATTCAAGAATTTAACCTTTTCTTCCAAAAAAAGGCAGATCTCCCTGTTTCCAGCGCTTTTCTGACACTTGGGCTGACATGTGATGAAAAAGTCAGAAATCTTAATCAATGCTTCCAAAAAAGGCTTATCTCCCCGTTTCCAGCTGTTTAGTGTCATTTGGGATGATGTGTGATGAAAAATTCAAGAATTTAACCTTTTCTTCCAAAAAAAGGCAGATCTCCCTGTTTCCAGCGCTTTTCTGACACTGGAGCTGATATGTGATGAAAAAGTCAAAATGTTAACCATTGCTTCCAAAAAAGGCTTATCTCCCCTGTTTCCAGCTGCTTAGTGACATTTGGGATGATGTGTGATGAAAAATTCAAGAATTTAACCTTTTCTTCCAAAAAAAGGCAGATCTCCCTGTTTCAGCGCTTTTCTGACACTTGGGCTGACATGTGATGAGAAAGTCAGAAATCTTAATCAATGGTTCCAAAAAAGGCTTAGCTCCCCGTTTCCAGCTGTTTAGTGACATTTGGGATGATGTGTGATGAACGATTCAAGAATTTAACCTTTTCTTCCAAAAAAAGGCAGATCTCCCTGTTTCCAGCGCTTTTCTGACACTTGGGCTGACATGTGATGAAAAAGTCAGAAATCTTAATCAATGCTTCCAAAAAAGGCTTATCTCCCCGTTTCCAGCTGTTTAGTGACATTTGGGATGATGTGTGATGAAAAATTCAAGAATTTAACCATTTCTTCCAAAAAAGGCTTATCTCCCTGTTTCCAGCGCTTTTCTGACACTTGGGCTGACATGTGATGAAAAAGTCACAAATCTTAATCAATGGTTCCAAAAAAGGCTTATCTCCCCGTTTCCAGCTGTTTAGTGACATTTGGGATGATGTGTGATGAAAAATTCAAGAATTTAACCTTTTCTTTCAAAAAAAGGCAGATCTCCCTGTTTCCAGCGCTTTTCTGACACTGGAGCTGATATGTGATGAAAAAGTCAAAATGTTAACCATTGCTTCCAAAAAAGGCTTATCTCCCCGTTTCCAGCTGTTTAGTGACATTTGGGATGATGTGTGATGAAAAATTCAAGAATTTAACCATTTCTTCCAAAAAAGGCTTATCTCCCTGTTTCCAGCGCTTTTCTGACACTTGGGCTGACATGTGATGAAAAAGTCAGAAATCTTAATCAATGCTTCCAAAAAAGGCTTATCTCCCCGTTTCCAGCTGTTTAGTGACATTTGGGATGATGTGTGATGAAAAATTCAAGAATTTAACCTTTTCTTCCAAAAAAAGGCAGATCTCCCTGTTTCCAGCGCTTTTCTGACACTGGAGCTGATATGTGATGAAAAAGTCAAAATGTTAACCATTGCTTCCAAAAAAGGCTTATCTCCCCGTTTCCAGCTGCTTAGTGACATTTGGGATGATGTGTGATGAAAAATTCAAGAATTTAACCTTTTCTTCCAAAAAAAGGCAGATCTCCCTGTTTCCAGCGCTTTTCTGACACTTGGGCTGACATGTGATGAGAAAGTCAGAAATCTTAATCAATGGTTCCAAAAAAGGCTTAGCTCCCCGTTTCCAGCTGTTTAGTGACATTTGGGATGATGTGTGATGAACGATTCAAGAATTTAACCTTTTCTTCCAAAAAAAGGCAGATCTGCCTGTTTCCAGCGCTTTTCTGACACTTGGGCTGACATGTGATGAAAAAGTCAGAAATCTTAATCAATGCTTCCAAAAAAGGCTTATCTCCCCGTTTCCAGCTGTTTAGTGACATTTGGGATGATGTGTGATGAAAAATTCAAGAATTTAACCATTTCTTCCAAAAAAGGCTTATCTCCCTGTTTCCAGCGCTTTTCTGACACTTGGGCTGACATGTGATGAAAAAGTCAGAAATCTTAATCAATGCTTCCAAAAAAGGCTTATCTCCCCGTTTCCAGCTGTTTAGTGACATTTGGGATGATGTGTGATGAAAAATTCAAGAATTTAACCATTTCTTCCAAAAAAGGCTTATCTCCCTGTTTCCAGCGCTTTTCTGACACTTGGGCTGACATGTGATGAGAAAGTCAGAAATCTTAATCAATGGTTCCAAAAAAGGCTTATCTCCCCGTTTCCAGCTGTTTAGTGACATTTGGGATGATGTGTGATGAAAAATTCAAGAATTTAACCTTTTCTTCCAAAAAAAGTCAGATCTCCCTGTTTCCAGCGCTTTTCTGACACTTGGGCTGACATGTGATGAAAAAGTCAGAAATCTTAATCAATGCTTCCAAAAAAGGCTTTTTCTCCCCGTTTCCAGCTTTTTAGTGACATTTGGGATGATGTGTGATGAAAAATTCAAGAATTTAACCTTTTCTTCCAAAAAAAGGCAGATCTCCCTGTTTCCAGCGCTTTTCTGACACTTGGGCTGACATGTGATGAAAAAGTCAGAAATCTTAATTAATGCTTCCAAAAAAGGCTTATCTCCCCGTTTCCAGCTGTTTAGTGACATTTGGGATGATGTGTGATGAAAAATTCAAGAATTTAACCATTTCTTCCAAAAAAGGCTTATCTCCCTGTTTCCAGCGCTTTTCTGACACTTGGGCTGACATGTGATGAAAAAGTCACAAATCTTAATCAATGGATCCAAAAAAGGCTTATCTCCCCGTTTCCAGCTGTTTAGTGACATTTGGGATGATGTGTGATGAAAAATTCAAGAATTTAACCTTTTCTTCCAAAAAAAGGCAGATCTCCCTGTTTCCAGCGCTTTTCTGACACTGGAGCTGATATGTGATGAAAAAGTCAAAATGTTAACCATTGCTTCCAAAAAAGGCTTATCTCCCCGTTTCCAGCTGTTTAGTGACATTTGGGATGATGTGTGATGAAAAATTCAAGAATTTAACCATTTCTTCCAAAAAAGGCTTATCTCCCTGTTTCCAGCGCTTTTCTGACACTTGGGCTGACATGTGATGAAAAAGTCAGAAATCTTAATCAATGCTTCCAAAAAAGGCTTATCTCCCCGTTTCCAGCTGTTTAGTGACATTTGGGATGATGTGTGATGAAAAATTCGAGAATTTAACCATTTCTTCCAAAAAAGGCTTATCTCCCTGTTTCCAGCGCTTTTCTGACACTTGGGCTGACATGTGATGAAAAAGTCAGAAATCTTAATCAATGGTTCCAAAAAAGGCTTATCTCCCCGTTTCCAGCTGTTTAGTGACATTTGGGATGATGTGTGATGAGAAATTCAAGGATTTAACCTTTTCTTCCAAAAAAAGGCAGATCTCCCTGTTTCCAGCGCTTTTCTGACACTGGAGCTGATATGTGATGAAAAAGTCAAAATGTTAACCATTGCTTCCAAAAGAGGCTTATCTCCCCGTTTCCAGCTGTTTAGTGACATTTGGGATGATGTGTGATGAAAAATTCAAGAATTTAACCATTTCTTCCAAAAAAGGCTTATCTCCCTGTTTCCAGCGCTTTTCTGACACTTGGGCTGACATGTGATGAAAAAGTCACAAATCTTAATCAATGGCTCCAAAAAAGGCTTATCTCCCCGTTTCCAGCTGTTTAGTGACATTTGGGATGATGTGTGATGAAAAATTCAAGAATTTAACCTTTTCTTCCAAAAAAAGGCAGATCTCCCTGTTTCCAGCGCTTTTCTGACACTTGGGCTGACATGTGATGAAAAAGTCAGAAATCTTAATCAATGCTTCCAAAAAAGGCTTATCTCCCCGTTTCCAGCTGTTTAGTGACATTTGGGATGATGTGTGATGAAAAATTCAAGAATTTAACCTTTTCTTCCAAAAAAAGGCAGATCTCCCTGTTTCCAGCGCTTTTCTGACACTTGGGCTGACATGTGATGAAAAAGTCAGAAATCTTAATCAATGCTTCCAAAAAAGGCTTATCTCCCCGTTTCCAGCTGTTTAGTGACATTTGGGATGATGTGTGATGAAAAATTCAAGAATTTAACCATTTCTTCCAAAAAAGGCTTATCTCCCTGTTTCCAGCGCTTTTCTGACACTTGGGCTGACATGTGATGAAAAAGTCACAAATCTTAATCAATGGTTCCAAAAAAGGCTTATCTCCCCGTTTCCAGCTGTTTAGTGACATTTGGGATGATGTGTGATGAAAAATTCAAGAATTTAACCTTTTCTTCCAAAAAAAGGCAGATCTCCCTGTTTCCAGCGCTTTTCTGACACTGGAGCTGATATGTGATGAAAAAGTCAAAATGTTAACCATTGCTTCCAAAAAAGGCTTATCTCCCCGTTTCCAGCTGCTTAGTGACATTTGGGATGATGTGTGATGAAAAATTCAAGAATTTAACCTTTTCTTCCAAAAAAAGGCAGATCTCCCTGTTTCCAGCGCTTTTCTGACACTTGGGCTGACATGTGATGAGAAAGTCAGAAATCTTAATCAATGGTTCCAAAAAAGGCTTAGCTCCCCGTTTCCAGCTGTTTAGTGACATTTGGGATGATGTGTGATGAACGATTCAAGAATTTAACCTTTTCTTCCAAAAAAAGGCAGATCTGCCTGTTTCCAGCGCTTTTCTGACACTTGGGCTGACATGTGATGAAAAAGTCAGAAATCTTAATCAATGCTTCCAAAAAGGGCTTATCTCCCCGTTTCCAGCTGTTTAGTGACATTTGGGATGATGTGTGATGAAAAATCAAGAATTTAACCTTTTCTTCCAAAAAAAGGCAGATCTCCCTGTTTCCAGCGCTTTTCTGACACTTGGGCTGACATGTGATGAAAAAGTCAGAAATCTTAATCAATGCTTCCAAAAAAGGCTTATCTCCCCGTTTCCAGCTGTTTAGTGACATTTGGGATGATGTGTGATGAAAAATTCAAGAATTTAACCATTTCTTCCAAAAAAGGCTTATCTCCCTGTTTCCAGCGCTTTTCTGACACTTGGGCTGAAATGTGATGAAAAAGTCACAAATCTTAATCAATGGATCCAAAAAAGGCTTTTCTCCCCGTTTCCAGCTGTTTAGTGACATTTGGGATGATGTGTGATGAAAAATTCAAGAATTTAACCTTTTCTTCCAAAAAAAGGCAGATCTCCCTGTTTCCAGCGCTTTTCTGACACTTGGGCTGACATGTGATGAAAAAGTCAGAAATCTTAATCAATGCTTCCAAAAAAGGCTTATCTCCCCGTTTCCAGCTGTTTAGTGACATTTGGGATGGTGTGTGATGAAGAATTTAACCATTTCTTCCAAAAAAGGCTTATCTCCCTGTTTCCAGCGCTTTTCTGACACTTGGGCTGACATGTGATGAAAAAGTCAGAAATCTTAATCAATGGTTCCAAAAAAGGCTTATCTCCCCGTTTCCAGCTGTTTAGTGACATTTGGGATGATGTGTGATGAAAAATTCAAGAATTTAACCATTTCTTCCAAAAAAGGCTTATCTCCCTGTTTCCAGCTGTTTAGTGACATTTGGGATGGTGTGTGATGAAGAATTTAACCATTTCTTCCAAAAAAGGCTTATCTCCCTGTTTCCAGCGCTTTTCTGACACTTGGGCTGACATGTGATGAAAAAGTCACAAATCTTAATCAATGGCTCCAAAAAAGGCTTATCTCCCCGTTTCCAGCTGTTTAGTGACATTTGGGATGATGTGTGATGAAAAATTCAAGAATTTAACCTTTTCTTCCAAAAAAAGGCAGATCTCCCTGTTTCCAGCGCTTTTCTGACACTTGGGCTGACATGTGATGAAAAAGTCAGAAATCTTAATCAATGCTTCCAAAAAAGGCTTATCTCCCCGTTTCCAGCTGTTTAGTGACATTTGGGATGATGTGTGATGAAAAATTCAAGAATTTAACCTTTTCTTCCAAAAAAAGGCAGATCTCCCTGTTTCCAGCGCTTTTCTGACACTTGGGCTGACATGTGATGAAAAAGTCAGAAATCTTAATCAATGGTTCCAAAAAAGGCTTATCTCCCCGTTTCCAGCTGTTTAGTGACATTTGGGATGATGTGTGATGAAAAATTCAAGAATTTAACCATTTCTTCCAAAAAAGGCTTATCTCCCTGTTTCCAGCGCTTTTCTGACACTTGGGCTGACATGTGATGAGAAAGTCAGAAATTTTAATCAATGGTTCCAAAAAAGGCTTAGCTCCCCGTTTCCAGCTGTTTAGTGACATTTGGGATGATGTGTGATGAAAAATTCAAGAATTTAACCTTTTCTTCCAAAAAAAGTCAGATCTCCCTGTTTCCAGCGCTTTTCTGACACTTGGGCTGACATGTGATGAAAAAGTCAGAAATCTTAATCAATGCTTCCAAAAAAGGCTTATCTCCCCGTTTCCAGCTGTTTAGTGACATTTGGGATGATGTGTGATGAAAAATTCAAGAATTTAACCTTTTCTTCCAAAAAAAGGCAGATCTTCCTGTTTCCAGCGCTTTTCTGACACTTGGGCTGACATGTGATGAAAAAGTCAGAAATCTTAATCAATGCTTCCAAAAAAGGCTTATCTCCCCGTTTCCAGCTGTTTAGTGACATTTGGGATGATGTGTGATGAAAAATTCAAGAATTTAACCATTTCTTCCAAAAAAGGCTTATCTCCCTGTTTCCAGCGCTTTTCTGACACTTGGGCTGACATGTGATGAAAAAGTCACAAATCTTAATCAATGGATCCAAAAAAGGCTTATCTCCCCGTTTCCAGCTGTTTAGTGACATTTGGGATGATGTGTGATGAAAAATTCAAGAATTTAACCTTTTCTTCCAAAAAAAGGCAGATCTCCCTGTTTCCAGCGCTTTTCTGACACTTGGGCTGACATGTGATGAAAAAGTCAGAAATCTTAATCAATGCTTCCAAAAAAGGCTTATCTCCCCGTTTCCAGCTGTTTAGTGACATTTGGGATGGTGTGTGATGAAGAATTTAACCATTTCTTCCAAAAAAGGCTTATCTCCCTGTTTCCAGCGCTTTTCTGACACTTGGGCTGACATGTGATGAAAAAGTCAGAAATCTTAATCAATGGTTCCAAAAAAGGCTTATCTCCCCGTTTCCAGCTGTTTAGTGACATTTGGGATGATGTGTGATGAAAAATTCAAGAATTTAACCATTTCTTCCAAAAAAGGCTTATCTCCCTGTTTCCAGCGCTTTTCTGACACTTGGGCTGACATGTGATGGAAAAGTCAGAAATCTTAATCAATGGTTCCAAAAAAGGCTTATCTCCCTGTTTCCAGCTGTTTAGTGACATTTGGGATGATGTGTGATGAAAGATTCAAGAATTTAACCTTTTCTTCCAAAAAAAGGCAGATCTCCCTGTTTCCAGCGCTTTTCTGACACTTGGGCTGACATGTGATGAAAAAGTCGGAAATCTTAATCAATGCTTCCAAAAAAGGCTTATCTCCCCGTTTCCAGCTGTTTAGTGACATTTGGGATGATGTGTGATGAAAAATTCGAGAATTTAACCATTTCTTCCAAAAAAGGCAGATCTCCCTGTTTCCAGCGCTTTTCTGACACTTGGGCTGACATGTGATGAAAAAGTCAGAAATCTTAATCAATGGTTCCAAAAAAGGCTTATCTCCCCGTTTCCAGCTGTTTAGTGACATTTGGGATGATGTGTGATGAGAAATTCAAGGATTTAACCTTTTCTTCCAAAAAAAGGCAGATCTCCCTGTTTCCAGCGCTTTTCTGACACTGGAGCTGATATGTGATGAAAAAGTCAAAATGTTAACCATTGCTTCCAAAAAAGGCTTATCTCCCCGTTTCCAGCTGTTTAGTGACATTTGGGATGATGTGTGATGAAAAATTCAAGAATTTAACCATTTCTTCCAAAAAAGGCTTATCTCCCTGTTTCCAGCGCTTTTCTGACACTTGGGCTGACATGTGATGAAAAAGTCAGAAATCTTAATCAATGCTTCCAAAAAAGGCTTATCTCACCGTTTCCAGCTGTTTAGTGACATTTGGGATGATGTGTGATGAAAAATTCAAGAATTTAACCTTTTCTTCCAAAAAAAGGCAGATCTCCCTGTTTCCAGCGCTTTTCTGACACTTTGGCTGACATGTGATGAAAAAGTCAGAAATCTTAATCAATGCTTCCAAAAAAGGCTTATCTCCCCGTTTCCAGCTGTTTAGTGACATTTGGGATGATGTGTGATGAAAAATTCAAGAATTTAACCATTTCTTCCAAAAAAGGCTTATCTACCTGTTTCCAGCGCTTTTCTGACACTTGGGCTGACATGTGATGAAAAAGTCACAAATCTTAATCAATGGTTCCAAAAAAGGCTTATCTCCCCGTTTCCAGCTGTTTAGTGACATTTGGGATGATGTGTGATGAAAAATTCAAGAATTTAACCTTTTCTTCCAAAAAAAGGCAGATCTCCCTGTTTCCAGCGCTTTTCTGACACTTGGGCTGACATGTGATGAAAAAGTCAGAAATCTTAATCAATGCTTCCAAAAAAGGCTTATCTCCCCGTTTCCTGCTGTTTAGTGACATTTGGGATGGTGTGTGATGAAAAATTCGAGAATTTAACCATTTCTTCCAAAAAAGGCTTATCTCCCTGTTTCCAGCGCTTTTCTGACACTTGGGCTGACATGTGATGAAAAAGTCAGAAATCTTAATCAATGGTTCCAAAAAAGGCTTATCTCCCAGTTTCCAGCTGTTTAGTGACATTTGGGATGATGTGTGATGAAAAATTCAAGAATTTAACCATTTCTTCCAAAATAGGCTCATCTCCCTGTTTCCAGCGCTTTTCTGACACTTGGGCTGACATGTGATGAAAAAGTCAGAAATCTTAATCAATGGTTCCAAAAAAGGCTTATCTCCCCGTTTCCAGCTGTTTAGTGACATTTGGGATGATGTGTGATGAAAGATTCAAGAATTTAACCTTTTCTTCCAAAAAAAGGCAGATCTCCCTGTTTCCAGCGCTTTTCTGACACTGGAGCTGATATGTGATGAAAAAGTCAAAATGTTAACCATTGCTTCCAAAAAAGGCTTATCTCCCCGTTTCCAGCTGTTTAGTGACATTTGGGATGATGTGTGATGACAAATTCAAGAATTTAACCATTTCTTCCAAAAAAGGCTTATCTCCCTGTTTCCAGCGCTTTTCTGACACTTGGGCTGACATGTGATGAAAAAGTCAGAAATCTTAATCAATGCTTCCAAAAACGGCTTATCTCCCCGTTTCCAGCTGTTTAGTGACATTTGGGATGATGTGTGATGAAAAATTCGAGAATTTAACCATTTCTTCCAAAAAAGGCTTATCTCTCTGTTTCCAGCGCTTTTCTGACACATGGGCTGACATGTGATGAAAAAGTCAGAAATCTTAATCAATGGTTCCAAAAAAGGCTTATCTCCCCGTGTCCAGCTGTTTAGTGACATTTGGGATGATGTGTGACGAAAAATTCAAGAATTTAACCTTTTCTTCCAAAAAAAGGCAGATCTCCCTGTTTCCAGCGCTTTTCTGACACTGGAGCTGATATGTGATGAAAAAGTCAAAATGTTAACCATTGCTTCCAAAAAAGACTTAGCTCCCCGTTTCCAGCTGTTTAGTGACATTTGGGATGATGTGTGATGAAAAATTCAAGAATTTAACCTTTTCTTCCAAAAAAAGGCAGATCTCCCTGTTTCCAGCGCTTTTCTGACACTTGGATTTGGTAAATGGATTTGTATTTATATAGCGCTTTTCTAGTCTGATGAAGACCACTCAAAGCGCTTTACAGTACAGTTTCACATTCACCCATTCACACACACATTCATACAGTGCATCTACTTGCAGCACTTTGTTATTCTATGGGGGGCTATTGAGGGTTCAGCATCTTGCCCAAGGACACTTCGGCATGCAGATGGTTCAGACTGGGGATCGAACCGCCGACCTTCAAGTTGGAGGACGACCACTCTACCCCTCAGCCACAGCCGCCCTAGGGCTGACATGTGATGAAAAAGTCAGAAATCTTAATCAATGCTTCCAAAAAAGGCTTATCTCCCCGTTTCCAGCTGTTTAGTGACATTTGGGATGATGTGTGATGAAAAATTCAAGAATTTAACCTTTTCTTCCAAAAAAAGGCAGATCTCCCTGTTTCCAGCGCTTTTCTGACACTTGGGCTGACATGTGATGAAAAAGTCAGAAATCTTAATCAATGCTTCCAAAAAAGGCTTATCTCCCCGTTTCCTGCTGTTTAGTGACATTTGGGATGGTGTGTGATGAAAAATTCGAGAATTTAACCATTTCTTCCAAAAAAGGCTTATCTCCCTGTTTCCAGCGCTTTTCTGACACTTGGGCTGACATGTGATGAAAAAGTCAGAAATCTTAATCAATGGTTCCAAAAAAGGCTTATCTCCCCGTTTCCAGCTGTTTAGTGACATTTGGGATGATGTGTGATGAAAAATTCAAGAATTTAACCATTTCTTCCAAAATAGGCTTATCTCCCTGTTTCCAGCGCTTATCTGACACTTGGGCTGACATGTGATGAAAAAGTCAGAAATCTTAATCAATGGTTCCAAAAAAGGCTTATCTCCCCGTTTCCAGCTGTTTAGTGACATTTGGGATGATGTGTGATGAAAGATTCAAGAATTTAACCTTTTCTTCCAAAAAAAGGCAGATCTCCCTGTTTCCAGCGCTTTTCTGACACTGGAGCTGATATGTGATGAAAAAGTCAAAATGTTAACCATTGCTTCCAAAAAAGGCTTATCTCCCCGTTTCCAGCTGTTTAGTGACATTTGGGATGATGTGTGATGACAAATTCAAGAATTTAACCATTTCTTCCAAAAAAGGCTTATCTCCCTGTTTCCAGCGCTTTTCTGACACTGGAGCTGATATGTGATGAAAAAGTCAAAATGTTAACCATTGCTTCCAAAAAAGGCTTATCTCCCCGTTTCCAGCTGTTTAGTGACATTTGGGATGATGTGTGATGACAAATTCAAGAATTTAACCATTTCTTCCAAAAAAGGCTTATCTCCCTGTTTCCAGCGCTTTTCTGACACTTGGGCTGACATGTGATGAAAAAGTCAGAAATCTTAATCAATGCTTCCAAATACGGCTTATCTCCCCGTTTCCAGCTGTTTAGTGACATTTGGGATGATGTGTGATGAAAAATTCGAGAATTTAACCATTTCTTCCAAAAAAGGCTTATCTCCCTGTTTCCAGCGCTTTTCTGACACATGGGCTGACATGTGATGAAAAAGTCAGAAATCTTAATCAATGGTTCCAAAAAAGGCTTATCTCCCCGTGTCCAGCTGTTTAGTGACATTTGGGATGATGTGTGATGAAAAATTCAAGAATTTAACCTTTTCTTCCAAAAAAAGGCAGATCTCCCTGTTTCCAGCGCTTTTCTGACACTGGAGCTGATATGTGATGAAAAAGTCAAAATGTTAACCATTGCTTCCAAAAAAGGCTTATCTCCCCGTTTCCAGCTGTTTAGTGACATTTGGGATGATGTGTGATGAAAAATTCAAGAATTTAACCATTTCTTCCAAAAAAGGCTTATCTCCCTGTTTCCAGCGCTTTTCTGACACTTGGGCTGACATGTGATGAAAAAGTCAGAAATCTTAATCAATGCTTCCAAAAAAGGCTTATCTCCCCGTTTCCAGCTGTTTAGTGACATTTGGGATGATGTGTGATGAAAAATTCGAGAATTTAACCATTTCTTCCAAAAAAGGCTTATCTCCCTGTTTCCAGCGCTTTTCTGACACTTGGGCTGACATGTGATGAAAAAGTCAGAAATCTTAATCAATGCTTCCAAAAAAGGCTTATCTCCCCGTTTCCAGCTGTTTAGTGACATTTGGGATGATGTGTGATGACAAATTCAAGAATTTAACCTTTTCTTCCAAAAAAGGCTTATCTCCCTGTTTCCAGCGCTTTTCTGACACTTGGGCTGACATGTGATGAAAAAGTCAGAAATCTTAATCAATGCTTCCAAAAAAGGCTTATCTCCCCGTTTCCAGCTGTTTAGTGACATTTGGGATGATGTGTGATGAAAAATTCGAGAATTTAACCATTTCTTCCAAAAAAGGCTTATCTCCCTGTTTCCAGCGCTTTTCTGACACTTGGGCTGACATGTGATGAAAAAGTCAGAAATCTTAATCAATGGTTCCAAAAAAGGCTTATCTCCCCGTTTCCAGCTGTTTAGTGACATTTGGGATGATGTGTGATGAAAAATTCGAGAATTTAACCATTTCTTCCAAAAAAGGCTTATCTCCCTGTTTCCAGCGCTTTTCTGACACTTGGGCTGACATGTGATGAAAAAGTCAGAAATCTTAATCAATGCTTCCAAAAAAGGCTTATCTCCCCGTTTCCAGCTGTTTAGTGACATTTGGGATGATGTGTGATGAAAAATTCAAGAATTTAACCTTTTCTTCAAAAAAAAGGCAGATCTCCCTGTTTCCAGCGCTTTTCTGACACTGGAGCTGATATGTGATGAAAAAGTCAAAATGTTAACCATTGCTTCCAAAAAAGGCTTATCTCCCCGTTTCCAGCTGTTTAGTGACATTTGGGATGATGTGTGATGAAAAATTCAAGAATTTAACCTTTTCTTCCAAAAAAAGGCAGATCTCCCTGTTTCCAGCGCTTTTCTGACACTTGGGCTGACATGTGATGAAAAAGTCAGAAATCTTAATCAATGCTTCCAAAAAAGGCTTATCTCCCCGTTTCCAGCTGTTTAGTGACATTTGGGATGATGTGTGATGAAAAATTCAAGAATTTAACCTTTTCTTCCAAAAAAAGGCAGATCTCCCTGTTTCCAGCGCTTTTCTGACACTTGGGCTGACATGTGATGAAAAAGTCAGAAATCTTAATCAATGATTCAAAAAAAGGCTTATCTCCCCGTTTCCAGCTGTTTAGTGACATTTGGGATGATGTGTGATGAAAAATTCAAGAATTTAACCATTTCTTCCAAAAAAGGCTTATCTCCCTGTTTCCAGCGCTTTTCTGACACTTGGGCTGACATGTGATGAGAAAGTCAGAAATCTTAATCAATGGTTCCAAAAAAGGCTTAGCTCCCCCGTTTCCAGCTGTTTAGTGACATTTGGGATGATGTGTGATATAAAATTCAAGAATTTAACCATTTCTTCCAAAAAAGGCTTATCTCCCTGTTTCCAGCGCTTTTCTGACACTTGGGCTGACATGTCATGAAAAAGTCAGAAATCTTAATTACTGCCTCCAAAAAAGGCTTATCTCCCCGTTTCCAGCTGTTTAGTGACATTTGGGATGATGTGTGATGAAAAATTCAAGAATTTAACCTTTTCTTCCAAAAAAAGGCAGATCTCCCTGTTTCCAGCGCTTTTCTGACACTTGGGCTGACATGTGATGAAAAAGTCAGAAATCTTAATCAATGCTTCCAAAAAAGGCTTATCTCCCCGTTTCCAGCTGTTTAGTGACATTTGGGATGATGTGTGATGAAAAATTCAAGAATTTAACCTTTTCTTCCAAAAAAAGGCAGATCTCCCTGTTTCCAGCGCTTTTCTGACACTGGGGCTGACATGTGATGAAAAAGTCAGAAATCTTAATCAATGCTTCCAAAAAAGGCTTATCTCCCCGTTTCCAGCTGTTTAGTGACATTTGGGATGATGTGTGATGAAAAATTCAAGAATTTAACCATTTCTTCCAAAAGAGGCTTATCTCCCTGTTTCCAGCGCTTTTCTGACACTTGGACTGACATGTGATGAAAAAGTCAGAAATCTTAATCAATGGTTCCAAAAAAGGCTTATCTCCCCGTTTCCAGCTGTTTAGTGACATTTGGGATGATGTGTGATGAAAAATTCGAGAATTTAACCATTTCTTCCAAAAAAGGCTTATCTCCCTGTTTCCAGCGCTTTTCTGACACTTGGGCTGACATGTGATGAAAAAGTCAGAAATCTTAATCAATGCTTCCAAAAAAGGCTTATTTCCCCGTTTCCAGCTGTTTAGTGACATTTGGGATGATGTGTGATGAAAAATTCAAGAATTTAACCTTTTCTTCCAAAAAAAGGCAGATCTCCCTGTTTCCAGCGCTTTTCTGACACTGGAGCTGATATGTGATGAAAAAGTCAAAATGTTAACCATTGCTTCCAAAAAAGGCTTATCTCCCCGTTTCCAGCTGTTTAGTGACATTTGGGATGATGTGTGATGAAAAATTCAAGAATTTAACCTTTTCTTCCAAAAAAAGGCAGATCTCCCTGTTTCCAGCGCTTTTCTGACACTTGGGCTGACATGTGATGAAAAAGTCAGAAATCTTAATCAATGCTTCCAAAAAAGGCTTATCTCCCCGTTTCCAGCTGTTTAGTGACATTTGGGATGATGTGTGATGAAAAATTCAAGAATTTAACCATTTCTTCCAAAAAAGGCTTATCTCCCTGTTTCCAGCGCTTTTCTGACACTTGGGCTGACATGTGATGAAAAAAACAGAAATCTTAATCAATGGTTCCAAAAAATGCTTATCTCCCCGTTTCCAGCTTTTTAGTGACATTTGGGATGATGTGTGATGAAAAATTCGAGAATTTAACCATTTCTTCCAAAAAAGGCTTATCTCCCTGTTTCCAGCGCTTTTCTGACACTTGGGCTGACATGTGATGAAAAAGTCAGAAATCTTAATCAATGCTTCCAAAAAAGGCTTATCTCCCCGTTTCCAGCTGTTTAGTGACATTTGGGATGATGTGTGATGACAAATTCAAGAATTTAACCATTTCTTCCAAAAAAGGCTTAGCTCCCTGTTTCCAGCGCTTTTCTGACACTTGGGCTGACATGTGATGAAAAAGTCAGAAATCTTAATCAATGGTTCCAAAAAAGGCTTATCTCCCCGTTTCCAGCTGTTTAGTGACATTTGGGATGATGTGTGATGAAAAATTCAAGAATTTAACCTTTTCTTCCAAAAAAAGGCAGATCTCCCTGTTTCCAGCGCTTTTCTGACACTTGGGCTGACATGTGATGAAAAAGTCAGAAATCTTAATCAATGCTTCCAAAAAAGGCTTATCTCCCCGTTTCCAGCTGTTTAGTGCCATTTGGGATGATGTGTGATGAAAAATTCAAGAATTTAACCTTTTCTTCCAAAAAAAGGCAGATCTCCCTGTTTCCAGCGCTTTTCTGACACTGGAGCTGATATGTGATGAAAAAGTCAAAATGTTAACCATTGCTTCCAAAAAAGGCTTATCTCCCCGTTTCCAGCTGTTTAGTGACATTTGGGATGATGTGTGATGAAAAATTCAAGAATTTAACCTTTTCTTCCAAAAAAAGGCAGATCTCCCTGTTTCCAGCGCTTTTCTGACACTTGGGCTGACATGTGATGAAAAAGTCAGAAATCTTAATCAATGCTTCCAAAAAAGGCTTATCTCCCCGTTTCCAGCTGTTTAGTGACATTTGGGATGATGTGTGATGAAAAATTCAAGAATTTAACCTTTTCTTCCAAAAAAAGGCAGATCTCCCTGTTTCCAGCGCTTTTCTGACACTTGGGCTGACATGTGATGAAAAAGTCAGAAATCTTAATCAATGCTTCCAAAAAAGGCTTATCTCCCCGTTTCCAGCTGTTTAGTGACATTTGGGATGATGTGTGATGAAAAATTCAAGAATTTAACCATTTCTTCCAAAAAAGGCTTATCTCCCTGTTTCCAGCGCTTTTCGGATACTTGGACTGACATGTGATGAAAAAGTCAGAAATCTTAATCAATGGTTCCAAAAAAGGCTTATCTCCCCGTTTCCGGCTGTTTAGTGACATTTGGGATGATGTGTGATGAAAAATTCAAGAATTTAACCTTTTCTTCCAGCGCTTTTCTGACACTGGAGCTGATATGTGATGAAAAAGTCAAAATGTTGACCATTGCTTCCAAAAAAGGCTTATCTCCCCGTTTCCAGCTGTTTAGTGACATTTGGGATGATGTGTGATGAAAAATTCAAGAATTTAACCTTTTCTTCCAAAAAAAGGCAGATCTCCCTGTTTCCAGCGCTTTTCTGACACTTGGGCTGACATGTGATGAAAAAGTCAGAAATCTTAATCAATGCTTCCAAAAAAGGCTTATCTCCCCGTTTCCAGCTGTTTAGTGACATTTGGGATGATGTGTGATGAAAAATTCAAGAATTTAACCTTTTCTTCCAAAAAAAGGCAGATCTCCCTGTTTCCAGCGCTTTTCTGACACTTGGGCTGACATGTGATGAAAAAGTCAGAAATCTTAATCAATGCTTCCAAAAAAGGCTTATCTCCCCGTTTCCAGCTGTTTAGTGACATTTGGGATGATGTGTGATGAAAAATTCAAGAATTTAACCATTTCTTCCAAAAAAGGCTTATCTCCCTGTTTCCAGCGCTTTTCTGACACTTGGGCTGACATGTGATGAAAAAGTCAGAAATCTTAATCAATGCTTCCAAAAAAGGCTTATCTCCCCGTTTCCAGCTGTTTAGTGACATTTGGGATGATGTGTGATGAAAAATTCAAGAATTTAACCTTTTCTTCCAAAAAAAGGCAGATCTCCCTGTTTCCAGCGCTTTTCTGACACTTGGGCTGACATGTGATGAAAAAGTCAGAAATCTTAATCAATGCTTCCAAAAAAGGCTTATCTCCCCGTTTCCAGCTGTTTAGTGACATTTGGGATGATGTGTGATGAAAAATTCAAGAATTTAACCTTTTCTTCCAAAAAAAGGCAGATCTCCCTGTTTCCAGCGCTTTTCAAACACTTGGGCTGACATGTGATGAAAAAGTCAGAAATCTTAATCAATGCTTCCAAAAAAGGCTTATCTCCCCGTTTCCAGCTGTTTAGTGACATTTGGGATGATGTGTGATGAAAAATTCAAGAATTTAACCTTTTCTTCCAAAAAAAGGCAGATCTCCCTGTTTCCAGCGCTTTTCTGACACTGGAGCTGATATGTGATGAAAAAGTCAAAATGTTAACCATTGCTTCCAAAAAAGGCTTATCTCCCCGTTTCCAGCTGTTTAGTGACATTTGGGATGATGTGTGATGACAAATTCAAGAATTTAACCATTTCTTCCAAAAAAGGCAGATCTCCCTGTTTCCAGCGCTTTTCTGACACTTGGGCTGACATGTGATGAAAAAGTCAGAAATCTTAATCAATGCTTCCAAAAAAGGCTTATCTCCCCGTTTCCAGCTGTTTAGTGACATTTGGGATGATGTGTGATGAAAAATTCAAGAATTTAACCTTTTCTTCCAAAAAAAGGCAGATCTCCCTGTTTCCAGCGCTTTTCTGACACTGGAGCTGATATGTGATGAAAAAGTCAAAATGTTAACCATTGCTTCCAAAAAAGGCTTATCTCCCCGTTTCCAGCTGTTTAGTGACATTTGGGATGATGTGTGATGACAAATTCAAGAATTTAACCATTTCTTCCAAAAAAGGCTTATCTCCCTGTTTCCAGCGCTTTTCTGACACTTGGGCTGACATGTGATGAAAAAGTCAGAAATCTTAATCAATGGTTCCAAAAAAGGCTTATCTCCCCGTTTCCAGCTGTTTAGTGACATTTGGGATGATGGTTGATGAAAAATTCAAGAATTTAACCTTTTCTTCCAAAAAAAGGCAGATCTCCCTGTTTCCAGCGCTTTTCTGACACTGGAGCTGATATGTGATGAAAAAGTCAAAATGTTAACCATTGCTTCCAAAAAAGGCTTATCTCCCCGTTTCCAGCTGTTTAGTGACATTTGGGATGATGTGTGATGACAAATTCAAGAATTTAACCATTTCTTCCAAAAAAGGCAGATCTCCCTGTTTCCAGCGCTTTTCTGACACTTGGGCTGACATGTGATGAAAAAGTCAGAAATCTTAATCAATGCTTCCAAAAAAGGCTTATGTCCCCGTTTCCAGCTGTTAAGTGACATTTGGGATGATGTGTGATGAAAAATTCAAGAATTTAACCTTTTCTTCCAAAAAAAGGCAGATCTCCCTGTTTCCAGCGCTTTTCTGACACTTGAGCTGATATGTGATGAAAAAGTCAAAATGTTAACCATTGCTTCCAAAAAAGCTTATCTCCCCGTTTCCAGCTGTTTAGTGACATTTGGGATGATGTGTGATGACAAATTCAAGAATTTAACCATTTCTTCCAAAAAAGGCTTATCTCCCTGTTTCCAGCGCTTTTCTGACACTTGGGCTGACATGTGATGAAAAAGTCAGAAATCTTAATCAATGGTTCCAAAAAAGGCTTATCTCCCCGTTTCCAGCTGTTTAGTGACATTTGGGATGATGTGTGATGAAAAATTCAAGAATTTAACCTTTTCTTCCAAAAAAAGGCAGATCTCCCTGTTTCCAGCGCTTTTCTGACACTTGGGCTGACATGTGATGAAAAAGTCAGAAATCTTAATCAATGCTTCCAAAAAAGGCTTATCTCCCCGTTTCCAGCTGTTTAGTGACATTTGGGATGATGTGTGATGAAAAATTCAAGAATTTAACCTTTTCTTCCAAAAAAAGGCAGATCTCCCTGTTTCCAGCGCTTTTCTGACACTTGGGCTGACATGTGATGAAAAAGTCAGAAATCTTAATCAATGCTTCCAAAAAAGGCTTATCTCCCCGTTTCCAGCTGTTTAGTGACATTTGGGATGATGTGTGATGAAAAATTCAAGAATTTAACCATTTCTTCCAAAAAAAGGCTTATCTCCCTGTTTCCAGCGCTTTTCTGACACTTGGGCTGACATGTGATGAAAAAGTCAGAAATCTTAATCAATGCTTCCAAAAAAGGCTTATCTCCCCGTTTCCAGCTGTTTAGTGACATTTGGGATGATGTGTGATGAAAAATTCAAGAATTTAACCTTTTCTTCCAAAAAAAGGCAGATCTCCCTGTTTCCAGCGCTTTTCTGACACTTGGGCTGACATGTGATGAAAAAGTCAGAAATCTTAATCAATGCTTCCAAAAAAGGCTTATCTCCCCGTTTCCAGCTGTTTAGTGACATTTGGGATGATGTGTGATGAAAAATTCAAGAATTTAACCATTTCTTCCAAAAAAAGGCTTATCTCCCTGTTTCCAGCGCTTTTCTGACACTTGGGCTGACATGTGATGAAAAAGTCAGAAATCTTAATCAATGCTTCCAAAAAAGCCTTATCTCCCCGTTTCCAGCTGTTTAGTGACATTTGGGATGATGTGTGATATAAAATTCAAGAATTTAACCATTTCTTCCAAAAAAGGCTTATCTCCCTGTTTCCAGCGCTTTTCTGACACTTGGGCTGACATGTCATGAAAAAGTCAGAAATCTTAATTACTGCCTCCAAAAAAGGCTTATCTCCCCGTTTCCAGCTGTTTAGTGACATTTGGGATGATGTGTGATGAAAAATTCAAGAATTTAACCTTTTCTTCCAAAAAAAGGCAGATCTCCCTGTTTCCAGCGCTTTTCTGACACTTGGGCTGACATGTGATGAAAAAGTCAGAAATCTTAATCAATGGTTCCAAAAAAGGCTTATCTCCCCGTTTCCAGCTGTTTAGTGACATTTGGGATGATGTGTGATGAAAAATTCGAGAATTTAACCATTTCTTCCAAAAAAGGCTTATCTCCCTGTTTCCAGCGCTTTTCTGACACTTGGGCTGACATGTGATGAAAAAGTCAGAAATCTTAATCAATGCTTCCAAAAAAGGCTTATTTCCCCGTTTCCAGCTGTTTAGTGACATTTGGGATGATGTGTGATGAAAAATTCAAGAATTTAACCTTTTCTTCCAAAAAAAGGCAGATCTCCCTGTTTCCAGCGCTTTTCTGACACTGGAGCTGATATGTGATGAAAAAGTCAAAATGTTAACCATTGCTTCCAAAAAAGGCTTATCTCCCCGTTTCCAGCTGTTTAGTGACATTTGGGATGATGTGTGATGAAAAATTCAAGAATTTAACCTTTTCTTCCAAAAAAAGGCAGATCTCCCTGTTTCCAGCGCTTTTCTGACACTTGGGCTGACATGTGATGAAAAAGTCAGAAATCTTAATCAATGCTTCCAAAAAAGGCTTATCTCCCCGTTTCCAGCTGTTTAGTGACATTTGGGATGATGTGTGATGAAAAATTCAAGAATTTAACCTTTTCTTCCAAAAAAAGGCAGATCTCCCTGTTTCCAGCGCTTTTCTGACACTTGGGCTGACATGTGATGAAAAAGTCAGAAATCTTAATCAATGCTTCCAAAAAAGGCTTATCTCCCCGTTTCCAGCTGTTTAGTGACATTTGGGATGATGTGTGATGAAAAATTCAAGAATTTAACCATTTCTTCCAAAAAAGGCTTATCTCCCTGTTTCCAGCGCTTTTCTGACACTTGGGCTGACATGTGATGAAAAAAACAGAAATCTTAATCAATGGTTCCAAAAAATGCTTATCTCCCCGTTTCCAGCTTTTTAGTGACATTTGGGATGATGTGTGATGAAAAATTCGAGAATTTAACCATTTCTTCCAAAAAAGGCTTATCTCCCTGTTTCCAGCGCTTTTCTGACACTTGGGCTGACATGTGATGAAAAAGTCAGAAATCTTAATCAATGCTTCCAAAAAAGGCTTATCTCCCCGTTTCCAGCTGTTTAGTGACATTTGGGATGATGTGTGATGACAAATTCAAGAATTTAACCATTTCTTCCAAAAAAGGCTTAGCTCCCTGTTTCCAGCGCTTTTCTGACACTTGGGCTGACATGTGATGAAAAAGTCAGAAATCTTAATCAATGGTTCCAAAAAAGGCTTATCTCCCCGTTTCCAGCTGTTTAGTGACATTTGGGATGATGTGTGATGAAAAATTCAAGAATTTAACCTTTTCTTCCAAAAAAAGGCAGATCTCCCTGTTTCCAGCGCTTTTCTGACACTTGGGCTGACATGTGATGAAAAAGTCAGAAATCTTAATCAATGCTTCCAAAAAAGGCTTATCTCCCCGTTTCCAGCTGTTTAGTGCCATTTGGGATGATGTGTGATGAAAAATTCAAGAATTTAACCTTTTCTTCCAAAAAAAGGCAGATCTCCCTGTTTCCAGCGCTTTTCTGACACTGGAGCTGATATGTGATGAAAAAGTCAAAATGTTAACCATTGCTTCCAAAAAAGGCTTATCTCCCCGTTTCCAGCTGTTTAGTGACATTTGGGATGATGTGTGATGAAAAATTCAAGAATTTAACCTTTTCTTCCAAAAAAAGGCAGATCTCCCTGTTTCCAGCGCTTTTCTGACACTTGGGCTGACATGTGATGAAAAAGTCAGAAATCTTAATCAATGGTTCCAAAAAAGGCTTATCTCCCCGTTTCCAGCTGTTTAGTGACATTTGGGATGATGTGTGATGAAAAATTCGAGAATTTAACCATTTCTTCCAAAAAAGGCTTATCTCCCTGTTTCCAGCGCTTTTCTGACACTTGGGCTGACATGTGATGAAAAAGTCAGAAATCTTAATCAATGGTTCCAAAAAAGGCTTATCTCCCCGTTTCCAGCTGTTTAGTGACATTTGGGATGATGTGTGATGAAAAATTCGAGAATTTAACCATTTCTTCCAAAAAAGGCTTATCTCCCTGTTTCCAGCGCTTTTCTGACACTTGGGCTGACATGTGATGAAAAAGTCAGAAATCTTAATCAATGCTTCCAAAAAAGGCTTATTTCCCCGTTTCCAGCTGTTTAGTGACATTTGGGATGATGTGTGATGAAAAATTCAAGAATTTAACCTTTTCTTCCAAAAAAAGGCAGATCTCCCTGTTTCCAGCGCTTTTCTGACACTGGAGCTGATATGTGATGAAAAAGTCAAAATGTTAACCATTGCTTCCAAAAAAGGCTTATCTCCCCGTTTCCAGCTGTTTAGTGACATTTGGGATGATGTGTGATGAAAAATTCAAGAATTTAACCTTTTCTTCCAAAAAAAGGCAGATCTCCCTGTTTCCAGCGCTTTTCTGACACTTGGGCTGACATGTGATGAAAAAGTCAGAAATCTTAATCAATGCTTCCAAAAAAGGCTTATCTCCCCGTTTCCAGCTGTTTAGTGACATTTGGGATGATGTGTGATGAAAAATTCAAGAATTTAACCTTTTCTTCCAAAAAAAGG
Organism: Limanda limanda; assembly: GCF_963576545.1. NCBI lineage: Eukaryota > Metazoa > Chordata > Actinopteri > Pleuronectiformes > Pleuronectidae > Limanda > Limanda limanda. The sequence continues at coordinate 71,577 of NW_026870642.1, read as the reverse complement.
CAGATCTCCCTGTTTCCAGCGCTTTTCTGACACTTGGGCTGACATGTGATGAAAAAGTCAGAAATCTTAATCAATGCTTCCAAAAAAGGCTTATCTCCCCGTTTCCAGCTGTTTAGTGACATTTGGGATGATGTGTGATGAAAAATTCAAGAATTTAACCATTTCTTCCAAAAAAGGCTTATCTCCCTGTTTCCAGCGCTTTTCTGACACTTGGGCTGACATGTGATGAAAAAAACAGAAATCTTAATCAATGGTTCCAAAAAATGCTTATCTCCCCGTTTCCAGCTTTTTAGTGACATTTGGGATGATGTGTGATGAAAAATTCGAGAATTTAACCATTTCTTCCAAAAAAGGCTTATCTCCCTGTTTCCAGCGCTTTTCTGACACTTGGGCTGACATGTGATGAAAAAGTCAGAAATCTTAATCAATGCTTCCAAAAAAGGCTTATCTCCCCGTTTCCAGCTGTTTAGTGACATTTGGGATGATGTGTGATGACAAATTCAAGAATTTAACCATTTCTTCCAAAAAAGGCTTAGCTCCCTGTTTCCAGCGCTTTTCTGACACTTGGGCTGACATGTGATGAAAAAGTCAGAAATCTTAATCAATGGTTCCAAAAAAGGCTTATCTCCCCGTTTCCAGCTGTTTAGTGACATTTGGGATGATGTGTGATGAAAAATTCAAGAATTTAACCTTTTCTTCCAAAAAAAGGCAGATCTCCCTGTTTCCAGCGCTTTTCTGACACTTGGGCTGACATGTGATGAAAAAGTCAGAAATCTTAATCAATGCTTCCAAAAAAGGCTTATCTCCCCGTTTCCAGCTGTTTAGTGCCATTTGGGATGATGTGTGATGAAAAATTCAAGAATTTAACCTTTTCTTCCAAAAAAAGGCAGATCTCCCTGTTTCCAGCGCTTTTCTGACACTGGAGCTGATATGTGATGAAAAAGTCAAAATGTTAACCATTGCTTCCAAAAAAGGCTTATCTCCCCGTTTCCAGCTGTTTAGTGACATTTGGGATGATGTGTGATGACAAATTCAAGAATTTAACCATTTCTTCCAAAAAAGGCAGATCTCCCTGTTTCCAGCGCTTTTCTGACACTTGGGCTGACATGTGATGAAAAAGTCAGAAATCTTAATCAATGCTTCCAAAAAAGGCTTATCTCCCCGTTTCCAGCTGTTTAGTGACATTTGGGATGATGTGTGATGAAAAATTCAAGAATTTAACCTTTTCTTCCAAAAAAAGGCAGATCTCCCTGTTTCCAGCGCTTTTCTGACACTGGAGCTGATATGTGATGAAAAAGTCAAAATGTTAACCATTGCTTCCAAAAAAGGCTTATCTCCCCGTTTCCAGCTGTTTAGTGACATTTGGGATGATGTGTGATGACAAATTCAAGAATTTAACCATTTCTTCCAAAAAAGGCTTATCTCCCTGTTTCCAGCGCTTTTCTGACACTTGGGCTGACATGTGATGAAAAAGTCAGAAATCTTAATCAATGGTTCCAAAAAAGGCTTATCTCCCCGTTTCCAGCTGTTTAGTGACATTTGGGATGATGGTTGATGAAAAATTCAAGAATTTAACCTTTTCTTCCAAAAAAAGGCAGATCTCCCTGTTTCCAGCGCTTTTCTGACACTGGAGCTGATATGTGATGAAAAAGTCAAAATGTTAACCATTGCTTCCAAAAAAGGCTTATCTCCCCGTTTCCAGCTGTTTAGTGACATTTGGGATGATGTGTGATGACAAATTCAAGAATTTAACCATTTCTTCCAAAAAAGGCAGATCTCCCTGTTTCCAGCGCTTTTCTGACACTTGGGCTGACATGTGATGAAAAAGTCAGAAATCTTAATCAATGCTTCCAAAAAAGGCTTATGTCCCCGTTTCCAGCTGTTAAGTGACATTTGGGATGATGTGTGATGAAAAATTCAAGAATTTAACCTTTTCTTCCAAAAAAAGGCAGATCTCCCTGTTTCCAGCGCTTTTCTGATACTTGAGCTGATATGTGATGAAAAAGTCAAAATGTTAACCATTGCTTCCAAAAAAGCTTATCTCCCCGTTTCCAGCTGTTTAGTGACATTTGGGATGATGTGTGATGACAAATTCAAGAATTTAACCATTTCTTCCAAAAAAGGCTTATCTCCCTGTTTCCAGCGCTTTTCTGACACTTGGGCTGACATGTGATGAAAAAGTCAGAAATCTTAATCAATGGTTCCAAAAAAGGCTTATCTCCCCGTTTCCAGCTGTTTAGTGACATTTGGGATGATGTGTGATGAAAAATTCAAGAATTTAACCTTTTCTTCCAAAAAAAGGCAGATCTCCCTGTTTCCAGCGCTTTTCTGACACTTGGGCTGACATGTGATGAAAAAGTCAGAAATCTTAATCAATGCTTCCAAAAAAGGCTTATCTCCCCGTTTCCAGCTGTTTAGTGACATTTGGGATGATGTGTGATGAAAAATTCAAGAATTTAACCTTTTCTTCCAAAAAAAGGCAGATCTCCCTGTTTCCAGCGCTTTTCTGACACTTGGGCTGACATGTGATGAAAAAGTCAGAAATCTTAATCAATGCTTCCAAAAAAGGCTTATCTCCCCGTTTCCAGCTGTTTAGTGACATTTGGGATGATGTGTGACGAAAAATTCAAGAATTTAACCATTTCTTCCAAAAAAAGGCTTATCTCCCTGTTTCCAGCGCTTTTCTGACACTTGGGCTGACATGTGATGAAAAAGTCAGAAATCTTAATCAATGCTTCCAAAAAAGCCTTATCTCCCCGTTTCCAGCTGTTTAGTGACATTTGGGATGATGTGTGATATAAAATTCAAGAATTTAACCATTTCTTCCAAAAAAGGCTTATCTCCCTGTTTCCAGCGCTTTTCTGACACTTGGGCTGACATGTCATGAAAAAGTCAGAAATCTTAATTACTGCCTCCAAAAAAGGCTTATCTCCCCGTTTCCAGCTGTTTAGTGACATTTGGGATGATGTGTGATGAAAAATTCAAGAATTTAACCTTTTCTTCCAAAAAAAGGCAGATCTCCCTGTTTCCAGCGCTTTTCTGACACTTGGGCTGACATGTGATGAAAAAGTCAGAAATCTTAATCAATGGTTCCAAAAAAGGCTTATCTCCCCGTTTCCAGCTGTTTAGTGACATTTGGGATGATGTGTGATGAAAAATTCGAGAATTTAACCATTTCTTCCAAAAAAGGCTTATCTCCCTGTTTCCAGCGCTTTTCTGACACTTGGGCTGACATGTGATGAAAAAGTCAGAAATCTTAATCAATGCTTCCAAAAAAGGCTTATTTCCCCGTTTCCAGCTGTTTAGTGACATTTGGGATGATGTGTGATGAAAAATTCAAGAATTTAACCTTTTCTTCCAAAAAAAGGCAGATCTCCCTGTTTCCAGCGCTTTTCTGACACTGGAGCTGATATGTGATGAAAAAGTCAAAATGTTAACCATTGCTTCCAAAAAAGGCTTATCTCCCCGTTTCCAGCTGTTTAGTGACATTTGGGATGATGTGTGATGAAAAATTCAAGAATTTAACCTTTTCTTCCAAAAAAAGGCAGATCTCCCTGTTTCCAGCGCTTTTCTGACACTTGGGCTGACATGTGATGAAAAAGTCAGAAATCTTAATCAATGCTTCCAAAAAAGGCTTATCTCCCCGTTTCCAGCTGTTTAGTGACATTTGGGATGATGTGTGATGAAAAATTCAAGAATTTAACCTTTTCTTCCAAAAAAAGGCAGATCTCCCTGTTTCCAGCGCTTTTCTGACACTTGGGCTGACATGTGATGAAAAAGTCAGAAATCTTAATCAATGCTTCCAAAAAAGGCTTATCTCCCCGTTTCCAGCTGTTTAGTGACATTTGGGATGATGTGTGATGAAAAATTCAAGAATTTAACCATTTCTTCCAAAAAAGGCTTATCTCCCTGTTTCCAGCGCTTTTCTGACACTTGGGCTGACATGTGATGAAAAAAACAGAAATCTTAATCAATGGTTCCAAAAAATGCTTATCTCCCCGTTTCCAGCTTTTTAGTGACATTTGGGATGATGTGTGATGAAAAATTCGAGAATTTAACCATTTCTTCCAAAAAAGGCTTATCTCCCTGTTTCCAGCGCTTTTCTGACACTTGGGCTGACATGTGATGAAAAAGTCAGAAATCTTAATCAATGCTTCCAAAAAAGGCTTATCTCCCCGTTTCCAGCTGTTTAGTGACATTTGGGATGATGTGTGATGACAAATTCAAGAATTTAACCATTTCTTCCAAAAAAGGCTTAGCTCCCTGTTTCCAGCGCTTTTCTGACACTTGGGCTGACATGTGATGAAAAAGTCAGAAATCTTAATCAATGGTTCCAAAAAAGGCTTATCTCCCCGTTTCCAGCTGTTTAGTGACATTTGGGATGATGTGTGATGAAAAATTCAAGAATTTAACCTTTTCTTCCAAAAAAAGGCAGATCTCCCTGTTTCCAGCGCTTTTCTGACACTTGGGCTGACATGTGATGAAAAAGTCAGAAATCTTAATCAATGCTTCCAAAAAAGGCTTATCTCCCCGTTTCCAGCTGTTTAGTGCCATTTGGGATGATGTGTGATGAAAAATTCAAGAATTTAACCTTTTCTTCCAAAAAAAGGCAGATCTCCCTGTTTCCAGCGCTTTTCTGACACTGGAGCTGATATGTGATGAAAAAGTCAAAATGTTAACCATTGCTTCCAAAAAAGGCTTATCTCCCCGTTTCCAGCTGTTTAGTGACATTTGGGATGATGTGTGATGAAAAATTCAAGAATTTAACCTTTTCTTCCAAAAAAAGGCAGATCTCCCTGTTTCCAGCGCTTTTCTGACACTTGGGCTGACATGTGATGAAAAAGTCAGAAATCTTAATCAATGCTTCCAAAAAAGGCTTATCTCCCCGTTTCCAGCTGTTTAGTGACATTTGGGATGATGTGTGATGAAAAATTCAAGAATTTAACCTTTTCTTCCAAAAAAAGGCAGATCTCCCTGTTTCCAGCGCTTTTCTGACACTTGGGCTGACATGTGATGAAAAAGTCAGAAATCTTAATCAATGCTTCCAAAAAAGGCTTATCTCCCCGTTTCCAGCTGTTTAGTGACATTTGGGATGATGTGTGATGAAAAATTCAAGAATTTAACCATTTCTTCCAAAAAAGGCTTATCTCCCTGTTTCCAGCGCTTTTCGGATACTTGGACTGACATGTGATGAAAAAGTCAGAAATCTTAATCAATGGTTCCAAAAAAGGCTTATCTCCCCGTTTCCGGCTGTTTAGTGACATTTGGGATGATGTGTGATGAAAAATTCAAGAATTTAACCTTTTCTTCCAGCGCTTTTCTGACACTGGAGCTGATATGTGATGAAAAAGTCAAAATGTTGACCATTGCTTCCAAAAAAGGCTTATCTCCCCGTTTCCAGCTGTTTAGTGACATTTGGGATGATGTGTGATGAAAAATTCAAGAATTTAACCTTTTCTTCCAAAAAAAGGCAGATCTCCCTGTTTCCAGCGCTTTTCTGACACTTGGGCTGACATGTGATGAAAAAGTCAGAAATCTTAATCAATGCTTCCAAAAAAGGCTTATCTCCCCGTTTCCAGCTGTTTAGTGACATTTGGGATGATGTGTGATGAAAAATTCAAGAATTTAACCTTTTCTTCCAAAAAAAGGCAGATCTCCCTGTTTCCAGCGCTTTTCTGACACTTGGGCTGACATGTGATGAAAAAGTCAGAAATCTTAATCAATGCTTCCAAAAAAGGCTTATCTCCCCGTTTCCAGCTGTTTAGTGACATTTGGGATGATGTGTGATGAAAAATTCAAGAATTTAACCATTTCTTCCAAAAAAGGCTTATCTCCCTGTTTCCAGCGCTTTTCTGACACTTGGGCTGACATGTGATGAAAAAGTCAGAAATCTTAATCAATGCTTCCAAAAAAGGCTTATCTCCCCGTTTCCAGCTGTTTAGTGACATTTGGGATGATGTGTGATGAAAAATTCAAGAATTTAACCTTTTCTTCCAAAAAAAGGCAGATCTCCCTGTTTCCAGCGCTTTTCTGACACTTGGGCTGACATGTGATGAAAAAGTCAGAAATCTTAATCAATGCTTCCAAAAAAGGCTTATCTCCCCGTTTCCAGCTGTTTAGTGACATTTGGGATGATGTGTGATGAAAAATTCAAGAATTTAACCTTTTCTTCCAAAAAAAGGCAGATCTCCCTGTTTCCAGCGCTTTTCAAACACTTGGGCTGACATGTGATGAAAAAGTCAGAAATCTTAATCAATGCTTCCAAAAAAGGCTTATCTCCCCGTTTCCAGCTGTTTAGTGACATTTGGGATGATGTGTGATGAAAAATTCAAGAATTTAACCTTTTCTTCCAAAAAAAGGCAGATCTCCCTGTTTCCAGCGCTTTTCTGACACTTGGGCTGACATGTGATGAAAAAGTCAGAAATCTTAATCAATGCTTCCAAAAAAGGCTTATCTCCCCGTTTCCAGCTGTTTAGTGACATTTGGGATGATGTGTGATGAAAAATTCGAGAATTTAACCATTTCTTCCAAAAAAGGCTTATCTCCCTGTTTCCAGCGCTTTTCTGACACTTGGGCTGACATGTGATGAAAAAGTCAGAAATCTTAATCAATGCTTCCAAAAAAGGCTTATCTCCCTGTTTCCAGCTGTTTAGTGACATTTGGGATGATGTGTGATGAAAAATTCAAGAATTTAACCTTTTCTTCCAAAAAAAGGCAGATCTCCCTGTTTCCAGCGCTTTTCTGACACTGGAGCTGATATGTGATGAAAAAGTCAAAATGTTAACCATTGCTTCCAAAAAAGGCTTATCTCCCCGTTTCCAGCTGTTTAGTGACATTTGGGATGATGTGTGATGACAAATTCAAGAATTTAACCATTTCTTCCAAAAAAGGCAGATCTCCCTGTTTCCAGCGCTTTTCTGACACTTGGGCTGACATGTGATGAAAAAGTCAGAAATCTTAATCAATGCTTCCAAAAAAGGCTTATCTCCCCGTTTCCAGCTGTTTAGTGACATTTGGGATGATGTGTGATGAAAAATTCAAGAATTTAACCTTTTCTTCCAAAAAAAGGCAGATCTCCCTGTTTCCAGCGCTTTTCTGACACTGGAGCTGATATGTGATGAAAAAGTCAAAATGTTAACCATTGCTTCCAAAAAAGGCTTATCTCCCCGTTTCCAGCTGTTTAGTGACATTTGGGATGATGTGTGATGACAAATTCAAGAATTTAACCATTTCTTCCAAAAAAGGCTTATCTCCCTGTTTCCAGCGCTTTTCTGACACTTGGGCTGACATGTGATGAAAAAGTCAGAAATCTTAATCAATGGTTCCAAAAAAGGCTTATCTCCCCGTTTCCAGCTGTTTAGTGACATTTGGGATGATGGTTGATGAAAAATTCAAGAATTTAACCTTTTCTTCCAAAAAAAGGCAGATCTCCCTGTTTCCAGCGCTTTTCTGACACTTGGGCTGACATGTGATGAAAAAGTCAGAAATCTTAATCAATGCTTCCAAAAAAGGCTTATCTCCCCGTTTCCAGCTGTTTAGTGACATTTGGGATGATGTGTGATGAAAAATTCAAGAATTTAACCATTTCTTCCAAAAAAGGCTTATCTCCCTGTTTCCAGCGCTTTTCGGATACTTGGACTGACATGTGATGAAAAAGTCAGAAATCTTAATCAATGGTTCCAAAAAAGGCTTATCTCCCCGTTTCCGGCTGTTTAGTGACATTTGGGATGATGTGTGATGAAAAATTCAAGAATTTAACCTTTTCTTCCAGCGCTTTTCTGACACTGGAGCTGATATGTGATGAAAAAGTCAAAATGTTGACCATTGCTTCCAAAAAAGGCTTATCTCCCCGTTTCCAGCTGTTTAGTGACATTTGGGATGATGTGTGATGAAAAATTCAAGAATTTAACCTTTTCTTCCAAAAAAAGGCAGATCTCCCTGTTTCCAGCGCTTTTCTGACACTTGGGCTGACATGTGATGAAAAAGTCAGAAATCTTAATCAATGCTTCCAAAAAAGGCTTATCTCCCCGTTTCCAGCTGTTTAGTGACATTTGGGATGATGTGTGATGAAAAATTCAAGAATTTAACCTTTTCTTCCAAAAAAAGGCAGATCTCCCTGTTTCCAGCGCTTTTCTGACACTTGGGCTGACATGTGATGAAAAAGTCAGAAATCTTAATCAATGCTTCCAAAAAAGGCTTATCTCCCCGTTTCCAGCTGTTTAGTGACATTTGGGATGATGTGTGATGAAAAATTCAAGAATTTAACCATTTCTTCCAAAAAAGGCTTATCTCCCTGTTTCCAGCGCTTTTCTGACACTTGGGCTGACATGTGATGAAAAAGTCAGAAATCTTAATCAATGCTTCCAAAAAAGGCTTATCTCCCCGTTTCCAGCTGTTTAGTGACATTTGGGATGATGTGTGATGAAAAATTCAAGAATTTAACCTTTTCTTCCAAAAAAAGGCAGATCTCCCTGTTTCCAGCGCTTTTCTGACACTTGGGCTGACATGTGATGAAAAAGTCAGAAATCTTAATCAATGCTTCCAAAAAAGGCTTATCTCCCCGTTTCCAGCTGTTTAGTGACATTTGGGATGATGTGTGATGAAAAATTCAAGAATTTAACCTTTTCTTCCAAAAAAAGGCAGATCTCCCTGTTTCCAGCGCTTTTCAAACACTTGGGCTGACATGTGATGAAAAAGTCAGAAATCTTAATCAATGCTTCCAAAAAAGGCTTATCTCCCCGTTTCCAGCTGTTTAGTGACATTTGGGATGATGTGTGATGAAAAATTCAAGAATTTAACCTTTTCTTCCAAAAAAAGGCAGATCTCCCTGTTTCCAGCGCTTTTCTGACACTTGGGCTGACATGTGATGAAAAAGTCAGAAATCTTAATCAATGCTTCCAAAAAAGGCTTATCTCCCCGTTTCCAGCTGTTTAGTGACATTTGGGATGATGTGTGATGAAAAATTCGAGAATTTAACCATTTCTTCCAAAAAAGGCTTATCTCCCTGTTTCCAGCGCTTTTCTGACACTTGGGCTGACATGTGATGAAAAAGTCAGAAATCTTAATCAATGCTTCCAAAAAAGGCTTATCTCCCTGTTTCCAGCTGTTTAGTGACATTTGGGATGATGTGTGATGAAAAATTCAAGAATTTAACCTTTTCTTCCAAAAAAAGGCAGATCTCCCTGTTTCCAGCGCTTTTCTGACACTGGAGCTGATATGTGATGAAAAAGTCAAAATGTTAACCATTGCTTCCAAAAAAGGCTTATCTCCCCGTTTCCAGCTGTTTAGTGACATTTGGGATGATGTGTGATGACAAATTCAAGAATTTAACCATTTCTTCCAAAAAAGGCAGATCTCCCTGTTTCCAGCGCTTTTCTGACACTTGGGCTGACATGTGATGAAAAAGTCAGAAATCTTAATCAATGCTTCCAAAAAAGGCTTATCTCCCCGTTTCCAGCTGTTTAGTGACATTTGGGATGATGTGTGATGAAAAATTCAAGAATTTAACCTTTTCTTCCAAAAAAAGGCAGATCTCCCTGTTTCCAGCGCTTTTCTGACACTGGAGCTGATATGTGATGAAAAAGTCAAAATGTTAACCATTGCTTCCAAAAAAGGCTTATCTCCCCGTTTCCAGCTGTTTAGTGACATTTGGGATGATGTGTGATGACAAATTCAAGAATTTAACCATTTCTTCCAAAAAAGGCTTATCTCCCTGTTTCCAGCGCTTTTCTGACACTTGGGCTGACATGTGATGAAAAAGTCAGAAATCTTAATCAATGGTTCCAAAAAAGGCTTATCTCCCCGTTTCCAGCTGTTTAGTGACATTTGGGATGATGGTTGATGAAAAATTCAAGAATTTAACCTTTTCTTCCAAAAAAAGGCAGATCTCCCTGTTTCCAGCGCTTTTCTGACACTGGAGCTGATATGTGATGAAAAAGTCAAAATGTTAACCATTGCTTCCAAAAAAGGCTTATCTCCCCGTTTCCAGCTGTTTAGTGACATTTGGGATGATGTGTGATGACAAATTCAAGAATTTAACCATTTCTTCCAAAAAAGGCAGATCTCCCTGTTTCCAGCGCTTTTCTGACACTTGGGCTGACATGTGATGAAAAAGTCAGAAATCTTAATCAATGCTTCCAAAAAAGGCTTATGTCCCCGTTTCCAGCTGTTAAGTGACATTTGGGATGATGTGTGATGAAAAATTCAAGAATTTAACCTTTTCTTCCAAAAAAAGGCAGATCTCCCTGTTTCCAGCGCTTTTCTGACACTTGAGCTGATATGTGATGAAAAAGTCAAAATGTTAACCATTGCTTCCAAAAAAGCTTATCTCCCCGTTTCCAGCTGTTTAGTGACATTTGGGATGATGTGTGATGACAAATTCAAGAATTTAACCATTTCTTCCAAAAAAGGCTTATCTCCCTGTTTCCAGCGCTTTTCTGACACTTGGGCTGACATGTGATGAAAAAGTCAGAAATCTTAATCAATGGTTCCAAAAAAGGCTTATCTCCCCGTTTCCAGCTGTTTAGTGACATTTGGGATGATGTGTGATGAAAAATTCAAGAATTTAACCTTTTCTTCCAAAAAAAGGCAGATCTCCCTGTTTCCAGCGCTTTTCTGACACTTGGGCTGACATGTGATGAAAAAGTCAGAAATCTTAATCAATGCTTCCAAAAAAGGCTTATCTCCCCGTTTCCAGCTGTTTAGTGACATTTGGGATGATGTGTGATGAAAAATTCAAGAATTTAACCTTTTCTTCCAAAAAAAGGCAGATCTCCCTGTTTCCAGCGCTTTTCTGACACTTGGGCTGACATGTGATGAAAAAGTCAGAAATCTTAATCAATGCTTCCAAAAAAGGCTTATCTCCCCGTTTCCAGCTGTTTAGTGACATTTGGGATGATGTGTGATGAAAAATTCAAGAATTTAACAATTTCTTCCAAAAAAAGGCTTATCTCCCTGTTTCCAGCGCTTTTCTGACACTTGGGCTGACATGTGATGAAAAAGTCAGAAATCTTAATCAATGCTTCCAAAAAAGCCTTATCTCCCCGTTTCCAGCTGTTTAGTGACATTTGGGATGATGTGTGATATAAAATTCAAGAATTTAACCATTTCTTCCAAAAAAGGCTTATCTCCCTGTTTCCAGCGCTTTTCTGACACTTGGGCTGACATGTCATGAAAAAGTCAGAAATCTTAATTACTGCCTCCAAAAAAGGCTTATCTCCCCGTTTCCAGCTGTTTAGTGACATTTGGGATGATGTGTGATGAAAAATTCAAGAATTTAACCTTTTCTTCCAAAAAAAGGCAGATCTCCCTGTTTCCAGCGCTTTTCTGACACTTGGGCTGACATGTGATGAAAAAGTCAGAAATCTTAATCAATGCTTCCAAAAAAGGCTTATCTCCCCGTTTCCAGCTGTTTAGTGACATTTGGGATGATGTGTGATGAAAAATTCAAGAATTTAACCTTTTCTTCCAAAAAAAGGCAGATCTCCCTGTTTCCAGCGCTTTTCTGACACTGGGGCTGACATGTGATGAAAAAGTCAGAAATCTTAATCAATGCTTCCAAAAAAGGCTTATCTCCCCGTTTCCAGCTGTTTAGTGACATTTGGGATGATGTGTGATGAAAAATTCAAGAATTTAACCATTTCTTCCAAAAGAGGCTTATCTCCCTGTTTCCAGCGCTTTTCTGACACTTGGACTGACATGTGATGAAAAAGTCAGAAATCTTAATCAATGGTTCCAAAAAAGGCTTATCTCCCCGTTTCCAGCTGTTTAGTGACATTTGGGATGATGTGTGATGAAAAATTCGAGAATTTAACCATTTCTTCCAAAAAAGGCTTATCTCCCTGTTTCCAGCGCTTTTCTGACACTTGGGCTGACATGTGATGAAAAAGTCAGAAATCTTAATCAATGCTTCCAAAAAAGGCTTATTTCCCCGTTTCCAGCTGTTTAGTGACATTTGGGATGATGTGTGATGAAAAATTCAAGAATTTAACCTTTTCTTCCAAAAAAAGGCAGATCTCCCTGTTTCCAGCGCTTTTCTGACACTGGAGCTGATATGTGATGAAAAAGTCAAAATGTTAACCATTGCTTCCAAAAAAGGCTTATCTCCCCGTTTCCAGCTGTTTAGTGACATTTGGGATGATGTGTGATGAAAAATTCAAGAATTTAACCTTTTCTTCCAAAAAAAGGCAGATCTCCCTGTTTCCAGCGCTTTTCTGACACTTGGGCTGACATGTGATGAAAAAGTCAGAAATCTTAATCAATGCTTCCAAAAAAGGCTTATCTCCCCGTTTCCAGCTGTTTAGTGACATTTGGGATGATGTGTGATGAAAAATTCAAGAATTTAACCATTTCTTCCAAAAAAGGCTTATCTCCCTGTTTCCAGCGCTTTTCTGACACTTGGGCTGACATGTGATGAAAAAAACAGAAATCTTAATCAATGGTTCCAAAAAATGCTTATCTCCCCGTTTCCAGCTTTTTAGTGACATTTGGGATGATGTGTGATGAAAAATTCGAGAATTTAACCATTTCTTCCAAAAAAGGCTTATCTCCCTGTTTCCAGCGCTTTTCTGACACTTGGGCTGACATGTGATGAAAAAGTCAGAAATCTTAATCAATGCTTCCAAAAAAGGCTTATCTCCCCGTTTCCAGCTGTTTAGTGACATTTGGGATGATGTGTGATGACAAATTCAAGAATTTAACCATTTCTTCCAAAAAAGGCTTAGCTCCCTGTTTCCAGCGCTTTTCTGACACTTGGGCTGACATGTGATGAAAAAGTCAGAAATCTTAATCAATGGTTCCAAAAAAGGCTTATCTCCCCGTTTCCAGCTGTTTAGTGACATTTGGGATGATGTGTGATGAAAAATTCAAGAATTTAACCTTTTCTTCCAAAAAAAGGCAGATCTCCCTGTTTCCAGCGCTTTTCTGACACTTGGGCTGACATGTGATGAAAAAGTCAGAAATCTTAATCAATGCTTCCAAAAAAGGCTTATCTCCCCGTTTCCAGCTGTTTAGTGCCATTTGGGATGATGTGTGATGAAAAATTCAAGAATTTAACCTTTTCTTCCAAAAAAAGGCAGATCTCCCTGTTTCCAGCGCTTTTCTGACACTGGAGCTGATATGTGATGAAAAAGTCAAAATGTTAACCATTGCTTCCAAAAAAGGCTTATCTCCCCGTTTCCAGCTGTTTAGTGACATTTGGGATGATGTGTGATGAAAAATTCAAGAATTTAACCTTTTCTTCCAAAAAAAGGCAGATCTCCCTGTTTCCAGCGCTTTTCTGACACTTGGGCTGACATGTGATGAAAAAGTCAGAAATCTTAATCAATGCTTCCAAAAAAGGCTTATCTCCCCGTTTCCAGCTGTTTAGTGACATTTGGGATGATGTGTGATGAAAAATTCAAGAATTTAACCTTTTCTTCCAAAAAAAGGCAGATCTCCCTGTTTCCAGCGCTTTTCTGACACTTGGGCTGACATGTGATGAAAAAGTCAGAAATCTTAATCAATGCTTCCAAAAAAGGCTTATCTCCCCGTTTCCAGCTGTTTAGTGACATTTGGGATGATGTGTGATGAAAAATTCAAGAATTTAACCATTTCTTCCAAAAAAGGCTTATCTCCCTGTTTCCAGCGCTTTTCGGATACTTGGACTGACATGTGATGAAAAAGTCAGAAATCTTAATCAATGGTTCCAAAAAAGGCTTATCTCCCCGTTTCCGGCTGTTTAGTGACATTTGGGATGATGTGTGATGAAAAATTCAAGAATTTAACCTTTTCTTCCAGCGCTTTTCTGACACTGGAGCTGATATGTGATGAAAAAGTCAAAATGTTGACCATTGCTTCCAAAAAAGGCTTATCTCCCCGTTTCCAGCTGTTTAGTGACATTTGGGATGATGTGTGATGAAAAATTCAAGAATTTAACCTTTTCTTCCAAAAAAAGGCAGATCTCCCTGTTTCCAGCGCTTTTCTGACACTTGGGCTGACATGTGATGAAAAAGTCAGAAATCTTAATCAATGCTTCCAAAAAAGGCTTATCTCCCCGTTTCCAGCTGTTTAGTGACATTTGGGATGATGTGTGATGAAAAATTCAAGAATTTAACCTTTTCTTCCAAAAAAAGGCAGATCTCCCTGTTTCCAGCGCTTTTCTGACACTTGGGCTGACATGTGATGAAAAAGTCAGAAATCTTAATCAATGCTTCCAAAAAAGGCTTATCTCCCCGTTTCCAGCTGTTTAGTGACATTTGGGATGATGTGTGATGAAAAATTCAAGAATTTAACCATTTCTTCCAAAAAAGGCTTATCTCCCTGTTTCCAGCGCTTTTCTGACACTTGGGCTGACATGTGATGAAAAAGTCAGAAATCTTAATCAATGCTTCCAAAAAAGGCTTATCTCCCCGTTTCCAGCTGTTTAGTGACATTTGGGATGATGTGTGATGAAAAATTCAAGAATTTAACCTTTTCTTCCAAAAAAAGGCAGATCTCCCTGTTTCCAGCGCTTTTCTGACACTTGGGCTGACATGTGATGAAAAAGTCAGAAATCTTAATCAATGCTTCCAAAAAAGGCTTATCTCCCCGTTTCCAGCTGTTTAGTGACATTTGGGATGATGTGTGATGAAAAATTCAAGAATTTAACCTTTTCTTCCAAAAAAAGGCAGATCTCCCTGTTTCCAGCGCTTTTCAAACACTTGGGCTGACATGTGATGAAAAAGTCAGAAATCTTAATCAATGCTTCCAAAAAAGGCTTATCTCCCCGTTTCCAGCTGTTTAGTGACATTTGGGATGATGTGTGATGAAAAATTCAAGAATTTAACCTTTTCTTCCAAAAAAAGGCAGATCTCCCTGTTTCCAGCGCTTTTCTGACACTTGGGCTGACATGTGATGAAAAAGTCAGAAATCTTAATCAATGCTTCCAAAAAAGGCTTATCTCCCCGTTTCCAGCTGTTTAGTGACATTTGGGATGATGTGTGATGAAAAATTCGAGAATTTAACCATTTCTTCCAAAAAAGGCTTATCTCCCTGTTTCCAGCGCTTTTCTGACACTTGGGCTGACATGTGATGAAAAAGTCAGAAATCTTAATCAATGCTTCCAAAAAAGGCTTATCTCCCTGTTTCCAGCTGTTTAGTGACATTTGGGATGATGTGTGATGAAAAATTCAAGAATTTAACCTTTTCTTCCAAAAAAAGGCAGATCTCCCTGTTTCCAGCGCTTTTCTGACACTGGAGCTGATATGTGATGAAAAAGTCAAAATGTTAACCATTGCTTCCAAAAAAGGCTTATCTCCCCGTTTCCAGCTGTTTAGTGACATTTGGGATGATGTGTGATGACAAATTCAAGAATTTAACCATTTCTTCCAAAAAAGGCAGATCTCCCTGTTTCCAGCGCTTTTCTGACACTTGGGCTGACATGTGATGAAAAAGTCAGAAATCTTAATCAATGCTTCCAAAAAAGGCTTATCTCCCCGTTTCCAGCTGTTTAGTGACATTTGGGATGATGTGTGATGAAAAATTCAAGAATTTAACCTTTTCTTCCAAAAAAAGGCAGATCTCCCTGTTTCCAGCGCTTTTCTGACACTGGAGCTGATATGTGATGAAAAAGTCAAAATGTTAACCATTGCTTCCAAAAAAGGCTTATCTCCCCGTTTCCAGCTGTTTAGTGACATTTGGGATGATGTGTGATGACAAATTCAAGAATTTAACCATTTCTTCCAAAAAAGGCTTATCTCCCTGTTTCCAGCGCTTTTCTGACACTTGGGCTGACATGTGATGAAAAAGTCAGAAATCTTAATCAATGGTTCCAAAAAAGGCTTATCTCCCCGTTTCCAGCTGTTTAGTGACATTTGGGATGATGGTTGATGAAAAATTCAAGAATTTAACCTTTTCTTCCAAAAAAAGGCAGATCTCCCTGTTTCCAGCGCTTTTCTGACACTGGAGCTGATATGTGATGAAAAAGTCAAAATGTTAACCATTGCTTCCAAAAAAGGCTTATCTCCCCGTTTCCAGCTGTTTAGTGACATTTGGGATGATGTGTGATGACAAATTCAAGAATTTAACCATTTCTTCCAAAAAAGGCAGATCTCCCTGTTTCCAGCGCTTTTCTGACACTTGGGCTGACATGTGATGAAAAAGTCAGAAATCTTAATCAATGCTTCCAAAAAAGGCTTATGTCCCCGTTTCCAGCTGTTAAGTGACATTTGGGATGATGTGTGATGAAAAATTCAAGAATTTAACCTTTTCTTCCAAAAAAAGGCAGATCTCCCTGTTTCCAGCGCTTTTCTGACACTTGAGCTGATATGTGATGAAAAAGTCAAAATGTTAACCATTGCTTCCAAAAAAGCTTATCTCCCCGTTTCCAGCTGTTTAGTGACATTTGGGATGATGTGTGATGACAAATTCAAGAATTTAACCATTTCTTCCAAAAAAGGCTTATCTCCCTGTTTCCAGCGCTTTTCTGACACTTGGGCTGACATGTGATGAAAAAGTCAGAAATCTTAATCAATGGTTCCAAAAAAGGCTTATCTCCCCGTTTCCAGCTGTTTAGTGACATTTGGGATGATGTGTGATGAAAAATTCAAGAATTTAACCTTTTCTTCCAAAAAAAGGCAGATCTCCCTGTTTCCAGCGCTTTTCTGACACTTGGGCTGACATGTGATGAAAAAGTCAGAAATCTTAATCAATGCTTCCAAAAAAGGCTTATCTCCCCGTTTCCAGCTGTTTAGTGACATTTGGGATGATGTGTGATGAAAAATTCAAGAATTTAACCTTTTCTTCCAAAAAAAGGCAGATCTCCCTGTTTCCAGCGCTTTTCTGACACTTGGGCTGACATGTGATGAAAAAGTCAGAAATCTTAATCAATGCTTCCAAAAAAGGCTTATCTCCCCGTTTCCAGCTGTTTAGTGACATTTGGGATGATGTGTGATGAAAAATTCAAGAATTTAACAATTTCTTCCAAAAAAAGGCTTATCTCCCTGTTTCCAGCGCTTTTCTGACACTTGGGCTGACATGTGATGAAAAAGTCAGAAATCTTAATCAATGCTTCCAAAAAAGCCTTATCTCCCCGTTTCCAGCTGTTTAGTGACATTTGGGATGATGTGTGATATAAAATTCAAGAATTTAACCATTTCTTCCAAAAAAGGCTTATCTCCCTGTTTCCAGCGCTTTTCTGACACTTGGGCTGACATGTCATGAAAAAGTCAGAAATCTTAATTACTGCCTCCAAAAAAGGCTTATCTCCCCGTTTCCAGCTGTTTAGTGACATTTGGGATGATGTGTGATGAAAAATTCAAGAATTTAACCTTTTCTTCCAAAAAAAGGCAGATCTCCCTGTTTCCAGCGCTTTTCTGACACTTGGGCTGACATGTGATGAAAAAGTCAGAAATCTTAATCAATGCTTCCAAAAAAGGCTTATCTCCCCGTTTCCAGCTGTTTAGTGACATTTGGGATGATGTGTGATGAAAAATTCAAGAATTTAACCTTTTCTTCCAAAAAAAGGCAGATCTCCCTGTTTCCAGCGCTTTTCTGACACTGGGGCTGACATGTGATGAAAAAGTCAGAAATCTTAATCAATGCTTCCAAAAAAGGCTTATCTCCCCGTTTCCAGCTGTTTAGTGACATTTGGGATGATGTGTGATGAAAAATTCAAGAATTTAACCATTTCTTCCAAAAGAGGCTTATCTCCCTGTTTCCAGCGCTTTTCTGACACTTGGACTGACATGTGATGAAAAAGTCAGAAATCTTAATCAATGGTTCCAAAAAAGGCTTATCTCCCCGTTTCCAGCTGTTTAGTGACATTTGGGATGATGTGTGATGAAAAATTCGAGAATTTAACCATTTCTTCCAAAAAAGGCTTATCTCCCTGTTTCCAGCGCTTTTCTGACACTTGGGCTGACATGTGATGAAAAAGTCAGAAATCTTAATCAATGCTTCCAAAAAAGGCTTATTTCCCCGTTTCCAGCTGTTTAGTGACATTTGGGATGATGTGTGATGAAAAATTCAAGAATTTAACCTTTTCTTCCAAAAAAAGGCAGATCTCCCTGTTTCCAGCGCTTTTCTGACACTGGAGCTGATATGTGATGAAAAAGTCAAAATGTTAACCATTGCTTCCAAAAAAGGCTTATCTCCCCGTTTCCAGCTGTTTAGTGACATTTGGGATGATGTGTGATGAAAAATTCAAGAATTTAACCTTTTCTTCCAAAAAAAGGCAGATCTCCCTGTTTCCAGCGCTTTTCTGACACTTGGGCTGACATTTGATGAAAAAGTCAGAAATCTTAATCAATGCTTCCAAAAAAGGCTTATCTCCCCGTTTCCAGCTGTTTAGTGACATTTGGGATGATGTGTGATGAAAAATTCAAGAATTTAACCTTTTCTTCCAAAAAAAGGCAGATCTCCCTGTTTCCAGCGCTTTTCTGACACTTGGGCTGACATGTGATGAAAAAGTCAGAAATCTTAATCAATGCTTCCAAAAAAGGCTTATCTCCCCGTTTCCAGCTGTTTAGTGACATTTGGGATGATGTGTGATGAAAAATTCAAGAATTTAACCATTTCTTCCAAAAAAGGCTTATCTCCCTGTTTCCAGCGCTTTTCTGACACTTGGGCTGACATGTGATGAAAAAAACAGAAATCTTAATCAATGGTTCCAAAAAATGCTTATCTCCCCGTTTCCAGCTTTTTAGTGACATTTGGGATGATGTGTGATGACAAATTCAAGAATTTAACCATTTCTTCCAAAAAAGGCTTATCTCCCTGTTTCCAGCGCTTTTCTGACACTTGGGCTGACATGTGATGAAAAAGTCAGAAATCTTAATCAATGGTTCCAAAAAAGGCTTATCTCCCCGTTTCCAGCTGTTTAGTGACATTTGGGATGATGTGTGATGAAAAATTCAAGAATTTAACCTTTTCTTCCAAAAAAAGGCAGATCTCCCTGTTTCCAGCGCTTTTCTGACACTTGGGCTGACATGTGATGAAAAAGTCAGAAATCTTAATCAATGCTTCCAAAAAAGGCTTATCTCCCCGTTTCCAGCTGTTTAGTGACATTTGGGATGATGTGTGATGAAAAATTCAAGAATTTAACCTTTTCTTCCAAAAAAAGGCAGATCTCCCTGTTTCCAGCGCTTTTCTGACACTTGGGCTGACATGTGATGAAAAAGTCAGAAATCTTAATCAATGCTTCCAAAAAAGGCTTATCTCCCCGTTTCCAGCTGTTTAGTGACATTTGGGATGATGTGTGATGAAAAATTCAAGAATTTAACCTTTTCTTCCAAAAAAAGGCAGATCTCCCTGTTTCCAGCGCTTTTCTGACACTTGGGCTGACATGTGATGAAAAAGTCAGAAATCTTAATCAATGGTTCCAAAAAAGGCTTATCTCCCCGTTTCCAGCTGTTTAGTGACATTTGGGATGATGTGTGATGAAAAATTCAAGAATTTAACCTTTTCTTCCAGCGCTTTTCTGACACTGGAGCTGATATGTGATGAAAAAGTCAAAATGTTGACCATTGCTTCCAAAAAAGGCTTATCTCCCCGTTTCCAGCTGTTTAGTGACATTTGGGATGATGTGTGATGAAAAATTCAAGAATTTAACCTTTTCTTCCAAAAAAAGGCAGATCTCCCTGTTTCCAGCGCTTTTCTGACACTTGGGCTGACATGTGATGAAAAAGTCAGAAATCTTAATCAATGCTTCCAAAAAAGGCTTATCTCCCCGTTTCCAGCTGTTTAGTGACATTTGGGATGATGTGTGATGAAAAATTCAAGAATTTAACCTTTTCTTCCAAAAAAAGGCAGATCTCCCTGTTTCCAGCGCTTTTCTGACACTTGGGCTGACATGTGATGAAAAAGTCAGAAATCTTAATCAATGCTTCCAAAAAAGGCTTATCTCCCCGTTTCCAGCTGTTTAGTGACATTTGGGATGATGTGTGATGAAAAATTCAAGAATTTAACCATTCCTTCCAAAAAAGGCTTATCTCCCTGTTTCCAGCGCTTTTCTGACACTTGGGCTGACATGTGATGAAAAAGTCAGAAATCTTAATCAATGCTTCCAAAAAAGGCTTATCTCCCCGTTTCCAGCTGTTTAGTGACATTTGGGATGATGTGTGATGAAAAATTCAAGAATTTAACCTTTTCTTCCAAAAAAAGGCAGATCTCCCTGTTTCCAGCGCTTTTCTGACACTTGGGCTGACATGTGATGAAAAAGTCAGAAATCTTAATCAATGCTTCCAAAAAAGGCTTATCTCCCCGTTTCCAGCTGTTTAGTGACATTTGGGATGATGTGTGATGAAAAGTTCAAGAATTTAACCTTTTCTTCCAAAAAAAGGCAGATCTCCCTGTTTCCAGCGCTTTTCTGACACTTGGGCTGACATGTGATGAAAAAGTCAGAAATCTTAATCAATGCTTCCAAAAAAGGCTTATCTCCCCGTTTCCAGCTGTTTAGTGACATTTGGGATGATGTGTGATGAAAAATTCAAGAATTTAACCTTTTCTTCCAAAAAAAGGCAGATCTCCCTGTTTCCAGCGCTTTTCTGACACTTGGGCTGACATGTGATGAAAAAGTCAGAAATCTTAATCAATGCTTCCAAAAAAGGCTTATCTCCCCGTTTCCAGCTGTTTAGTGACATTTGGGATGATGTGTGATGAAAAATTCAAGAATTTAACCATTTCTTCCAAAAAAGGCTTATCTCCCTGTTTCCAGCGCTTTTCGGATACTTGGACTGACATGTGATGAAAAAGTCAGAAATCTTAATCAATGGTTCCAAAAAAGGCTTATCTCCCCGTTTCCAGCTGTTTAGTGACATTTGGGATGATGTGTGATGAAAAATTCAAGAATTTAACCTTTTCTTCCAGCGCTTTTCTGACACTGGAGCTGATATGTGATGAAAAAGTCAAAATGTTGACCATTGCTTCCAAAAAAGGCTTATCTCCCCGTTTCCAGCTGTTTAGTGACATTTGGGATGATGTGTGATGAAAAATTCAAGAATTTAACCTTTTCTTCCAAAAAAAGGCAGATCTCCCTGTTTCCAGCGCTTTTCTGACACTTGGGCTGACATGTGATGAAAAAGTCAGAAATCTTAATCAATGCTTCCAAAAAAGGCTTATCTCCCCGTTTCCAGCTGTTTAGTGACATTTGGGATGATGTGTGATGAAAAATTCAAGAATTTAACCTTTTCTTCCAAAAAAAGGCAGATCTCCCTGTTTCCAGCGCTTTTCTGACACTTGGGCTGACATGTGATGAAAAAGTCAGAAATCTTAATCAATGCTTCCAAAAAAGGCTTATCTCCCCGTTTCCAGCTGTTTAGTGACATTTGGGATGATGTGTGATGAAAAATTCAAGAATTTAACCATTCCTTCCAAAAAAGGCTTATCTCCCTGTTTCCAGCGCTTTTCTGACACTTGGGCTGACATGTGATGAAAAAGTCAGAAATCTTAATCAATGCTTCCAAAAAAGGCTTATCTCCCCGTTTCCAGCTGTTTAGTGACATTTGGGATGATGTGTGATGAAAAATTCAAGAATTTAACCTTTTCTTCCAAAAAAAGGCAGATCTCCCTGTTTCCAGCGCTTTTCTGACACTTGGGCTGACATGTGATGAAAAAGTCAGAAATCTTAATCAATGCTTCCAAAAAAGGCTTATCTCCCCGTTTCCAGCTGTTTAGTGACATTTGGGATGATGTGTGATGAAAAGTTCAAGAATTTAACCTTTTCTTCCAAAAAAAGGCAGATCTCCCTGTTTCCAGCGCTTTTCTGACACTTGGGCTGACATGTGATGAAAAAGTCAGAAATCTTAATCAATGCTTCCAAAAAAGGCTTATCTCCCCGTTTCCAGCTGTTTAGTGACATTTGGGATGATGTGTGATGAAAAATTCGAGAATTTAACCATTTCTTCCAAAAAAGGCTTATCTCCCTGTTTCCAGCGCTTTTCTGACACTTGGGCTGACATGTGATGAAAAAGTCAGAAATCTTAATCAATGCTTCCAAAAAAGGCTTATCTCCCTGTTTCCAGCTGTTTAGTGACATTTGGGATGATGTGTGATGAAAAATTCAAGAATTTAACCTTTTCTTCCAAAAAAAGGCAGATCTCCCTGTTTCCAGCGCTTTTCTGACACTGGAGCTGATATGTGATGAAAAAGTCAAAATGTTAACCATTGCTTCCAAAAAAGGCTTATCTCCCCGTTTCCAGCTGTTTAGTGACATTTGGGATGATGTGTGATGACAAATTCAAGAATTTAACCATTTCTTCCAAAAAAGGCAGATCTCCCTGTTTCCAGCGCTTTTCTGACACTTGGGCTGACATGTGATGAAAAAGTCAGAAATCTTAATCAATGCTTCCAAAAAAGGCTTATCTCCCCGTTTCCAGCTGTTTAGTGACATTTGGGATGATGTGTGATGAAAAATTCAAGAATTTAACCTTTTCTTCCAAAAAAAGGCAGATCTCCCTGTTTCCAGCGCTTTTCTGACACTGGAGCTGATATGTGATGAAAAAGTCAAAATGTTAACCATTGCTTCCAAAAAAGGCTTATCTCCCCGTTTCCAGCTGTTTAGTGACATTTGGGATGATGTGTGATGACAAATTCAAGAATTTAACCATTTCTTCCAAAAAAGGCTTATCTCCCTGTTTCCAGCGCTTTTCTGACACTTGGGCTGACATGTGATGAAAAAGTCAGAAATCTTAATCAATGGTTCCAAAAAAGGCTTATCTCCCCGTTTCCAGCTGTTTAGTGACATTTGGGATGATGTGTGATGAAAAATTCAAGAATTTAACCTTTTCTTCCAAAAAAAGGCAGATCTCCCTGTTTCCAGCGCTTTTCTGACACTTGGGCTGACATGTGATGAAAAAGTCAGAAATCTTAATCAATGCTTCCAAAAAAGGCTTATCTCCCCGTTTCCAGCTGTTTAGTGACATTTGGGATGATGTGTGATGAAAAATTCAAGAATTTAACCTTTTCTTCCAAAAAAAGGCAGATCTCCCTGTTTCCAGCGCTTTTCTGACACTTGGGCTGACATGTGATGAAAAAGTCAGAAATCTTAATCAATGCTTCCAAAAAAGGCTTATCTCCCCGTTTCCAGCTGTTTAGTGACATTTGGGATGATGTGTGATGAAAAATTCAAGAATTTAACCATTTCTTCCAAAAAAGGCTTATCTCCCTGTTTCCAGCGCTTTTCGGATACTTGGACTGACATGTGATGAAAAAGTCAGAAATCTTAATCAATGGTTCCAAAAAAGGCTTATCTCCCCGTTTCCAGCTGTTTAGTGACATTTGGGATGATGTGTGATGAAAAATTCAAGAATTTAACCTTTTCTTCCAGCGCTTTTCTGACACTGGAGCTGATATGTGATGAAAAAGTCAAAATGTTGACCATTGCTTCCAAAAAAGGCTTATCTCCCCGTTTCCAGCTGTTTAGTGACATTTGGGATGATGTGTGATGAAAAATTCAAGAATTTAACCTTTTCTTCCAAAAAAAGGCAGATCTCCCTGTTTCCAGCGCTTTTCTGACACTTGGGCTGACATGTGATGAAAAAGTCAGAAATCTTAATCAATGCTTCCAAAAAAGGCTTATCTCCCCGTTTCCAGCTGTTTAGTGACATTTGGGATGATGTGTGATGAAAAATTCAAGAATTTAACCTTTTCTTCCAAAAAAAGGCAGATCTCCCTGTTTCCAGCGCTTTTCTGACACTGGAGCTGATATGTGATGAAAAAGTCAAAATGTTAACCATTGCTTCCAAAAAAGGCTTATCTCCCCGTTTCCAGCTGTTTAGTGACATTTGGGATGATGTGTGATGACAAATTCAAGAATTTAACCATTTCTTCCAAAAAAGGCTTATCTCCCTGTTTCCAGCGCTTTTCTGACACTTGGGCTGACATGTGATGAAAAAGTCAGAAATCTTAATCAATGGTTCCAAAAAAGGCTTATCTCCCCGTTTCCAGCTGTTTAGTGACATTTGGGATGATGTGTGATGAAAAATTCAAGAATTTAACCTTTTCTTCCAAAAAAAGGCAGATCTCCCTGTTTCCAGCGCTTTTCTGACACTTGGGCTGACATGTGATGAAAAAGTCAGAAATCGTAATCAATGCTTCCAAAAAAGGCTTATCTCCCCGTTTCCAGCTGTTTAGTGACATTTGGGATGATGTGTGATGAAAAATTCAAGAATTTAACCTTTTCTTCCAAAAAAAGGCAGATCTCCCTGTTTCCAGCGCTTTTCTGACACTTGGGCTGACATGTGATGAAAAAGTCAGAAATCTTAATCAATGCTTCCAAAAAAGGCTTATCTCCCCGTTTCCAGCTGTTTAGTGACATTTGGGATGATGTGTGATGAAAAATTCAAGAATTTAACCATTTCTTCCAAAAAAGGCTTATCTCCCTGTTTCCAGCGCTTTTCGGATACTTGGACTGACATGTGATGAAAAAGTCAGAAATCTTAATCAATGGTTCCAAAAAAGGCTTATCTCCCCGTTTCCAGCTGTTTAGTGACATTTGGGATGATGTGTGATGAAAAATTCAAGAATTTAACCTTTTCTTCCAGCGCTTTTCTGACACTGGAGCTGATATGTGATGAAAAAGTCAAAATGTTGACCATTGCTTCCAAAAAAGGCTTATCTCCCCGTTTCCAGCTGTTTAGTGACATTTGGGATGATGTGTGATGAAAAATTCAAGAATTTAACCTTTTCTTCCAAAAAAAGGCAGATCTCCCTGTTTCCAGCGCTTTTCTGACACTTGGGCTGACATGTGATGAAAAAGTCAGAAATCTTAATCAATGCTTCCAAAAAAGGCTTATCTCCCCGTTTCCAGCTGTTTAGTGACATTTGGGATGATGTGTGATGAAAAATTCAAGAATTTAACCTTTTCTTCCAAAAAAAGGCAGATCTCCCTGTTTCCAGCGCTTTTCTGACACTTGGGCTGACATGTGATGAAAAAGTCAGAAATCTTAATCAATGCTTCCAAAAAAGGCTTATCTCCCCGTTTCCAGCTGTTTAGTGACATTTGGGATGATGTGTGATGAAAAATTCAAGAATTTAACCATTTCTTCCAAAAAAGGCTTATCTCCCTGTTTGCAGCGCTTTTCGGATACTTGGACTGACATGTGATGAAAAAGTCAGAAATCTTAATCAATGGTTCCAAAAAAGGCTTATCTCCCCGTTTCCAGCTGTTTAGTGACATTTGGGATGATGTGTGATGAAAAATTCAAGAATTTAACCTTTTCTTCCAGCGCTTTTCTGACACTGGAGCTGATATGTGATGAAAAAGTCAAAATGTTGACCATTGCTTCCAAAAAAGGCTTATCTCCCCGTTTCCAGCTGTTTAGTGACATTTGGGATGATGTGTGATGAAAAATTCAAGAATGTAACCTTTTCTTCCAAAAAAAGGCAGATCTCCCTGTTTCCAGCGCTTTTCTGACACTTGGGCTGACATGTGATGAAAAAGTCAGAAATCTTAATCAATGCTTCCAAAAAAGGCTTATCTCCCCGTTTCCAGCTGTTTAGTGACATTTGGGATGATGTGTGATGAAAAATTCAAGAATTTAACCTTTTCTTCCAAAAAAAGGCAGATCTCCCTGTTTCCAGCGCTTTTCTGACACTGGAGCTGATATGTGATGAAAAAGTCAAAATGTTAACCATTGCTTCCAAAAAAGGCTTATCTCCCCGTTTCCAGCTGTTTAGTGACATTTGGGATGATGTGTGATGACAAATTCAAGAATTTAACCATTTCTTCCAAAAAAGGCTTATCTCCCTGTTTCCAGCGCTTTTCTGACACTTGGGCTGACATGTGATGAAAAAGTCAGAAATCTTAATCAATGGTTCCAAAAAAGGCTTATCTCCCCGTTTCCAGCTGTTTAGTGACATTTGGGATGATGTGTGATGAAAAATTCAAGAATTTAACCTTTTCTTCCAAAAAAAGGCAGATCTCCCTGTTTCCAGCGCTTTTCTGACACTTGGGCTGACATGTGATGAAAAAGTCAGAAATCTTAATCAATGCTTCCAAAAAAGGCTTATCTCCCCGTTTCCAGCTGTTTAGTGACATTTGGGATGATGTGTGATGAAAAATTCAAGAATTTAACCTTTTCTTCCAAAAAAAGGCAGATCTCCCTGTTTCCAGCGCTTTTCTGACACTTGGGCTGACATGTGATGAAAAAGTCAGAAATCTTAATCAATGCTTCCAAAAAAGGCTTATCTCCCCGTTTCCAGCTGTTTAGTGACATTTGGGATGATGTGTGATGAAAAATTCAAGAATTTAACCATTTCTTCCAAAAAAGGCTTATCTCCCTGTTTGCAGCGCTTTTCGGATACTTGGACTGACATGTGATGAAAAAGTCAGAAATCTTAATCAATGGTTCCAAAAAAGGCTTATCTCCCCGTTTCCAGCTGTTTAGTGACATTTGGGATGATGTGTGATGAAAAATTCAAGAATTTAACCTTTTCTTCCAGCGCTTTTCTGACACTGGAGCTGATATGTGATGAAAAAGTCAAAATGTTGACCATTGCTTCCAAAAAAGGCTTATCTCCCCGTTTCCAGCTGTTTAGTGACATTTGGGATGATGTGTGATGAAAAATTCAAGAATGTAACCTTTTCTTCCAAAAAAAGGCAGATCTCCCTGTTTCCAGCGCTTTTCTGACACTTGGGCTGACATGTGATGAAAAAGTCAGAAATCTTAATCAATGCTTCCAAAAAAGGCTTATCTCCCCGTTTCCAGCTGTTTAGTGACATTTGGGATGATGTGTGATGAAAAATTCAAGAATTTAACCTTTTCTTCCAAAAAAAGGCAGATCTCCCTGTTTCCAGCGCTTTTCTGACACTTGGGCTGACATGTGATGAAAAAGTCAGAAATCTTAATCAATGCTTCCAAAAAAGGCTTATCTCCCCGTTTCCAGCTGTTTAGTGACATTTGGGATGATGTGTGATGAAAAATTCAAGAATTTAACCATTTCTTCCAAAAAAGGCTTATCTCCCTGTTTCCAGCGCTTTTCTGACACTTGGGCTGACATGTGATGAAAAAGTCAGAAATCTTAATCAATGCTTCCAAAAAAGGCTTATCTCCCCGTTTCCAGCTGTTTAGTGACATTTGGGATGATGTGTGATGAAAAATTCAAGAATTTAACCTTTTCTTCCAAAAAAAGGCAGATCTCCCTGTTTCCAGCGCTTTTCTGACACTTGGGCTGACATGTGATGAAAAAGTCAGAAATCTTAATCAATGCTTCCAAAAAAGGCTTATCTCCCCGTTTCCAGCTGTTTAGTGACATTTGGGATGATGTGTGATGAAAAATTCAAGAATTTAACCTTTTCTTCCAAAAAAAGGCAGATCTCCCTGTTTCCAGCGCTTTTCTGACACTTGGGCTGACATGTGATGAAAAAGTCAGAAATCTTAATCAATGCTTCCAAAAAAGGCTTATCTCCCCGTTTCCAGCTGTTTAGTGACATTTGGGATGATGTGTGATGACAAATTCAAGAATTTAACCATTTCTTCCAAAAAAGGCAGATCTCCCTGTTTCCAGCGCTTTTCTGACACTTGGGCTGACATGTGATGAAAAAGTCAGAAATCTTAATCAATGCTTCCAAAAAAGGCTTATCTCCCCGTTTCCAGCTGTTTAGTGACATTTGGGATGATGTGTGATGAAAAATTCAAGAATTTAACCTTTTCTTCCAAAAAAAGGCAGATCTCCCTGTTTCCAGCGCTTTTCTGACACTGGAGCTGATATGTGATGAAAAAGTCAAAATGTTAACCATTGCTTCCAAAAAAGGCTTATCTCCCCGTTTCCAGCTGTTTAGTGACATTTGGGATGATGTGTGATGACAAATTCAAGAATTTAACCATTTCTTCCAAAAAAGGCTTATCTCCCTGTTTCCAGCGCTTTTCTGACACTTGGGCTGACATGTGATGAAAAAGTCAGAAATCTTAATCAATGGTTCCAAAAAAGGCTTATCTCCCCGTTTCCAGCTGTTTAGTGACATTTGGGATGATGTGTGATGAAAAATTCAAGAATTTAACCTTTTCTTCCAAAAAAAGGCAGATCTCCCTGTTTCCAGCGCTTTTCTGACACTTGGGCTGACATGTGATGAAAAAGTCAGAAATCTTAATCAATGCTTCCAAAAAAGGCTTATCTCCCCGTTTCCAGCTGTTTAGTGACATTTGGGATGATGTGTGATGAAAAATTCAAGAATTTAACCTTTTCTTCCAAAAAAAGGCAGATCTCCCTGTTTCCAGCGCTTTTCTGACACTTGGGCTGACATGTGATGAAAAAGTCAGAAATCTTAATCAATGCTTCCAAAAAAGGCTTATCTCCCCGTTTCCAGCTGTTTAGTGACATTTGGGATGATGTGTGATGAAAAATTCAAGAATTTAACCTTTTCTTCCAAAAAAAGGCAGATCTCCCTGTTTCCAGCGCTTTTCTGACACTTGGGCTGACATGTGATGAAAAAGTCAGAAATCTTAATCAATGCTTCCAAAAAAGGCTTATCTCCCCGTTTCCAGCTGTTTAGTGACATTTGGGATGATGTGTGATGAAAAATTCAAGAATTTAACCTTTTCTTCCAAAAAAAGGCAGATCTCCCTGTTTCCAGCGCTTTTCTGACACTTGGGCTGACATGTGATGAAAAAGTCAGAAATCTTAATCAATGCTTCCAAAAAAGGCTTATCTCCCCGTTTCCAGCTGTTTAGTGACATTTGGGATGATGTGTGATGAAAAATTCAAGAATTTAACCATTTCTTCCAAAAAAGGCTTATCTCCCTGTTTGCAGCGCTTTTCGGATACTTGGACTGACATGTGATGAAAAAGTCAGAAATCTTAATCAATGGTTCCAAAAAAGGCTTATCTCCCCGTTTCCAGCTGTTTAGTGACATTTGGGATGATGTGTGATGAAAAATTCAAGAATTTAACCTTTTCTTCCAGCGCTTTTCTGACACTGGAGCTGATATGTGATGAAAAAGTCAAAATGTTGACCATTGCTTCCAAAAAAGGCTTATCTCCCCGTTTCCAGCTGTTTAGTGACATTTGGGATGATGTGTGATGAAAAATTCAAGAATGTAACCTTTTCTTCCAAAAAAAGGCAGATCTCCCTGTTTCCAGCGCTTTTCTGACACTTGGGCTGACATGTGATGAAAAAGTCAGAAATCTTAATCAATGCTTCCAAAAAAGGCTTATCTCCCCGTTTCCAGCTGTTTAGTGACATTTGGGATGATGTGTGATGAAAAATTCAAGAATTTAACCTTTTCTTCCAAAAAAAGGCAGATCTCCCTGTTTCCAGCGCTTTTCTGACACTTGGGCTGACATGTGATGAAAAAGTCAGAAATCTTAATCAATGCTTCCAAAAAAGGCTTATCTCCCCGTTTCCAGCTGTTTAGTGACATTTGGGATGATGTGTGATGAAAAATTCAAGAATTTAACCATTTCTTCCAAAAAAGGCTTATCTCCCTGTTTCCAGCGCTTTTCTGACACTTGGGCTGACATGTGATGAAAAAGTCAGAAATCTTAATCAATGCTTCCAAAAAAGGCTTATCTCCCCGTTTCCAGCTGTTTAGTGACATTTGGGATGATGTGTGATGAAAAATTCAAGAATTTAACCTTTTCTTCCAAAAAAAGGCAGATCTCCCTGTTTCCAGCGCTTTTCTGACACTTGGGCTGACATGTGATGAAAAAGTCAGAAATCTTAATCAATGCTTCCAAAAAAGGCTTATCTCCCCGTTTCCAGCTGTTTAGTGACATTTGGGATGATGTGTGATGAAAAATTCAAGAATTTAACCTTTTCTTCCAAAAAAAGGCAGATCTCCCTGTTTCCAGCGCTTTTCTGACACTTGGGCTGACATGTGATGAAAAAGTCAGAAATCTTAATCAATGCTTCCAAAAAAGGCTTATCTCCCCGTTTCCAGCTGTTTAGTGACATTTGGGATGATGTGTGATGACAAATTCAAGAATTTAACCATTTCTTCCAAAAAAGGCAGATCTCCCTGTTTCCAGCGCTTTTCTGACACTTGGGCTGACATGTGATGAAAAAGTCAGAAATCTTAATCAATGCTTCCAAAAAAGGCTTATCTCCCCGTTTCCAGCTGTTTAGTGACATTTGGGATGATGTGTGATGAAAAATTCAAGAATTTAACCTTTTCTTCCAAAAAAAGGCAGATCTCCCTGTTTCCAGCGCTTTTCTGACACTGGAGCTGATATGTGATGAAAAAGTCAAAATGTTAACCATTGCTTCCAAAAAAGGCTTATCTCCCCGTTTCCAGCTGTTAAGTGCAATTTTGGATGATGTGTGATGACAAATTCAAGAATTTAACCATTTCTTCCAAAAAAGGCTTATCTCCCTGTTTCCAGCGCTTTTCTGACACTTGGGCTGACATGTGATGAAAAAGTCAGAAATCTTAATCAATGGTTCCAAAAAAGGCTTATCTCCCCGTTTCCAGCTGTTTAGTGACATTTGGGATGATGTGTGATGAAAAATTCAAGAATTTAACCTTTTCTTCCAAAAAAAGGCAGATCTCCCTGTTTCCAGCGCTTTTCTGACACTTGGGCTGACATGTGATGAAAAAGTCAGAAATCTTAATCAATGCTTCCAAAAAAGGCTTATCTCCCCGTTTCCAGCTGTTTAGTGACATTTGGGATGATGTGTGATGAAAAATTCAAGAATTTAACCTTTTCTTCCAAAAAAAGGCAGATCTCCCTGTTTCCAGCGCTTTTCTGACACTTGGGCTGACATGTGATGAAAAAGTCAGAAATCTTAATCAATGCTTCCAAAAAAGGCTTATCTCCCCGTTTCCAGCTGTTTAGTGACATTTGGGATGATGTGTGATGAAAAATTCAAGAATTTAACCATTTCTTCCAAAAAAGGCTTATCTCCCTGTTTGCAGCGCTTTTCGGATACTTGGACTGACATGTGATGAAAAAGTCAGAAATCTTAATCAATGGTTCCAAAAAAGGCTTATCTCCCCGTTTCCAGCTGTTTAGTGACATTTGGGATGATGTGTGATGAAAAATTCAAGAATTTAACCTTTTCTTCCAGCGCTTTTCTGACACTGGAGCTGATATGTGATGAAAAAGTCAAAATGTTGACCATTGCTTCCAAAAAAGGCTTATCTCCCCGTTTCCAGCTGTTTAGTGACATTTGGGATGATGTGTGATGAAAAATTCAAGAATTTAACCTTTTCTTCCAAAAAAAGGCAGATCTCCCTGTTTCCAGCGCTTTTCTGACACTTGGGCTGACATGTGATGAAAAAGTCAGAAATCTTAATCAATGCTTCCAAAAAAGGCTTATCTCCCCGTTTCCAGCTGTTTAGTGACATTTGGGATGATGTGTGATGAAAAATTCAAGAATTTAACCTTTTCTTCCAAAAAAAGGCAGATCTCCCTGTTTCCAGCGCTTTTCTGACACTTGGGCTGACATGTGATGAAAAAGTCAGAAATCTTAATCAATGCTTCCAAAAAAGGCTTATCTCCCCGTTTCCAGCTGTTTAGTGACATTTGGGATGATGTGTGATGAAAAATTCAAGAATTTAACCTTTTCTTCCAAAAAAAGGCAGATCTCCCTGTTTCCAGCGCTTTTCTGACACTTGGGCTGACATGTGATGAAAAAGTCAGAAATCTTAATCAATGCTTCCAAAAAAGGCTTATCTCCCCGTTTCCAGCTGTTTAGTGACATTTGGGATGATGTGTGATGAAAAATTCAAGAATTTAACCTTTTCTTCCAAAAAAAGGCAGATCTCCCTGTTTCCAGCGCTTTTCTGACACTTGGGCTGACATGTGATGAAAAAGTCAGAAATCTTAATCAATGCTTCCAAAAAAGGCTTATCTCCCCGTTTCCAGCTGTTTAGTGACATTTGGGATGATGTGTGATGTAAAATTCGAGAATTTAACCATTTCTTCCAAAAAAGGCTTATCTCCCTGTTTCCAGCGCTTTTCTGACACTTGGGCTGACATGTGATGAAAAAGTCAGAAATCTTAATCAATGCTTCCAAAAAAGGCTTATCTCCCCGTTTCCAGCTGTTTAGTGACATTTGGGATGATGTGTGATGAAAAATTCAAGAATTTAACCATTTCTTCCAAAAAAGGCTTATCTCCCTGTTTCCAGCGCTTTTCTGACACTTGGGCTGACATGTGATGAAAAAGTCAGAAATCTTAATCAATGCTTCCAAAAAAGGCTTATCTCCCTGTTTCCAGCTGTTTAGTGACATTTGGGATGATGTGTGATGAAAAATTCAAGAATTTAACCTTTTCTTCCAAAAAAAGGCAGATCTCCCTGTTTCCAGCGCTTTTCTGACACTGGAGCTGATATGTGATGAAAAAGTCAAAATGTTAACCATTGCTTCCAAAAAAGGCTTATCTCCCCGTTTCCAGCTGTTTAGTGACATTTGGGATGATGTGTGATGACAAATTCAAGAATTTAACCATTTCTTCCAAAAAAGGCAGATCTCCCTGTTTCCAGCGCTTTTCTGACACTTGGGCTGACATGTGATGAAAAAGTCAGAAATCTTAATCAATGCTTCCAAAAAAGGCTTATCTCCCCGTTTCCAGCTGTTTAGTGACATTTGGGATGATGTGTGATGAAAAATTCAAGAATTTAACCTTTTCTTCCAAAAAAAGGCAGATCTCCCTGTTTCCAGCGCTTTTCTGACACTGGAGCTGATATGTGATGAAAAAGTCAAAATGTTAACCATTGCTTCCAAAAAAGGCTTATCTCCCCGTTTCCAGCTGTTTAGTGACATTTGGGATGATGTGTGATGACAAATTCAAGAATTTAACCATTTCTTCCAAAAAAGGCTTATCTCCCTGTTTCCAGCGCTTTTCTGACACTTGGGCTGACATGTGATGAAAAAGTCAGAAATCTTAATCAATGGTTCCAAAAAAGGCTTATCTCCCCGTTTCCAGCTGTTTAGTGACATTTGGGATGATGTGTGATGAAAAATTCAAGAATTTAACCTTTTCTTCCAAAAAAAGGCAGATCTCCCTGTTTCCAGCGCTTTTCTGACACTTGGGCTGACATGTGATGAAAAAGTCAGAAATCTTAATCAATGCTTCCAAAAAAGGCTTATCTCCCCGTTTCCAGCTGTTTAGTGACATTTGGGATGATGTGTGATGAAAAATTCAAGAATTTAACCTTTTCTTCCAAAAAAAGGCAGATCTCCCTGTTTCCAGCGCTTTTCTGACACTTGGGCTGACATGTGATGAAAAAGTCAGAAATCTTAATCAATGCTTCCAAAAAAGGCTTATCTCCCCGTTTCCAGCTGTTTAGTGACATTTGGGATGATGTGTGATGAAAAATTCAAGAATTTAACCTTTTCTTCCAAAAAAAGGCAGATCTCCCTGTTTCCAGCGCTTTTCTGACACTTGGGCTGACATGTGATGAAAAAGTCAGAAATCTTAATCAATGCTTCCAAAAAAGGCTTATCTCCCCGTTTCCAGCTGTTTAGTGACATTTGGGATGATGTGTGATGAAAAATTCAAGAATTTAACCTTTTCTTCCAAAAAAAGGCAGATCTCCCTGTTTCCAGCGCTTTTCTGACACTGGAGCTGATATGTGATGAAAAAGTCAAAATGTTAACCATTGCTTCCAAAAAAGGCTTATCTCCCCGTTTCCAGCTGTTTAGTGACATTTGGGATGATGTGTGATGACAAATTCAAGAATTTAACCATTTCTTCCAAAAAAGGCTTATCTCCCTGTTTCCAGCGCTTTTCTGACACTTGGGCTGACATGTGATGAAAAAGTCAGAAATCTTAATCAATGGTTCCAAAAAAGGCTTATCTCCCCGTTTCCAGCTGTTTAGTGACATTTGGGATGATGTGTGATGAAAAATTCAAGAATTTAACCTTTTCTTCCAAAAAAAGGCAGATCTCCCTGTTTCCAGCGCTTTTCTGACACTTGGGCTGACATGTGATGAAAAAGTCAGAAATCTTAATCAATGCTTCCAAAAAAGGCTTATCTCCCCGTTTCCAGCTGTTTAGTGACATTTGGGATGATGTGTGATGAAAAATTCAAGAATTTAACCTTTTCTTCCAAAAAAAGGCAGATCTCCCTGTTTCCAGCGCTTTTCTGACACTTGGGCTGACATGTGATGAAAAAGTCAGAAATCTTAATCAATGCTTCCAAAAAAGGCTTATCTCCCCGTTTCCAGCTGTTTAGTGACATTTGGGATGATGTGTGATGAAAAATTCGAGAATTTAACCATTTCTTCCAAAAAAGGCTTATCTCCCTGTTTCCAGCGCTTCTCTGACACTGGAGCTGATATATGATGAAAAAGTCAAAATGTTAACCATTGCTTCCAAAAAAGGCTTATCTCCCCGTTTCCAGCTGTTTAGTGACATTTGGGATGATGTGTGATGAAAAATTCGAGAATTTAACCATTTCTTCCAAAAAAGGCTTATCTCCCTGTGTCCAGCGCTTTTCTGACACTTGGGCTGACATGTGATGAAAAAGTCAGAAATCTTAATCAATGCTTCCAAAAAAGGCTTATTTCCCCGTTTCCAGCTGTTTAGTGACATTTGGGATGATGTGTGATGAAAAATTCAAGAATTTAACCTTTTCTTCCAAAAAAAGGCAGATCTCCCTGTTTCCAGCGCTTTTCTGACACTTGGGCTGACATGTGATGAAAAAGTCAGAAATCTTAATCAATGCTTCCAAAAAAGGCTTATCTCCCCGTTTCCAGCTGTTTAGTGACATTTGGGATGATGTGTGATGAAAAATTCAAGAATTTAACCTTTTCTTCTAAAAAAAGGCAGATCTCCCTGTTTCCAGCGCTTTTCTGACACTTGGGCTGACATGTGATGAAAAAGTCAGAAATCTTAATCAATGCTTCCAAAAAAGGCTTATTTCCCCGTTTCCAGCTGTGTAGTGACATTTGGGATGATGTGTGATGAAAAATTCAAGAATTTAACCTTTTCTTCCAAAAAAAGGCAGATCTCCCTGTTTCCAGCGCTTTTCTGACACTTGGGCTGACATGTGATGAAAAAGTCAGAAATCTTAATCAATGCTTCCAAAAAAGGCTTATCTCCCCGTTTCCAGCTGTTTAGTGACATTTGGGATGATGTGTGATGAAAAATTCGAGAATTTAACCATTTCTTCCAAAAAAGGCTTATCTCCCTGTTTCCAGCGCTTTTCTGACACTTGGGCTGACATGTGATGAAAAAGTCAGAAATCTTAATCAATGCTTCCAAAAAAGGCTTATCTCCCGGTTTCCAGCTGTTTAGTGACATTTGGGATGATGTGTGATGAAAAATTTAAGAATTTAACCTTTTCTTCCAAAAAAAGGCAGATCTCCCTGTTTCCAGCGCTTTTCTGACACTTGGGCTGACATGTGATGAAAAAGTCAGAAATCTTAATCAATGCTTCCAAAAAAGGCTTATCTCCCCGTTTCCAGCTGTTTAGTGACATTTGGGATGATGTGTGATGAAAAATTCGAGAATTTAACCATTTCTTCCAAAAAAGGCTTACATCCCTGTTTCCAGCGCTTCTCTGACACTGGAGCTGATATATGATGAAAAAGTCAAAATGTTAACCATTGCTTCCAAAAAAGGCTTATCTCCCCGTTTCCAGCTGTTTAGTGACATTTGGGATGATGTGTGATGAAAAATTCGAGAATTTAACCATTTCTTCCAAAAAAGGCTTATCTCCCTGTGTCCAGCGCTTTTCTGACACTTGGGCTGACATGTGATGAAAAAGTCAGAAATCTTAATCAATGCTTCCAAAAAAGGCTTATCTCCCCGTTTCCAGCTGTTTAGTGACATTTGGGATGATGTGTGATGAAAAATTCAAGAATTTAACCTTTTCTTCCAAAAAAAGGCAGATCTCCCTGTTTCCAGCGCTTTTCTGACACTTGGGCTGACATGTGATGAAAAAGTCAGAAATCTTAATCAATGCTTCCAAAAAAGGCTTATCTCCCCGTTTCCAGCTGTTTAGTGACATTTGGGATGATGTGTGATGAAAAATTCAAGAATTTAACCTTTTCTTCCAAAAAAAGGCAGATCTCCCTGTTTCCAGCGCTTTTCTGACACTTGGGCTGACATGTGATGAAAAAGTCAGAAATCTTAATCAATGCTTCCAAAAAAGGCTTATCTCCCCGTTTCCAGCTGTTTAGTGACATTTGGGATGATGTGTGATGAAAAATTCAAGAATTTAACCTTTTCTTCCAAAAAAAGGCAGATCTCCCTGTTTCCAGCGCTTTTCTGACACTTGGGCTGACATGTGATGAAAAAGTCAGAAATCTTAATCAATGCTTCCAAAAAAGGCTTATCTCCCCGTTTCCAGCTGTTTAGTGACATTTGGGATGATGTGTGATGAAAAATTCGAGAATTTAACCATTTCTTCCAAAAAAGGCTTATCTCCCTGTTTCCAGCGCTTTTCTGACACTTGGGCTGACATGTGATGAAAAAGTCAGAAATCTTAATCAATGCTTCCAAAAAAGGCTAATCTCCCCGTTTCCAGCTGTTTAGTGACATTTGGGATGATGTGTGATGAAAAATTCAAGAATTTAACCTTTTCTTCCAAAAAAAGGCAGATCTCCCTGTTTCCAGCGCTTTTCTGACACTGGAGCTGATATGTGATGAAAAAGTCAAAATGTTAACCATTGCTTCCAAAAAAGGCTTATCTCCCCGTTTCCAGCTGTTTAGTGACATTTGGGATGATGTGTGATGACAAATTCAAGAATTTAACCATTTCTTCCAAAAAAGGCAGATCTCCCTGTTTCCAGCGCTTTTCTGACACTTGGGCTGACATGTTATGAAAAAGTCAGAAATCTTAATCAATGCTTCCAAAAAAGGCTTATCTCCCCGTTTCCAGCTGTTTAGTGACATTTGGGATGATGTGTGATGAAAAATTCAAGAATTTAACCTTTTCTTCCAAAAAAAGGCAGATCTCCCTGTTTCCAGCGCTTTTCTGACACTGGAGCTGATATGTGATGAAAAAGTCAAAATGTTAACCATTGCTTCCAAAAAAGGCTTATCTCCCCGTTTCCAGCTGTTTAGTGACATTTGGGATGATGTGTGATGACAAATTCAAGAATTTAACCATTTCTTCCAAAAAAGGCTTATCTCCCTGTTTCCAGCGCTTTTCTGACACTTGGGCTGACATGTGATGAAAAAGTCAGAAATCTTAATCAATGGTTCCAAAAAAGGCTTATCTCCCCGTTTCCAGCTGTTTAGTGACATTTGGGATGATGTGTGATGAAAAATTCGAGAATTTAACCATTTCTTCCAAAAAAGGCTTATCTCCCTGTTTCCAGCGCTTCTCTGACACTGGAGCTGATATATGATGAAAAAGTCAAAATGTTAACCATTGCTTCCAAAAAAGGCTTATCTCCCCGTTTCCAGCTGTTTAGTGACATTTGGGATGATGTGTGATGAAAAATTCGAGAATTTAACCATTTCTTCCAAAAAAGGCTTATCTCCCTGTGTCCAGGGCTTTTCTGACACTTGGGCTGACATGTGATGAAAAAGTCAGAAATCTTAATCAATGCTTCCAAAAAAGGCTTATTTCCCCGTTTCCAGCTGTTTAGTGACATTTGGGATGATGTGTGATGAAAAATTCAAGAATTTAACCTTTTCTTCCAAAAAAAGGCAGATCTCCCTGTTTCCAGCGCTTTTCTGACACTTGGGCTGACATGTGATGAAAAAGTCAGAAATCTTAATCAATGCTTCCAAAAAAGGCTTATTTCCCCGTTTCCAGCTGTTTAGTGACATTTGGGATGATGTGTGATGAAAAATTCAAGAATTTAACCTTTTCTTCCAAAAAAAGGCAGATCTCCCTGTTTCCAGCGCTTTTCTGACACTTGGGCTGACATGTGATGAAAAAGTCAGAAATCTTAATCAATGCTTCCAAAAAAGGCTTATCTCCCCGTTTCCAGCTGTTTAGTGACATTTGGGATGATGTGTGATGAAAAATTCGAGAATTTAACCATTTCTTCCAAAAAAGGCTTATCTCCCTGTTTCCAGCGCTTTTCTGACACTTGGGCTGACATGTGATGAAAAAGTCAGAAATCTTAATCAATGCTTCCAAAAAAGGCTTATCTCCCCGTTTCCAGCTGTTTAGTGACATTTGGGATGATGTGTGATGAAAAATTCAAGAATTTAACCTTTTCTTCCAAAAAAAGGCAGATCTCCCTGTTTCCAGCGCTTTTCTGACACTTGGGCTGACATGTGATGAAAAAGTCAGAAATCTTAATCAATGCTTCCAAAAAAGGCTTATCTCCCCGTTTCCAGCTGTTTAGTGACATTTGGGATGATGTGTGATGAAAAATTCGAGAATTTAACCATTTCTTCCAAAAAAGGCTTACATCCCTGTTTCCAGCGCTTCTCTGACACTGGAGCTGATATATGATGAAAAAGTCAAAATGTTAACCATTGCTTCCAAAAAAGGCTTATCTCCCCGTTTCCAGCTGTTTAGTGACATTTGGGATGATGTGTGATGAAAAATTCGAGAATTTAACCATTTCTTCCAAAAAAGGCTTATCTCCCTGTGTCCAGCGCTTTTCTGACACTTGGGCTGACATGTGATGAAAAAGTCAGAAATCTTAATCAATGCTTCCAAAAAAGGCTTATTTCCCCGTTTCCAGCTGTTTAGTGACATTTGGGATGATGTGTGATGAAAAATTCAAGAATTTAACCTTTTCTTCCAAAAAAAGGCAGATCTCCCTGTTTCCAGCGCTTTTCTGACACTGGAGCTGATATGTGATGAAAAAGTCAAAATGTTAACCATTGCTTCCAAAAAAGGCTTATCTCCCCGTTTCCAGCTGTTTAGTGACATTTGGGATGATGTGTGATGACAAATTCAAGAATTTAACCATTTCTTCCAAAAAAGGCAGATCTCCCTGTTTCCAGCGCTTTTCTGACACTTGGGCTGACATGTGATGAAAAAGTCAGAAATCTTAATCAATGCTTCCAAAAAAGGCTTATCTCCCCGTTTCCAGCTGTTTAGTGACATTTGGGATGATGTGTGATGAAAAATTCAAGAATTTAACCTTTTCTTCCAAAAAAAGGCAGATCTCCCTGTTTCCAGCGCTTTTCTGACACTGGAGCTGATATGTGATGAAAAAGTCAAAATGTTAACCATTGCTTCCAAAAAAGGCTTATCTCCCCGTTTCCAGCTGTTTAGTGACATTTGGGATGATGTGTGATGACAAATTCAAGAATTTAACCATTTCTTCCAAAAAAGGCTTATCTCCCTGTTTCCAGCGCTTTTCTGACACTTGGGCTGACATGTGATGAAAAAGTCAGAAATCTTAATCAATGGTTCCAAAAAAGGCTTATCTCCCCGTTTCCAGCTGTTTAGTGACATTTGGGATGATGTGTGATGAAAAATTCAAGAATTTAACCTTTTCTTCCAAAAAAAGGCAGATCTCCCTGTTTCCAGCGCTTTTCTGACACTTGGGCTGACATGTGATGAAAAAGTCAGAAATCTTAATCAATGCTTCCAAAAAAGGCTTATCTCCCCGTTTCCAGCTGTTTAGTGACATTTGGGATGATGTGTGATGAAAAATTCAAGAATTTAACCTTTTCTTCCAAAAAAAGGCAGATCTCCCTGTTTCCAGCGCTTTTCTGACACTTGGGCTGACATATGATGAAAAAGTCAGAAATCTTAATCAATGCTTCCAAAAAAGGCTTATCTCCCCGTTTCCAGCTGTTTAGTGACATTTGGGATGATGTGTGATGAAAAATTCGAGAATTTAACCATTTCTTCCAAAAAAGGCTTACATCCCTGTTTCCAGCGCTTCTCTGACACTGGAGCTGATATATGATGAAAAAGTCAAAATGTTAACCATTGCTTCCAAAAAAGGCTTATCTCCCCGTTTCCAGCTGTTTAGTGACATTTGGGATGATGTGTGATGAAAAATTCGAGAATTTAACCATTTCTTCCAAAAAAGGCTTATCTCCCTGTGTCCAGCGCTTTTCTGACACTTGGGCTGACATGTGATGAAAAAGTCAGAAATCTTAATCAATGCTTCCAAAAAAGGCTTATCTCCCCGTTTCCAGCTGTTTAGTGACATTTGGGATGATGTGTGATGAAAAATTCAAGAATTTAACCTTTTCTTCCAAAAAAAGGCAGATCTCCCTGTTTCCAGCGCTTTTCTGACACTTGGGCTGACATGTGATGAAAAAGTCAGAAATCTTAATCAATGCTTCCAAAAAAGGCTTATCTCCCCGTTTCCAGCTGTTTAGTGACATTTGGGATGATGTGTGATGAAAAATTCAAGAATTTAACCTTTTCTTCCAAAAAAAGGCAGATCTCCCTGTTTCCAGCGCTTTTCTGACACTTGGGCTGACATGTGATGAAAAAGTCAGAAATCTTAATCAATGCTTCCAAAAAAGGCTTATCTCCCCGTTTCCAGCTGTTTAGTGACATTTGGGATGATGTGTGATGAAAAATTCAAGAATTTAACCTTTTCTTCCAAAAAAAGGCAGATCTCCCTGTTTCCAGCGCTTTTCTGACACTTGGGCTGACATGTGATGAAAAAGTCAGAAATCTTAATCAATGCTTCCAAAAAAGGCTTATCTCCCCGTTTCCAGCTGTTTAGTGACATTTGGGATGATGTGTGATGAAAAATTCGAGAATTTAACCATTTCTTCCAAAAAAGGCTTATCTCCCTGTTTCCAGCGCTTTTCTGACACTTGGGCTGACATGTGATGAAAAAGTCAGAAATCTTAATCAATGCTTCCAAAAAAGGCTAATCTCCCCGTTTCCAGCTGTTTAGTGACATTTGGGATGATGTGTGATGAAAAATTCAAGAATTTAACCTTTTCTTCCAAAAAAAGGCAGATCTCCCTGTTTCCAGCGCTTTTCTGACACTGGAGCTGATATGTGATGAAAAAGTCAAAATGTTAACCATTGCTTCCAAAAAAGGCTTATCTCCCCGTTTCCAGCTGTTTAGTGACATTTGGGATGATGTGTGATGACAAATTCAAGAATTTAACCATTTCTTCCAAAAAAGGCAGATCTCCCTGTTTCCAGCGCTTTTCTGACACTTGGGCTGACATGTGATGAAAAAGTCAGAAATCTTAATCAATGCTTCCAAAAAAGGCTTATCTCCCCGTTTCCAGCTGTTTAGTGACATTTGGGATGATGTGTGATGAAAAATTCAAGAATTTAACCTTTTCTTCCAAAAAAAGGCAGATCTCCCTGTTTCCAGCGCTTTTCTGACACTGGAGCTGATATGTGATGAAAAAGTCAAAATGTTAACCATTGCTTCCAAAAAAGGCTTATCTCCCCGTTTCCAGCTGTTTAGTGACATTTGGGATGATGTGTGATGACAAATTCAAGAATTTAACCATTTCTTCCAAAAAAGGCTTATCTCCCTGTTTCCAGCGCTTTTCTGACACTTGGGCTGACATGTGATGAAAAAGTCAGAAATCTTAATCAATGGTTCCAAAAAAGGCTTATCTCCCCGTTTCCAGCTGTTTAGTGACATTTGGGATGATGTGTGATGAAAAATTCGAGAATTTAACCATTTCTTCCAAAAAAGGCTTATCTCCCTGTTTCCAGCGCTTCTCTGACACTGGAGCTGATATATGATGAAAAAGTCAAAATGTTAACCATTGCTTCCAAAAAAGGCTTATCTCCCCGTTTCCAGCTGTTTAGTGACATTTGGGATGATGTGTGATGAAAAACTCGAGAATTTAACCATTTCTTCCAAAAAAGGCTTATCTCCCTGTGTCCAGCGCTTTTCTGACACTTGGGCTGACATGTGATGAAAAAGTCAGAAATCTTAATCAATGCTTCCAAAAAAGGCTTATTTCCCCGTTTCCAGCTGTTTAGTGACATTTGGGATGATGTGTGATGAAAAATTCAAGAATTTAACCTTTTCTTCCAAAAAAAGGCAGATCTCCCTGTTTCCAGCGCTTTTCTGACACTTGGGCTGACATGTGATGAAAAAGTCAGAAATCTTAATCAATGCTTCCAAAAAAGGCTTATCTCCCCGTTTCCAGCTGTTTAGTGACATTTGGGATGATGTGTGATGAAAAATTCGAGAATTTAACCATTTCTTCCAAAAAAGGCTTATCTCCCTGTTTCCAGCGCTTTTCTGACACTTGGGCTGACATGTGATGAAAAAGTCAGAAATCTTAATCAATGCTTCCAAAAAAGGCTAATCTCCCCGTTTCCAGCTGTTTAGTGACATTTGGGATGATGTGTGATGAAAAATTCAAGAATTTAACCTTTTCTTCCAAAAAAAGGCAGATCTCCCTGTTTCCAGCGCTTTTCTGACACTGGAGCTGATATGTGATGAAAAAGTCAAAATGTTAACCATTGCTTCCAAAAAAGGCTTATCTCCCCGTTTCCAGCTGTTTAGTGACATTTGGGATGATGTGTGATGACAAATTCAAGAATTTAACCATTTCTTCCAAAAAAGGCAGATCTCCCTGTTTCCAGCGCTTTTCTGACACTTGGGCTGACATGTGATGAAAAAGTCAGAAATCTTAATCAATGCTTCCAAAAAAGGCTTATCTCCCCGTTTCCAGCTGTTTAGTGACATTTGGGATGATGTGTGATGAAAAATTCAAGAATTTAACCTTTTCTTCCAAAAAAAGGCAGATCTCCCTGTTTCCAGCGCTTTTCTGACACTGGAGCTGATATGTGATGAAAAAGTCAAAATGTTAACCATTGCTTCCAAAAAAGGCTTATCTCCCCGTTTCCAGCTGTTTAGTGACATTTGGGATGATGTGTGATGACAAATTCAAGAATTTAACCATTTCTTCCAAAAAAGGCTTATCTCCCTGTTTCCAGCGCTTTTCTGACACTTGGGCTGACATGTGATGAAAAAGTCAGAAATCTTAATCAATGGTTCCAAAAAAGGCTTATCTCCCCGTTTCCAGCTGTTTAGTGACATTTGGGATGATGTGTGATGAAAAATTCGAGAATTTAACCATTTCTTCCAAAAAAGGCTTATCTCCCTGTTTCCAGCGCTTCTCTGACACTGGAGCTGATATATGATGAAAAAGTCAAAATGTTAACCATTGCTTCCAAAAAAGGCTTATCTCCCCGTTTCCAGCTGTTTAGTGACATTTGGGATGATGTGTGATGAAAAATTCGAGAATTTAACCATTTCTTCCAAAAAGGCTTATCTCCCTGTGTCCAGCGCTTTTCTGACACTTGGGCTGACATGTGATGAAAAAGTCAGAAATCTTAATCAATGCTTCCAAAAAAGGCTTATTTCCCCGTTTCCAGCTGTTTAGTGACATTTGGGATGATGT
The DNA here is from genome assembly GCF_963576545.1 of Limanda limanda. Classification (NCBI taxonomy): domain Eukaryota; kingdom Metazoa; phylum Chordata; class Actinopteri; order Pleuronectiformes; family Pleuronectidae; genus Limanda; species Limanda limanda. The sequence continues at coordinate 28,449 of NW_026870642.1, read as the reverse complement.
GTGATGAAAAATTCAAGAATTTAACCTTTTCTTCCAAAAAAAGGCAGATCTCCCTGTTTCCAGCGCTTTTCTGACACTTGGGCTGACATGTGATGAAAAAGTCAGAAATCTTAATCAATGCTTCCAAAAAAGGCTTATTTCCCCGTTTCCAGCTGTTTAGTGACATTTGGGATGATGTGTGATGAAAAATTCAAGAATTTAACCTTTTCTTCCAAAAAAAGGCAGATCTCCCTGTTTCCAGCGCTTTTCTGACACTTGGGCTGACATGTGATGAAAAAGTCAGAAATCTTAATCAATGCTTCCAAAAAAGGCTTATCTCCCCGTTTCCAGCTGTTTAGTGACATTTGGGATGATGTGTGATGAAAAATTCGAGAATTTAACCATTTCTTCCAAAAAAGGCTTATCTCCCTGTTTCCAGCGCTTTTCTGACACTTGGGCTGACATGTGATGAAAAAGTCAGAAATCTTAATCAATGCTTCCAAAAAAGGCTTATCTCCCCGTTTCCAGCTGTTTAGTGACATTTGGGATGATGTGTGATGAAAAATTCAAGAATTTAACCTTTTCTTCCAAAAAAAGGCAGATCTCCCTGTTTCCAGCGCTTTTCTGACACTTGGGCTGACATGTGATGAAAAAGTCAGAAATCTTAATCAATGCTTCCAAAAAAGGCTTATCTCCCCGTTTCCAGCTGTTTAGTGACATTTGGGATGATGTGTGATGAAAAATTCGAGAATTTAACCATTTCTTCCAAAAAAGGCTTACATCCCTGTTTCCAGCGCTTCTCTGACACTGGAGCTGATATATGATGAAAAAGTCAAAATGTTAACCATTGCTTCCAAAAAAGGCTTATCTCCCCGTTTCCAGCTGTTTAGTGACATTTGGGATGATGTGTGATGAAAAATTCGAGAATTTAACCATTTCTTCCAAAAAAGGCTTATCTCCCTGTGTCCAGCGCTTTTCTGACACTTGGGCTGACATGTGATGAAAAAGTCAGAAATCTTAATCAATGCTTCCAAAAAAGGCTTATCTCCCCGTTTCCAGCTGTTTAGTGACATTTGGGATGATGTGTGATGAAAAATTCGAGAATTTAACCATTTCTTCCAAAAAAGGCTTATCTCCCTGTGTCCAGCGCTTTTCTGACACTTGGGCTGACATGTGATGAAAAAGTCAGAAATCTTAATCAATGCTTCCAAAAAAGGCTTATTTCCCCGTTTCCAGCTGTTTAGTGACATTTGGGATGATGTGTGATGAAAAATTCAAGAATTTAACCTTTTCTTCCAAAAAAAGGCAGATCTCCCTGTTTCCAGCGCTTTTCTGACACTTGGGCTGACATGTGATGAAAAAGTCAGAAATCTTAATCAATGCTTCCAAAAAAGGCTTATCTCCCCGTTTCCAGCTGTTTAGTGACATTTGGGATGATGTGTGATGAAAAATTCGAGAATTTAACCATTTCTTCCAAAAAAGGCTTATCTCCCTGTTTCCAGCGCTTTTCTGACACTTGGGCTGACATGTGATGAAAAAGTCAGAAATCTTAATCAATGCTTCCAAAAAAGGCTTATCTCCCCGTTTCCAGCTGTTTAGTGACATTTGGGATGATGTGTGATGAAAAATTCAAGAATTTAACCTTTTCTTCCAAAAAAAGGCAGATCTCCCTGTTTCCAGCGCTTTTCTGACACTTGGGCTGACATGTGATGAAAAAGTCAGAAATCTTAATCAATGCTTCCAAAAAAGGCTTATCTCCCCGTTTCCAGCTGTTTAGTAACATTTGGGATGATGTGTGATGAAAAATTCGAGAATTTAACCATTTCTTCCAAAAAAGGCTTACATCCCTGTTTCCAGCGCTTCTCTGACACTGGAGCTGATATATGATGAAAAAGTCAAAATGTTAACCATTGCTTCCAAAAAAGGCTTATCTCCCCGTTTCCAGCTGTTTAGTGACATTTGGGATGATGTGTGATGAAAAATTCGAGAATTTAACCATTTCTTCCAAAAAAGGCTTATCTCCCTGTGTCCAGCGCTTTTCTGACACTTGGGCTGACATGTGATGAAAAAGTCAGAAATCTTAATCAATGCTTCCAAAAAAGGCTTATTTCCCCGTTTCCAGCTGTTTAGTGACATTTGGGATGATGTGTGATGAAAAATTCAAGAATTTAACCTTTTCTTCCAAAAAAAGGCAGATCTCCCTGTTTCCAGCGCTTTTCTGACACTGGAGCTGATATGTGATGAAAAAGTCAAAATGTTGACCATTGCTTTCAAAAAAGGCTTATCTCCCCGTTTCCAGCTGTTTAGTGACATTTGGGATGATGTGTGATGAAAAATTCGAGAATTTAACCATTTCTTCCAAAAAAGGCTTATCTCCCTGTGTCCAGCGCTTTTCTGACACTTGGGCTGACATGTGATGAAAAAGTCAGAAATCTTAATCAATGCTTCCAAAAAAGGCTTATTTCCCCGTTTCCAGCTGTTTAGTGACATTTGGGATGATGTGTGATGAAAAATTCAAGAATTTAACCTTTTCTTCTAAAAAAAGGCAGATCTCCCTGTTTCCAGCGCTTTTCTGACACTTGGGCTGACATGTGATGAAAAAGACAGAAATCTTAATCAATGCTTCCAAAAAAGGCTTATCTCCCCGTTTCCAGCTGTTTAGTGACATTTGGGATGATGTGTGATGAAAAATTCGAGAATTTAACCATTTCTTCCAAAAAAGGCTTATCTCCCTGTTTCCAGCGCTTTTCTGACACTTGGGCTGACATGTGATGAAAAAGTCAGAAATCTTAATCAATGCTTCCAAAAAAGGCTTATCTCCCCGTTTCCAGCTGTTTAGTGACATTTGGGATGATGTGTGATGAAAAATTCAAGAATTTAACCTTTTCTTCCAAAAAAAGGCAGATCTCCCTGTTTCCAGCGCTTTTCTGACACTTGGGCAGACATGTGATGAAAAAGTCAGAAATCTTAATAAATGCTTCCAAAAAAGGCTTATCTCCCCGTTTCCAGCTGTTTAGTGACATTTGGGATGATGTGTGATGAAAAATTCGAGAATTTAACCATTTCTTCCAAAAAAGGCTTACATCCCTGTTTCCAGCGCTTCTCTGACACTGGAGCTGATATATGATGAAAAAGTCAAAATGTTAACCATTGCTTCCAAAAAAGGCTTATCTCCCCGTTTCCAGCTGTTTAGTGACATTTGGGATGATGTGTGATGAAAAATTCGAGAATTTAACCATTTCTTCCAAAAAAGGCTTATCTCCCTGTGTCCAGCGCTTTTCTGACACTTGGGCTGACATGTGATGAAAAAGTCAGAAATCTTAATCAATGCTTCCAAAAAAGGCTTATTTCCCCGTTTCCAGCTGTTTAGTGACATTTGGGATGATGTGTGATGAAAAATTCAAGAATTTAACCTTTTCTTCCAAAAAAAGGCAGATCTCCCTGTTTCCAGCGCTTTTCTGACACTGGAGCTGATATGTGATGAAAAAGTCAAAATGTTGACCATTGCTTTCAAAAAAGGCTTATCTCCCCGTTTCCAGCTGTTTAGTGACATTTGGGATGATGTGTGATGAAAAATTCAAGAATTTAACCTTTTCTTCCAAAAAAAGGCAGATCTCCCTGTTTCCAGCGCTTTTCTGACACTTGGGCTGATATGTGATGAAAAAGTCAGAAATCTTAATCAATGCTTCCAAAAAAGGCTTATCTCCCCGTTTCCAGCTGTTTAGTGACATTTGGGATGATGTGTGATGAAAAATTCGAGAATTTAACCATTTCTTCCAAAAAAGGCTTATCTCCCTGTTTCCAGCGCTTTTCTGACACTTGGGCTGACATGTGATGAAAAAGTCAGAAATCTTAATCAATGCTTCCAAAAAAGGCTTATCTCCCCGTTTCCAGCTGTTTAGTGACATTTGGGATGATGTGTGATGAAAAATTCAAGAATTTAACCTTTTCTTCCAAAAAAAGGCAGATCTCCCTGTTTCCAGCGCTTTTCTGACACTTGGGCAGACATGTGATGAAAAAGTCAGAAATCTTAATAAATGCTTCCAAAAAAGGCTTATCTCCCCGTTTCCAGCTGTTTAGTGACATTTGGGATGATGTGTGATGAAAAATTCGAGAATTTAACCATTTCTTCCAAAAAAGGCTTACATCCCTGTTTCCAGCGCTTCTCTGACACTGGAGCTGATATATGATGAAAAAGTCAAAATGTTAACCATTGCTTCCAAAAAAGGCTTATCTCCCCGTTTCCAGCTGTTTAGTGACATTTGGGATGATGTGTGATGAAAAATTCGAGAATTTAACCATTTCTTCCAAAAAAGGCTTATCTCCCTGTGTCCAGCGCTTTTCTGACACTTGGGCTGACATGTGATGAAAAAGTCAGAAATCTTAATCAATGCTTCCAAAAAAGGCTTATTTCCCCGTTTCCAGCTGTTTAGTGACATTTGGGATGATGTGTGATGAAAAATTCAAGAATTTAACCTTTTCTTCCAAAAAAAGGCAGATCTCCCTGTTTCCAGCGCTTTTCTGACACTGGAGCTGATATGTGATGAAAAAGTCAAAATGTTGACCATTGCTTTCAAAAAAGGCTTATCTCCCCGTTTCCAGCTGTTTAGTGACATTTGGGATGATGTGTGATGAAAAATTCAAGAATTTAACCTTTTCTTCCAAAAAAAGGCAGATCTCCCTGTTTCCAGCGCTTTTCTGACACTTGGGCTGATATGTGATGAAAAAGTCAGAAATCTTAATCAATGCTTCCAAAAAAGGCTTATCTCCCCGTTTCCAGCTGTTTAGTGACATTTGGGATGATGTGTGATGAAAAATTCGAGAATTTAACCATTTCTTCCAAAAAAGGCTTATCTCCCTGTTTCCAGCGCTTTTCTGACACTTGGGCTGACATGTGATGAAAAAGTCAGAAATCTTAATCAATGCTTCCAAAAAAGGCTTATCTCCCCGTTTCCAGCTGTTTAGTGACATTTGGGATGATGTGTGATGAAAAATTCAAGAATTTAACCTTTTCTTCCAAAAAAAGGCAGATCTCCCTGTTTCCAGCGCTTTTCTGACACTTGGGCTGACATGTGATGAAAAAGTCAGAAATCTTAATCAATGCTTCCAAAAAAGGCTTATCTCCCCGTTTCCAGCTGTTTAGTGACATTTGGGATGATGTGTGATGAAAAATTCGAGAATTTAACCATTTCTTCCAAAAAAGGCTTACATCCCTGTTTCCAGCGCTTCTCTGACACTGGAGCTGATATATGATGAAAAAGTCAAAATGTTAACCATTGCTTCCAAAAAAGGCTTATCTCCCCGTTTCCAGCTGTTTAGTGACATTTGGGATGATGTGTGATGAAAAATTCGAGAATTTAACCATTTCTTCCAAAAAAGGCTTATCTCCCTGTGTCCAGCGCTTTTCTGACACTTGGGCTGACATGTGATGAAAAAGTCAGAAATCTTAATCAATGCTTCCAAAAAAGGCTTATCTCCCCGTTTCCAGCTGTTTAGTGACATTTGGGATGATGTGTGATGAAAAATTCAAGAATTTAACCTTTTCTTCCAAAAAAAGGCAGATCTCCCTGTTTCCAGCGCTTTTCTGACACTTGGGCTGACATGTGATGAAAAAGTCAGAAATCTTAATCAATGCTTCCAAAAAAGGCTTATCTCCCCGTTTCCAGCTGTTTAGTGACATTTGGGATGATGTGTGATGAAAAATTCAAGAATTTAACCTTTTCTTCCAAAAAAAGGCAGATCTCCCTGTTTCCAGCGCTTTTCTGACACTTGGGCTGACATGTGATGAAAAAGTCAGAAATCTTAATCAATGCTTCCAAAAAAGGCTTATCTCCCCGTTTCCAGCTGTTTAGTGACATTTGGGATGATGTGTGATGAAAAATTCAAGAATTTAACCTTTTCTTCCAAAAAAAGGCAGATCTCCCTGTTTCCAGCGCTTTTCTGACACTTGGGCTGACATGTGATGAAAAAATCAGAAATCTTAATCAATGCTTCCAAAAAAGGCTTATCTCCCCGTTTCCAGCTGTTTAGTGACATTTGGGATGATGTGTGATGAAAAATTCAAGAATTTAACCTTTTCTTCCAAAAAAAGGCAGATCTCCCTGTTTCCAGCGCTTTTCTGACACTTGGGCTGACATGTGATGAAAAAGTCAGAAATCTTAATCAATGCTTCCAAAAAAGGCTTATCTCCCCGTTTCCAGCTGTTTAGTGACATTTGGGATGATGTGTGATGAAAAATTCGAGAATTTAACCATTTCTTCCAAAAAAGGCTTACATCCCTGTTTCAGCGCTTCTCTGACACTGGAGCTGATATATGATGAAAAAGTCAAAATGTTAACCATTGCTTCCAAAAAAGGCTTATCTCCCCGTTTCCAGCTGTTTAGTGACATTTGGGATGATGTGTGATGAAAAATTCGAGAATTTAACCATTTCTTCCAAAAAAGGCTTATCTCCCTGTGTCCAGCGCTTTTCTGACACTTGGGCTGACATGTGATGAAAAAGTCAGAAATCTTAATCAATGCTTCCAAAAAAGGCTTATTTCCCCGTTTCCAGCTGTTTAGTGACATTTGGGATGATGTGTGATGAAAAATTCAAGAATTTAACCTTTTCTTCCAAAAAAAGGCAGATCTCCCTGTTTCCAGCGCTTTTCTGACACTTGGGCTGACATGTGATGAAAAAGTCAGAAATCTTAATCAATGCTTCCAAAAAAGGCTTATCTCCCCGTTTCCAGCTGTTTAGTGACATTTGGGATGATGTGTGATGAAAAATTCAAGAATTTAACCTTTTCTTCCAAAAAAAGCAGATCTCCCTGTTTCCAGCGCTTTTCTGACACTTGGGCTGACATGTGATGAAAAAGTCAGAAATCTTAATCAATGCTTCCAAAAAAGGCTTATCTCCCCGTTTCCAGCTGTTTAGTGACATTTGGGATGATGGTGATGAAAAATTCAAGAATTTAACCTTTTCTTCCAAAAAAAGGCAGATCTCCCTGTTTCCAGCGCTTTTCTGACACTGGAGCTGATATGTGATGAAAAAGTCAAAATGTTAACCATTGCTTCCAAAAAAGGCTTATCTCCCCGTTTCCAGCTGTTTAGTGACATTTGGGATGATGTGTGATGACAAATTCAAGAATTTAACCATTTCTTCCAAAAAAGGCAGATCTCCCTGTTTCCAGCGCTTTTCTGACACTTGGGCTGACATGTGATGAAAAAGTCAGAAATCTTAATCAATGCTTCCAAAAAAGGCTTATCTCCCCGTTTCCAGCTGTTTAGTGACATTTGTGATGATGTGTGATGAAAATTCAAGAATTTAACCTTTTCTTCCAAAAAAGGCAGATCTCCCTGTTTCCAGCGCTTTTCTGACACTGGGGCTGACATGTGATGAAAAAGTCAGAAATCTTAATCAATGCTTCCAAAAAAGGCTTATCTCCCCGTTTCCAGCTGTTTAGTGACATTTGGGATGATGTGTGATGAAAAATTCGAGAATTTTAACCATTTCTTCCAAAAAAGGCTTACATCCCTGTTTCCAGCGCTTCTCTGACACTGGAGCTGATATATGATGAAAAAGTCAAAATGTTAACCATTGCTTCCAAAAAGCTTATCTCCCCGTTTCCAGCTGTTTAGTGACATTTGGGATGATGTGTGATGAAAAATTCGAGAATTTAACCATTTCTTCCAAAAAGGCTTATCTCCCTGTGTCCAGCGCTTTTCTGACACTTGGGCTGACATGTGATGAAAAAGTCAGAAATCTTAATCAATGCTTCCAAAAAAGGCTTATTTCCCGTTTCCAGCTGTTTAGTGACATTTGGGATGATGTGTGATGAAAAATTCAAGAATTTAACCTTTTCTTCCAAAAAAAGGGCAGATCTCCCTGTTTCAGCGCTTTTCTGACACTGGAGCTGATATGTGATGAAAAAGTCAAAATGTTGACCATTGCTTTCAAAAAAGGGCTTATCTCCCCGTTTCCAGCTGTTTAGTGACATTTGGGATGATGTGTGATGAAAAATTCGAGAATTTAACCATTTCTTCCAAAAAAGGCTTATCTCCCTGTGTCAGCGCTTTTCTGACACTTGGGCTGACATGTGTGAAAAAGTCAGAAATCTTAATCAATGCTTCCAAAAAAAGGCTTATTTCCCCGTTTCCAGCTGTTTAGTGACATTTGGGATGATGTGTGATGAAAAATTCAAGAATTTAACCTTTTCTTCCAAAAAAAGGCAGATCTCCCTGTTTCCAGCGCTTTTCTGACTTTCTGACACTTGGGCTGACATGTGATGAAAAAGTCAGAAATCTTAATCAATGCTTCCAAAAAAGGCTTATCTCCCCGTTTCCAGCTGTTTAGTTACATTTGGGATGATGTGTGATGAAAAATTCAAGAATTTAACCTTTTCTTCTAAAAAAAGGCAGATCTCCCTGTTTCCAGCGCTTTTCTGACACTTGGGCTGACATGTGATGAAAAAGTCAGAAATCTTAATCAATGCTTCCAAAAAAGGCTTATTTCCCCGTTTCCAGCTGTTTAGTGACATTTGGGATGATGTGTGATGAAAAATTCAAGAATTTAACCTTTTCTTCCAAAAAAAGGCAGATCTCCCTGTTTCCAGCGCTTTTCTGACACTTGGGCTGACATGTGATGAAAAAGACAGAAATCTTAATCAATGCTTCCAAAAAAGGCTTATCTCCCCGTTTCCAGCTGTTTAGTGACATTTGGGATGATGTGTGATGAAAAATTCGAGAATTTAACCATTTCTTCCAAAAAAGGCTTATCTCCCTGTTTCCAGCGCTTTTCTGACACTTGGGCTGACATGTGATGAAAAAGTCAGAAATCTTAATCAATGCTTCCAAAAAAGGCTTATCTCCCCGTTTCCAGCTGTTTAGTGACATTTGGGATGATGTGTGATGAAAAATTCAAGAATTTAACCTTTTCTTCCAAAAAAAGGCAGATCTCCCTGTTTCCAGCGCTTTTCTGACACTTGGGCAGACATGTGATGAAAAAGTCAGAAATCTTAATAAATGCTTCCAAAAAAGGCTTATCTCCCCGTTTCCAGCTGTTTAGTGACATTTGGGATGATGTGTGATGAAAAATTCGAGAATTTAACCATTTCTTCCAAAAAAGGCTTACATCCCTGTTTCCAGCGCTTCTCTGACACTGGAGCTGATATATGATGAAAAAGTCAAAATGTTAACCATTGCTTCCAAAAAAGGCTTATCTCCCCGTTTCCAGCTGTTTAGTGACATTTGGGATGATGTGTGATGAAAAATTCGAGAATTTAACCATTTCTTCCAAAAAAGGCTTATCTCCCTGTGTCCAGCGCTTTTCTGACACTTGGGCTGACATGTGATGAAAAAGTCAGAAATCTTAATCAATGCTTCCAAAAAAGGCTTATTTCCCCGTTTCCAGCTGTTTAGTGACATTTGGGATGATGTGTGATGAAAAATTCAAGAATTTAACCTTTTCTTCCAAAAAAAGGCAGATCTCCCTGTTTCCAGCGCTTTTCTGACACTGGAGCTGATATGTGATGAAAAAGTCAAAATGTTGACCATTGCTTTCAAAAAAGGCTTATCTCCCCGTTTCCAGCTGTTTAGTGACATTTGGGATGATGTGTGATGAAAAATTCAAGAATTTAACCTTTTCTTCCAAAAAAAGGCAGATCTCCCTGTTTCCAGCGCTTTTCTGACACTTGGGCTGATATGTGATGAAAAAGTCAGAAATCTTAATCAATGCTTCCAAAAAAGGCTTATCTCCCCGTTTCCAGCTGTTTAGTGACATTTGGGATGATGTGTGATGAAAAATTCGAGAATTTAACCATTTCTTCCAAAAAAGGCTTATCTCCCTGTTTCCAGCGCTTTTCTGACACTTGGGCTGACATGTGATGAAAAAGTCAGAAATCTTAATCAATGCTTCCAAAAAAGGCTTATCTCCCCGTTTCCAGCTGTTTAGTGACATTTGGGATGATGTGTGATGAAAAATTCAAGAATTTAACCTTTTCTTCCAAAAAAAGGCAGATCTCCCTGTTTCCAGCGCTTTTCTGACACTTGGGCTGACATGTGATGAAAAAGTCAGAAATCGTAATCAATGCTTCCAAAAAAGGCTTATCTCCCCGTTTCCAGCTGTTTAGTGACATTTGGGATGATGTGTGATGAAAAATTCGAGAATTTAACCATTTCTTCCAAAAAAGGCTTACATCCCTGTTTCCAGCGCTTCTCTGACACTGGAGCTGATATATGATGAAAAAGTCAAAATGTTAACCATTGCTTCCAAAAAAGGCTTATCTCCCCGTTTCCAGCTGTTTAGTGACATTTGGGATGATGTGTGATGAAAAATTCGAGAATTTAACCATTTCTTCCAAAAAAGGCTTATCTCCCTGTGTCCAGCGCTTTTCTGACACTTGGGCTGACATGTGATGAAAAAGTCAGAAATCTTAATCAATGCTTCCAAAAAAGGCTTATTTCCCCGTTTCCAGCTGTTTAGTGACATTTGGGATGATGTGTGATGAAAAATTCAAGAATTTAACCTTTTCTTCCAAAAAAAGGCAGATCTCCCTGTTTCCAGCGCTTTTCTGACACTTGGGCTGACATGTGATGAAAAAGTCAGAAATCTTAATCAATGCTTCCAAAAAAGGCTTATCTCCCCGTTTCCAGCTGTTTAGTGACATTTGGGATGATGTGTGATGAAAAATTCAAGAATTTAACCTTTTCTTCTAAAAAAAGGCAGATCTCCCTGTTTCCAGCGCTTTTCTGACACTTGGGCTGACATGTGATGAAAAAGTCAGAAATCTTAATCAATGCTTCCAAAAAAGGCTTATTTCCCCGTTTCCAGCTGTTTAGTGACATTTGGGATGATGTGTGATGAAAAATTCAAGAATTTAACCTTTTCTTCCAAAAAAAGGCAGATCTCCCTGTTTCCAGCGCTTTTCTGACACTTGGGCTGACATGTGATGAAAAAGACAGAAATCTTAATCAATGCTTCCAAAAAAGGCTTATCTCCCCGTTTCCAGCTGTTTAGTGACATTTGGGATGATGTGTGATGAAAAATTCGAGAATTTAACCATTTCTTCCAAAAAAGGCTTATCTCCCTGTTTCCAGCGCTTTTCTGACACTTGGGCTGACATGTGATGAAAAAGTCAGAAATCTTAATCAATGCTTCCAAAAAAGGCTTATCTCCCCGTTTCCAGCTGTTTAGTGACATTTGGGATGATGTGTGATGAAAAATTCAAGAATTTAACCTTTTCTTCCAAAAAAAGGCAGATCTCCCTGTTTCCAGCGCTTTTCTGACACTTGGGCAGACATGTGATGAAAAAGTCAGAAATCTTAATAAATGCTTCCAAAAAAGGCTTATCTCCCCGTTTCCAGCTGTTTAGTGACATTTGGGATGATGTGTGATGAAAAATTCGAGAATTTAACCATTTCTTCCAAAAAAGGCTTACATCCCTGTTTCCAGCGCTTCTCTGACACTGGAGCTGATATATGATGAAAAAGTCAAAATGTTAACCATTGCTTCCAAAAAAGGCTTATCTCCCCGTTTCCAGCTGTTTAGTGACATTTGGGATGATGTGTGATGAAAAATTCGAGAATTTAACCATTTCTTCCAAAAAAGGCTTATCTCCCTGTGTCCAGCGCTTTTCTGACACTTGGGCTGACATGTGATGAAAAAGTCAGAAATCTTAATCAATGCTTCCAAAAAAGGCTTATTTCCCCGTTTCCAGCTGTTTAGTGACATTTGGGATGATGTGTGATGAAAAATTCAAGAATTTAACCTTTTCTTCCAAAAAAAGGCAGATCTCCCTTTTTCCAGCGCTTTTCTGACACTGGAGCTGATATGTGATGAAAAAGTCAAAATGTTGACCATTGCTTTCAAAAAAGGCTTATCTCCCCGTTTCCAGCTGTTTAGTGACATTTGGGATGATGTGTGATGAAAAATTCAAGAATTTAACCTTTTCTTCCAAAAAAAGGCAGATCTCCCTGTTTCCAGCGCTTTTCTGACACTTGGGCTGATATGTGATGAAAAAGTCAGAAATCTTAATCAATGCTTCCAAAAAAGGCTTATCTCCCCGTTTCCAGCTGTTTAGTGACATTTGGGATGATGTGTGATGAAAAATTCGAGAATTTAACCATTTCTTCCAAAAAAGGCTTATCTCCCTGTTTCCAGCGCTTTTCTGACACTTGGGCTGACATGTGATGAAAAAGTCAGAAATCTTAATCAATGCTTCCAAAAAAGGCTTATCTCCCCGTTTCCAGCTGTTTAGTGACATTTGGGATGATGTGTGATGAAAAATTCAAGAATTTAACCTTTTCTTCCAAAAAAAGGCAGATCTCCCTGTTTCCAGCGCTTTTCTGACACTTGGGCTGACATGTGATGAAAAAGTCAGAAATCTTAATCAATGCTTCCAAAAAAGGCTTATCTCCCCGTTTCCAGCTGTTTAGTGACATTTGGGATGATGTGTGATGAAAAATTCGAGAATTTAACCATTTCTTCCAAAAAAGGCTTACATCCCTGTTTCCAGCGCTTCTCTGACACTGGAGCTGATATATGATGAAAAAGTCAAAATGTTAACCATTGCTTCCAAAAAAGGCTTATCTCCCCGTTTCCAGCTGTTTAGTGACATTTGGGATGATGTGTGATGAAAAATTCGAGAATTTAACCATTTCTTCCAAAAAAGGCTTATCTCCCTGTGTCCAGCGCTTTTCTGACACTTGGGCTGACATGTGATGAAAAAGTCAGAAATCTTAATCAATGCTTCCAAAAAAGGCTTATCTCCCCGTTTCCAGCTGTTTAGTGACATTTGGGATGATGTGTGATGAAAAATTCAAGAATTTAACCTTTTCTTCCAAAAAAAGGCAGATCTCCCTGTTTCCAGCGCTTTTCTGACACTTGGGCTGACATGTGATGAAAAAGTCAGAAATCTTAATCAATGCTTCCAAAAAAGGCTTATCTCCCCGTTTCCAGCTGTTTAGTGACATTTGGGATGATGTGTGATGAAAAATTCAAGAATTTAACCTTTTCTTCCAAAAAAGGCAGATCTCCCTGTTTCCAGCGCTTTTCTGACACTTGGGCTGACATGTGATGAAAAAGTCAGAAATCTTAATCAATGCTTCCAAAAAAGGCTTATCTCCCCGTTTCCAGCTGTTTAGTGACATTTGGGATGATGTGTGATGAAAATTCAAGAATTTAACCTTTTCTTCCAAAAAAAGGCAGATCTCCCTGTTTCCAGCGCTTTTCTGACACTTGGGCTGACATGTGATGAAAAGTCAGAAATCTTAATCAATGCTTCCAAAAAAGGCTTATCTCCCCGTTTCCAGCTGTTTAGTGACATTTGGGATGATGTGTGATGAAAAATTCGAGAATTTAACCATTTCTTCCAAAAAAGGCTTATCTCCCTGTTTCCAGCGCTTTTCTGACACTTGGGCTGACATGTGATGAAAAAGTCAGAAATCTTAATCAATGCTTCCAAAAAAGGCTAATCTCCCCGTTTCCAGCTGTTTAGTGACATTTGGGATGATGTGTGATGACAAATTCAAGAATTTAACCATTTCTTCCAAAAAAGGCAGATCTCCCTGTTTCCAGCGCTTTTCTGACACTTGGGCTGACATGTGATGAAAAAGTCAGAAATCTTAATCAATGCTTCCAAAAAAGGCTTATCTCCCCGTTTCCAGCTGTTTAGTGACATTTGGGATGATGTGTGATGAAAAATTCAAGAATTTAACCTTTTCTTCCAAAAAAAGGCAGATCTCCCTGTTTCCAGCGCTTTCTGACACTGGAGCTGATATGTGATGAAAAAGTCAAAATGTTAACCATTGCTTCCAAAAAAGGCTTATCTCCCCGTTTCCAGCTGTTTAGTGACATTTGGGATGATGTGTGATGAAAAATTCGAGAATTTAACCATTTCTTCCAAAAAAGGCTTACATCCCTGTTTCCAGCGCTTCTCTGACACTGGAGCTGAAATATGATGAAAAAGTCAAAATGTTAACCATTGCTTCCAAAAAAGGCTTATCTCCCCGTTTCCAGCTGTTTAGTGACATTTGGGATGATGTGTGATGAAAAATTCGAGAATTTAACCATTTTCTTCCAAAAAAGGCTTATCTCCCTGTGTCCAGCGCTTTTCTGACACTTGGGCTGACATGTGATGAAAAAGTCAGAAATCTTAATCAATGCTTCCAAAAAAGGCTTATCTCCCCGTTTCCAGCTGTTTAGTGACATTTGGGATGATGTGTGATGAAAAATTCAAGAATTTAACCTTTTCTTCCAAAAAAAGGCAGATCTCCCTGTTTCCAGCGCTTCTCTGACACTGGAGCTGATATATGATGAAAAAGTCAAAATGTTAACCATTGCTTCCAAAAAAGGCTTATCCCCCGTTTCCAGCTGTTTAGTGACATTTGGGATGATGTGTGATGAAAAATTCGAGAATTTAACCATTTCTTCCAAAAAAGGCTTATCTCCCTGTGTCCAGCGCTTTTCTGACACTTGGGCTGACATGTGATGAAAAAGTCAGAAATCTTAATCAATGCTTCCAAAAAAGGCTTATGTCCCCGTTTCCAGCTGTTTAGTGACATTTGGGATGATGTGTGATGAAAAATTCAAGAATTTAACCTTTTCTTCCAAAAAAAGGCAGATCTCCCTGTTTCCAGCGCTTTTCTGACACTTGGGCTGACATGTGATGAAAAAGTCAGAAATCTTAATCAATGCTTCCAAAAAAGGCTTATTTCCCCGTTTCCAGCTGTTTAGTGACATTTGGGATGATGTGTGATGAAAAATTCAAGAATTTAACCTTTTCTTCCAAAAAAAGGCAGATCTCCCTGTTTCCAGCGCTTTTCTGACACTTGGGCTGACATGTGATGAAAAAGTCAGAAATCTTAATCAATGCTTCCAAAAAAGGCTTATCTCCCCGTTTCCAGCTGTTTAGTGACATTTGGGATGATGTGTGATGAAAAATTCGAGAATTTAACCATTTCTTCCAAAAAAGGCTTATCTCCCTGTTTCCAGCGCTTTTCTGACACTTGGGCTGACATGTGATGAAAAAGTCAGAAATCTTAATCAATGCTTCCAAAAAAGGCTTATCTCCCCGTTTCCAGCTGTTTAGTGACATTTGGGATGATGTGTGATGAAAAATTCAAGAATTTAACCTTTTCTTCCAAAAAAAGGCAGATCTCCCTGTTTCCAGCGCTTTTCTGACACTTGGGCTGACATGTGATGAAAAAGTCAGAAATCTTAATCAATGCTTCCAAAAAAGGCTTATCTCCCCGTTTCCAGCTGTTTAGTGACATTTGGGATGATGTGTGATGAAAAATTCGAGAATTTAACCATTTCTTCCAAAAAAGGCTTACATCCCTGTTTCCAGCGCTTCTCTGACACTGGAGCTGATATATGATGAAAAAGTCAAAATGTTAACCATTGCTTCCAAAAAAGGCTTATCTCCCCGTTTCCAGCTGTTTAGTGACATTTGGGATGATGTGTGATGAAAAATTCGAGAATTTAACCATTTCTTCCAAAAAAGGCTTATCTCCCTGTGTCCAGCGCTTTTCTGACACTTGGGCTGACATGTGATGAAAAAGTCAGAAATCTTAATCAATGCTTCCAAAAAAGGCTTATTTCCCCGTTTCCAGCTGTTTAGTGACATTTGGGATGATGTGTGATGAAAAATTCAAGAATTTAACCTTTTCTTCCAAAAAAAGGCAGATCTCCCTGTTTCCAGCGCTTTTCTGACACTGGAGCTGATATGTGATGAAAAAGTCAAAATGTTGACCATTGCTTTCAAAAAAGGCTTATCTCCCCGTTTCCAGCTGTTTAGTGACATTTGGGATGATGTGTGATGAAAAATTCGAGAATTTAACCATTTCTTCCAAAAAAGGCTTATCTCCCTGTGTCCAGCGCTTTTCTGACACTTGGGCTGACATGTGATGAAAAAGTCAGAAATCTTAATCAATGCTTCCAAAAAAGGCTTATTTCCCCGTTTCCAGCTGTTTAGTGACATTTGGGATGATGTGTGATGAAAAATTCAAGAATTTAACCTTTTCTTCCAAAAAAAGGCAGATCTCCCTGTTTCCAGCGCTTTTCTGACACTTGGGCTGACATGTGATGAAAAAGTCAGAAATCTTAATCAATGCTTCCAAAAAAGGCTTATCTCCCCGTTTCCAGCTGTTTAGTGACATTTGGGATGATGTGTGATGAAAAATTCAAGAATTTAACCTTTTCTTCTAAAAAAAG
Organism: Limanda limanda; assembly: GCF_963576545.1. Lineage (NCBI taxonomy): Eukaryota > Metazoa > Chordata > Actinopteri > Pleuronectiformes > Pleuronectidae > Limanda > Limanda limanda. Next base: position 12,279 of record NW_026870642.1, on the reverse strand, counting down.
GCAGATCTCCCTGTTTCCAGCGCTTTTCTGACACTTGGGCTGACATGTGATGAAAAAGTCAGAAATCTTAATCAATGCTTCCAAAAAAGGCTTATTTCCCCGTTTCCAGCTGTTTAGTGACATTTGGGATGATGTGTGATGAAAAATTCAAGAATTTAACCTTTTCTTCCAAAAAAAGGCAGATCTCCCTGTTTCCAGCGCTTTTCTGACACTTGGGCTGACATGTGATGAAAAAGTCAGAAATCTTAATCAATGCTTCCAAAAAAGGCTTATCTCCCCGTTTCCAGCTGTTTAGTGACATTTGGGATGATGTGTGATGAAAAATTCGAGAATTTAACCATTTCTTCCAAAAAAGGCTTATCTCCCTGTTTCCAGCGCTTTTCTGACACTTGGGCTGACATGTGATGAAAAAGTCAGAAATCTTAATCAATGCTTCCAAAAAAGGCTTATCTCCCCGTTTCCAGCTGTTTAGTGACATTTGGGATGATGTGTGATGAAAAATTCAAGAATTTAACCTTTTCTTCCAAAAAAGGCAGATCTCCCTGTTTCCAGCGCTTTTCTGACACTTGGGCTGACATGTGATGAAAAAGTCAGAAATCTTAATCAATGCTTCCAAAAAAGGCTTATCTCCCCGTTTCCAGCTGTTTAGTGACATTTGGGATGATGTGTGATGAAAAATTCGAGAATTTAACCATTTCTTCCAAAAAAGGCTTACATCCCTGTTTCCAGCGCTTCTCTGACACTGGAGCTGATATATGATGAAAAAGTCAAAATGTTAACCATTGCTTCCAAAAAAGGCTTATCTCCCCGTTTCCAGCTGTTTAGTGACATTTGGGATGATGTGTGATGAAAAATTCAAGAATTTAACCTTTTCTTCCAAAAAAAGGCAGATCTCCCTGTTTCCAGCGCTTTTCTGACACTGGAGCTGATATGTGATGAAAAAGTCAAAATGTTGACCATTGCTTTCAAAAAAGGCTTATCTCCCCGTTTCCAGCTGTTTAGTGACATTTGGGATGATGTGTGATGAAAAATTCAAGAATTTAACCTTTTCTTCCAAAAAAAGGCAGATCTCCCTGTTTCCAGCGCTTTTCTGACACTTGGGCTGACATGTAATGAAAAAGTCAGAAATCTTAATCAATGCTTCCAAAAAAGGCTTATCTCCCTGTTTCCAGCTGTTTAGTGACATTTGGGATGATGTGTGATGAAAAATTCAAGAATTTAACCTTTTCTTCCAAAAAAAGGCAGATCTCCCTGTTTCCAGCGCTTTTCTGACACTTGGGCTGACATGTGATGAAAAAGTAAGAAATCTTAATCAATGCTTCCAAAAAAGGCTTATCTCCCCGTTTCCAGCTGTTTAGTGACATTTGGGATGATGTGTGATGAAAAATTCAAGAATTTAACCATTTCTTCCAAAAAAGGCTTATCTCCCTGTTTCCAGCGCTTTTCTGACACTTGGGCTGACATGTGATGAAAAAGTCAGAAATCTTAATCAATGGTTCCAAAAAAGGCTTATCTCCCCGTTTCCAGCTTTTTAGTGACATTTGGGATGATGTGTGATGAAAAATTCGAGAATTTAACCATTTCTTCCAAAAAAGGCTTATCTCCCTGTTTCCAGCGCTTTTCTGACACTTGGGCTGACATGTGATGAAAAAGTCAGAAATCTTAATCAATGCTTCCAAAAAAGGCTTATCTCCCCGTTTCCAGCTGTTTAGTGACATTTGGGATGATGTGTGATGAAAAATTCAAGAATTTAACCTTTTCTTCCAAAAAAAGGCAGATCTCCCTGTTTCCAGCGCTTTTCTGACACTGGAGCTGATATGTGATGAAAAAGTCAAAATGTTAACCATTGCTTCCAAAAAAGGCTTATCTCCCCGTTTCCAGCTGTTTAGTGACATTTGGGATGATGTGTGATGAAAAATTCAAGAATTTAACCTTTTCTTCCAAAAAAAGGCTTATCTCCCTGTTTCCAGCGCTTTTCTGACACTTGGGCTGACATGTGATGAAAAAGTCAGAAATCTTAATCAATGCTTCCAAAAAAGGCTTATCTCCCTGTTTCCAGCTGTTTAGTGACATTTGGGATGATGTGTGATGAAAAATTCAAGAATTTAACCTTTTCTTCCAAAAAAAGGCAGATCTCCCTGTTTCCAGCGCTTTTCTGACACTTGGGCTGACATGTGATGAAAAAGTCAGAAATCTTAATCAATGCTTCCAAAAAAGGCTTATCTCCCCGTTTCCAGCTGTTTAGTGACATTTGGGATGATCTGTGATGAAAAATTCAAGAATTTAACCTTTTCTTCCAAAAAAGGCAGATCTCCCTGTTTCCAGCGCTTTTCTGACACTTGGGCTGACATGTGATGAAAAAGTCAGAAATCTTAATCAATGCTTCCAAAAAAGGCTTATCTCCCCGTTTCCAGCTGTTTAGTGACATTTGGGATGATGTGTGATGAAAAATTCGAGAATTTAACCATTTCTTCCAAAAAAGGCTTATCTCACTGTTTCCAGCGCTTTTCTGACACTTGGGCTGACATGTGATGAAAAAGTCAGAAATCTTAATCAATGCTTCCAAAAAAGGCTTATCTCCCCGTTTCCAGCTGTTTAGTGACATTTGGGATGATGTGTGATGAAAAATTCAAGAATTTAACCTTTTCTTCCAAAAAAAGGCAGATCTCCCTGTTTCCAGCGCTTTTCTGACACTGGAGCTGATATGTGATGAAAAAGTCAAAATGTTAACCATTGCTTCCAAAAAAGGCTTATCTCCCCGTTTCCAGCTGTTTAGTGACATTTGGGATGATGTGTGATGAAAAATTCAAGAATTTAACCTTTTCTTCCAAAAAAAGGCTTATCTCCCTGTTTCCAGCGCTTTTCTGACACTTGGGCTGACATGTGATGAAAAAGTCAAAATGTTAACCATTGCTTCCAAAAAAGGCTTATCTCCCCGTTTCCAGCTGTTTAGTGACATTTGGGATGATGTGTGATGAAAAATTCAAGAATTTAACCTTTTCTTCCAAAAAAAGGCTTATCTCCCTGTTTCCAGCGCTTTTCTGACACTTGGGCTGACATGTGATGTAAAAGTCAGAAATCTTAATCAATGCTTCCAAAAAAGGCTTATCTCCCTGTTTCCAGCTGTTTAGTGACATTTGGGATGATGTGTGATGAAAAATTCAAGAATTTAACCTTTTCTTCCAAAAAAAGGCAGATCTCCCTGTTTCCAGCGCTTTTCTGGCACTTGGGCTGACATGTGATGAAAAAGTCAGAAATCTTAATCAATGCTTCCAAAAAAGGCTTATCTCCCCGTTTCCAGCTGTTTAGTGACATTTGGGATGATCTGTGATGAAAAATTCAAGAATTTAACCTTTTCTTCCAAAAAAAGGCAGATCTCCCTGTTTCCAGCGCTTTTCTGACACTTGGGCTGACATGTGATGAAAAAGTCAGAAATCTTAATCAATGCTTCCAAAAAAGGCTTATCTCCCCGTTTCCAGCTGTTTAGTGACATTTGGGATGATGTGTGATGAAAAATTCGAGAATTTAACCATTTCTTCCAAAAAAGGCTTATCTCACTGTTTCCAGCGCTTTTCTGACACTTGGGCTGACATGTGATGAAAAAGTCAGAAATCTTAATCAATGCTTCCAAAAAAGGCTTATCTCCCCGTTTCCAGCTGTTTAGTGACATTTGGGATGATGTGTGATGAAAAATTCAAGAATTTAACCTTTTCTTCCAAAAAAAGGCAGATCTCCCTGTTTCCAGCGCTTTTCTGACACTGGAGCTGATATGTGATGAAAAAGTCAAAATGTTAACCATTGCTTCCAAAAAAGGCTTATCTCCCCGTTTCCAGCTGTTTAGTGACATTTGGGATGATGTGTGATGAAAAATTCAAGAATTTAACCTTTTCTTCCAAAAAAAGGCTTATCTCCCTGTTTCCAGCGCTTTTCTGACACTTGGGCTGACATGTGATGAAAAAGTCAGAAATCTTAATCAATGCTTCCAAAAAAGGCTTATCTCCCCGTTTCCAGCTGTTTAGTGACATTTGGGATGATGTGTGATGAAAAATTCAAGAATTTAACCTTTTCTTCCAAAAAAAGGCAGATCTCCCTGTTTCCAGCGCTTTTCTGACACTTGGGCTGACATGTGATGAAAAAGTCAGAAATCTTAATCAATGCTTCCAAAAAAGGCTTATCTCCCCGTTTCCAGCTGTTTAGTGACATTTGGGATGATGTGTGATGAAAAATTCAAGAATTTAACCTTTTCTTCCAAAAAAAGGCAGATCTCCCTGTTTCCAGCGCTTTTCTGACACTTGGGCTGACATGTGATGAAAAAGTCAGAAATCTTAATCAATGCTTCCAAAAAAGGCTTATCTCCCCGTTTCCAGCTGTTTAGTGACATTTGGGATGATGTGTGATGAAAAATTCAAGAATTTAACCTTTTCTTCCAAAAAAAGGCAGATCTCCCTGTTTCCAGCGCTTTTCTGACACTTGGGCTGACATGTGATGAAAAAGTCAGAAATCTTAATCAATGCTTCCAAAAAAGGCTTATCTCCCCGTTTCCAGCTGTTTAGTGACATTTGGGATGATGTGTGATGAAAAATTCGAGAATTTAACCATTTCTTCCAAAAAAGGCTTATCTCCCTGTTTCCAGCGCTTTTCTGACACTTGGGCTGACATGTGATGAAAAAGTCAGAAATCTTAATCAATGCTTCCAAAAAAGGCTAATCTCCCCGTTTCCAGCTGTTTAGTGACATTTGGGATGATGTGTGATGAAAAATTCAAGAATTTAACCTTTTCTTCCAAAAAAAGGCAGATCTCCCTGTTTCCAGCGCTTTTCTGACACTGGAGCTGATATGTGATGAAAAAGTCAAAATGTTAACCATTGCTTCCAAAAAAGGCTTATCTCCCCGTTTCCAGCTGTTTAGTGACATTTGGGATGATGTGTGATGAAAAATTCAAGAATTTAACCTTTTCTTCCAAAAAAGGCAGATCTCCCTGTTTCCAGCGCTTTTCTGACACTTGGGCTGACAAGTGATGAAAAAGTCAGAAATCTTAATCAATGCTTCCAAAAAAGGCTTATCTCCCCGTTTCCAGCTGTTTAGTGACATTTGGGATGATGTGTGATGAAAAATTCAAGAATTTAACCTTTTCTTCCAAAAAAAGGCAGATCTCCCTGTTTCCAGCGCTTTTCTGACACTGGAGCTGATATGTGATGAAAAAGTCAAAATGTTAACCATTGCTTCCAAAAAAGGCTTATCTCCCCGTTTCCAGCTGTTTAGTGACATTTGGGATGATCTGTGATGAAAAATTCAAGAATTTAACCTTTTCTTCCAAAAAAAGGCAGATCTCCCTGTTTCCAGCGCTTTTCTGACACTTGGGCTGACATGTGATGAAAAAGTCAGAAATCTTAATCAATGCTTCCAAAAAAGGCTTATCTCCCCGTTTCCAGCTGTTTAGTGACATTTGGGATGATGTGTGATGAAAAATTCGAGAATTTAACCATTTCTTCCAAAAAAGGCTTATCTCACTGTTTCCAGCGCTTTTCTGACACTTGGGCTGACATGTGATGAAAAAGTCAGAAATCTTAATCAATGCTTCCAAAAAAGGCTTATCTCCCCGTTTCCAGCTGTTTAGTGACATTTGGGATGATGTGTGATGAAAAATTCAAGAATTTAACCTTTTCTTCCAAAAAAAGGCAGATCTCCCTGTTTCCAGCGCTTTTCTGACACTGGAGCTGATATGTGATGAAAAAGTCAAAATGTTAACCATTGCTTCCAAAAAAGGCTTATCTCCCCGTTTCCAGCTGTTTAGTGACATTTGGGATGATGTGTGATGAAAAATTCAAGAATTTAACCTTTTCTTCCAAAAAAAGGCTTATCTCCCTGTTTCCAGCGCTTTTCTGACACTTGGGCTGACATGTGATGAAAAAGTCAGAAATCTTAATCAATGCTTCCAAAAAAGGCTTATCTCCCCGTTTCCAGCTGTTTAGTGACATTTGGGATGATGTGTGATGAAAAATTCAAGAATTTAACCTTTTCTTCCAAAAAAAGGCAGATCTCCCTGTTTCCAGCGCTTTTCTGACACTTGGGCTGACATGTGATGAAAAAGTCAGAAATCTTAATCAATGCTTCCAAAAAAGGCTTATCTCCCCGTTTCCAGCTGTTTAGTGACATTTGGGATGATGTGTGATGAAAAATTCAAGAATTTAACCTTTTCTTCCAAAAAAAGGCAGATCTCCCTGTTTCCAGCGCTTTTCTGACACTTGGGCTGACATGTGATGAAAAAGTCAGAAATCTTAATCAATGCTTCCAAAAAAGGCTTATCTCCCCGTTTCCAGCTGTTTAGTGACATTTGGGATGATGTGTGATGAAAAATTCAAGAATTTAACCTTTTCTTCCAAAAAAAGGCAGATCTCCCTGTTTCCAGCGCTTTTCTGACACTTGGGCTGACATGTGATGAAAAAGTCAGAAATCTTAATCAATGCTTCCAAAAAAGGCTTATCTCCCCGTTTCCAGCTGTTTAGTGACATTTGGGATGATGTGTGATGAAAAATTCGAGAATTTAACCATTTCTTCCAAAAAAAGGCAGATCTCCCTGTTTCCAGCGCTTTTCTGACACTGGAGCTGATATGTGATGAAAAAGTCAAAATGTTAACCATTGCTTCCAAAAAAGGCTTATCTCCCCGTTTCCAGCTGTTTAGTGACATTTGGGATGATGTGTGATGACAAATTCAAGAATTTAACCATTTCTTCCAAAAAAGGCAGATCTCCCTGTTTCCAGCGCTTTTCTGACACTTGGGCTGACATGTGATGAAAAAGTCAGAAATCTTAATCAATGCTTCCAAAAAAGGCTTATCTCCCCGTTTCCAGCTGTTTAGTGACATTTGGGATGATGTGTGATGAAAAATTCAAGAATTTAACCTTTTCTTCCAAAAAAAGGCAGATCTCCCTGTTTCCAGCGCTTTTCTGACACTGGAGCTGATATGTGATGAAAAAGTCAAAATGTTAACCATTGCTTCCAAAAAAGGCTTATCTCCCCGTTTCCAGCTGTTTAGTGACATTTGGGATGATGTGTGATGACAAATTCAAGAATTTAACCATTTCTTCCAAAAAAGGCTTATCTCCCTATTTCCAGCGCTTTTCTGACACTTGGGCTGACATGTGATGAAAAAGTCAGAAATCTTAATCAATGGTTCCAAAAAAGGCTTATCTCCCCGTTTCCAGCTGTTTAGTGACATTTGGGATGATGTGTGATGAAAAATTCGAGAATTTAACCATTTCTTCCAAAAAAGGCTTATCTCCCTGTTTCCAGCGCTTCTCTGACACTGGAGCTGATATATGATGAAAAAGTCAAAATGTTAACCATTGCTTCCAAAAAAGGCTTATCTCCCCGTTTCCAGCTGTTTAGTGACATTTGGGATGATGTGTGATGAAAAATTCGAGAATTTAACCATTTCTTCCAAAAGAGGCTTATCTCCCTGTGTCCAGCGCTTTTCTGACACTGGAGCTGATATGTGATGAAAAAGTCAAAATGTTAACCATTGCTTCCAAAAAAGGCTTATCTCCCCGTTTCCAGCTGTTTAGTGACATTTGGGATGATGTGTGATGAAAAATTCAAGAATTTAACCTTTTCTTCCAAAAAAAGGCTTATCTCCCTGTTTCCAGCGCTTTTCTGACACTTGGGCTGACATGTGATGAAAAAGTCAGAAATCTTAATCAATGCTTCCAAAAAAGGCTTATCTCCCGTTTCCAGCTGTTTAGTGACATTTGGGATGATGTGTGATGAAAATTCAAGAATTTAACCTTTTCTTCCAAAAAAGGCAGATCTCCCTGTTTCCAGCGCTTTTCTGACACTTGGGCTGACATGTGATGAAAAAGTCAGAAATCTTAATCAATGCTTCCAAAAAAGGCTTATCTCCCCGTTTCCAGCTGTTTAGTGACATTTGGGATGATGTGTGATGAAAAATTCAAGAATTTAACCTTTTCTTCCAAAAAAAGGCAGATCTCCCTGTTTCCAGCGCTTTTCTGACACTTGGGCTGACATGTGATGAAAAAGTCAGAAATCTTAATCAATGCTTCCAAAAAAGGCTTATCTCCCCGTTTCCAGCTGTTTAGTGACATTTGGGATGATGTGTGATGAAAAATTCAAGAATTTAACCTTTTCTTCCAAAAAAAGGCAGATCTCCCTGTTTCCAGCGCTTTTCTGACACTTGGGCTGACATGTGATGAAAAAGTCAGAAATCTTAATCGATGCTTCCAAAAAAGGCTTATCTCCCCGTTTCCAGCTGTTTAGTGACATTTGGGATGATGTGTGATGAAAAATTCGAGAATTTAACCATTTCTTCCAAAAAAGGCTTATCTCCCTGTTTCCAGCGCTTTTCTGACACTTGGGCTGACATGTGATGAAAAAGTCAGAAATCTTAATCAATGCTTCCAAAAAAGGCTAATCTCCCCGTTTCCAGCTGTTTAGTGACATTTGGGGATGATGTGTGATGAAAAATTCAAGAATTTAACCTTTTCTTCCAAAAAAAGGCAGATCTCCCTGTTTCCAGCGCTTTTCTGACACTGGAGCTGATATGTGATGAAAAAGTCAAAATGTTAACCATTGCTTCCAAAAAAGGCTTATCTCCCCGTTTCCAGCTGTTTAGTGACATTTGGGATGATGTGTGATGACAAATTCAAGAATTTAACCATTTCTTCCAAAAAAGGCAGATCTCCCTGTTTCCAGCGCTTTTCTGACACTTGGGCTGACATGTGATGAAAAAGTCAGAAATCTTAATCAATGCTTCCAAAAAAGGCTTATCTCCCCGTTTCCAGCTGTTTAGTGACATTTGGGATGATGTGTGATGAAAAATTCAAGAATTTAACCTTTTCTTCCAAAAAAAGGCAGATCTCCCTGTTTCCAGCGCTTTTCTGACACTGGAGCTGATATGTGATGAAAAAGTCAAAATGTTAACCATTGCTTCCAAAAAAGGCTTATCTCCCCGTTTCCAGCTGTTTAGTGACATTTGGGATGATGTGTGATGACAAATTCAAGAATTTAACCATTTCTTCCAAAAAGGCTTATCTCCCTGTTTCCAGCGCTTTTCTGACACTTGGGCTGACATGTGATGAAAAAGTCAGAAATCTTAATCAATGGTTCCAAAAAAGGCTTATCTCCCCGTTTCCAGCTGTTTAGTGACATTTGGGATGATGTGTGATGAAAAATTCGAGAATTTAACCATTTCTTCCAAAAAAGGCTTATCTCCCTGTTTCCAGCGCTTCTCTGACACTGGAGCTGATATATGATGAAAAAGTCAAAAATGTTAAACCATTGCTTCCAAAAAAGGCTTATCTCCCCGTTTCCAGCTGTTTAGTGACATTTGGGATGATGTGTGATGAAAAATTCGAGAATTTAACCATTTCTTCCAAAAAAGGCTTATCTCCCTGTGTCCAGCGCTTTTCTGACACTGGAGCTGATATGTGATGAAAAAGTCAAAATGTTAACCATTGCTTCCAAAAAAGGCTTATCTCCCCGTTTCCAGCTGTTTAGTGACATTTGGGATGATTGTGATGACAAATTCAAGAATTTAACCATTTCTTCCAAAAAAGGCAGATCTCCCTGTTTCCAGCGCTTTTCTGACACTTGGGCTGACATGTGATGAAAAAGTCAGAAATCTTAATCAATGCTTCCAAAAAAGGCTTATCTCCCCGTTTCCAGCTGTTTAGTGACATTTGGGATGATGTGTGATGAAAAATTCAAGAATTTAACCTTTTCTTTCCAAAAAAAGGCAGATCTCCCTGTTTCCAGCGCTTTTCTGACACTGGAGCTGATATGTGATGAAAAAGTCAAAATGTTAACCATTGCTTCCAAAAAAGGCTTATCTCCCCGTTTTCCAGCTGTTTAGTGACATTTGGGATGATGTGTGATGACAAATTCAAGAATTTAACCATTTCTTCCAAAAAAGGCTTATCTCCCTGTTTCCAGCGCTTTTCTGACACTTGGGGCTGACATGTGATGAAAAAGTCAGAAATCTTAATCAATGGTTCCAAAAAAGGCTTATCTCCCCGTTTCCAGCTGTTTAGTGACATTTGGGATGATGTGTGATGAAAAATTCGAGAATTTAACCATTTCTTCCAAAAAAGGCTTATCTCCCTGTTTCCAGCGCTTCTCTGACACTGGAGCTGATATATGATGAAAAAGTCAAAATGTTAACCATTGCTTCCAAAAAAGGCTTATCTCCCCGTTTCCAGCTGTTTAGTGACATTTGGGATGATGTGTGATGAAAAATTCGAGAATTTAACCATTTCTTCCAAAAAAGGCTTATCTCCCTGTGTCCAGCGCTTTTCTGACACTTGGGCTGACATGTGATGAAAAAGTCAGAAATCTTAATCAATGCTTCCAAAAAAGGCTTATTTCCCCGTTTCCAGCTGTTTAGTGACATTTGGGATGATGTGTGATGAAAAATTCAAGAATTTAACCTTTTCTTCCAAAAAAAGGCAGATCTCCCTGTTTCCAGCGCTTTTCTGACACTTGGGCTGACATGTGATGAAAAAGTCAGAAATCTTAATCAATGCTTCCAAAAAAGGCTTATCTCCCCGTTTCCAGCTGTTTAGTGACATTTGGGATGATGTGTGATGAAAAATTCAAGAATTTAACCTTTTCTTCTAAAAAAAGGCAGATCTCCCTGTTTCCAGCGCTTTTCTGACACTTGGGCTGACATGTGATGAAAAAGTCAGAAATCTTAATCAATGCTTCCAAAAAAGGCTTATTTCCCCGTTTCCAGCTGTTTAGTGACATTTGGGATGATGTGTGATGAAAAATTCAAGAATTTAACCTTTTCTTCCAAAAAAAGGCAGATCTCCCTGTTTCCAGCGCTTTTCTGACACTTGGGCTGACATGTGATGAAAAAGTCAGAAATCTTAATCAATGCTTCCAAAAAAGGCTTATCTCCCCGTTTCCAGCTGTTTAGTGACATTTGGGATGATGTGTGATGAAAAATTCGAGAATTTAACCATTTCTTCCAAAAAAGGCTTATCTCCCTGTTTCCAGCGCTTTTCTGACACTTGGGCTGACATGTGATGAAAAAGTCAGAAATCTTAATCAATGCTTCCAAAAAAGGCTTATCTCCCCGTTTCCAGCTGTTTAGTGACATTTGGGATGATGTGTGATGAAAAATTCAAGAATTTAACCTTTTCTTCCAAAAAAAGGCAGATCTCCCTGTTTCCAGCGCTTTTCTGACACTTGGGCTGACATGTGATGAAAAAGTCAGAAATCTTAATCAATGCTTCCAAAAAAGGCTTATCTCCCCGTTTCCAGCTGTTAAGTGACATTTGGGATGATGTGTGATGAAAAATTCGAGAATTTAACCATTTCTTCCAAAAAAGGCTTACATCCCTGTTTCCAGCGCTTCTCTGACACTGGAGCTGATATATGATGAAAAAGTCAAAATGTTAACCATTGCTTCCAAAAAAGGCTTATCTCCCCGTTTCCAGCTGTTTAGTGACATTTGGGATGATGTGTGATGAAAAATTCGAGAATTTAACCATTTCTTCCAAAAAAGGCTTATCTCCCTGTGTCCAGCGCTTTTCTGACACTTGGGCTGACATGTGATGAAAAAGTCAGAAATCTTAATCAATGCTTCCAAAAAAGGCTTATTTCCCCGTTTCCAGCTGTTTAGTGACATTTGGGATGATGTGTGATGAAAAATTCAAGAATTTAACCTTTTCTTCCAAAAAAAGGCAGATCTCCCTGTTTCCAGCGCTTTTCTGACACTTGGGCTGACATGTGATGAAAAAGTCAGAAATCTTAATCAATGCTTCCAAAAAAGGCTTATCTCCCCGTTTCCAGCTGTTTAGTGACATTTGGGATGATGTGTGATGAAAAATTCAAGAATTTAACCTTTTCTTCTAAAAAAGGCAGATCTCCCTGTTTCCAGCGCTTTTCTGACACTTGGGCTGACATGTGATGAAAAAGTCAGAAATCTTAATCAATGCTTCCAAAAAAGGCTTATCTCCCCGTTTCCAGCTGTTTAGTGACATTTGGGATGATGTGTGATGAAAAATTCAAGAATTTAACCTTTTCTTCCAAAAAAAGGCAGATCTCCCTGTTTCCAGCGCTTTTCTGACACTTGGGCAGACATGTGATGAAAAAGTCAGAAATCTTAATCAATGCTTCCAAAAAAGGCTTATCTCCCCGTTTCCAGCTGTTTAGTGACATTTTGGGATGATGTGTGATGAAAAATTCGAGAATTTAACCATTTTCTTCCAAAAAAGGCTTATCTCCCTGTTTTCCAGCGCTTTTCTGACACTTGGGCTG